>NC_062545.1:186649094-186952124 GCF_016906955.1 Phacochoerus africanus | reverse complement strand
TACTGTTCATATCTTCTCTTAATTCCTTCAGTATTTTCACTATTTCTCTTTTGAACTCCAGGTCTGTCGGACTGCAGAGATCTGTTTCATTGTTGACTGTTTTAGGTGAGTTCTCCTGTTGGTTTGGCTGGGGGTGGTTTCTCTGCTTCTTCATCTTGCTTGTTGTTTTCTTTCTCCTGAGGGAGTTGTACTCTCCGTTATCGGGCAGTGTTTGCCTTGTCATTGCCGTGGAATATTTCCTGAGGGCTGGCGTTGTTGATCAATCTTTTTTGAGGCAGTGTGGCTTTTCTGGAGTGTTGATGGGGCTAACAGTGTTTCTCTGAAGCAAAGGAGGACTTCCTGAGGGCAGACAGGACTGGGAGGTCCACACCACGATGGTAGCAGATTTCACTTGGTCATGCAGAGCTTGCTCTGGTGTTTTTAGGCTGTGGGGTTCTTGCAGGGGGTTGGCGGTGTGGGACAGCTGTTCCTCAGGAGTGCAGCACTCCCTGGGGGCTGGAGCAGCTATCTGGGTCACTGAGAACCTAAGAGGCTCTTCCCTAGGGCAGCCCAAGTCAGAAGGCTGGCCTGAGAATGTAGGCGGATCTTTTCACAGTCTGGCCAAGCTTGTTGCAGCTTTTCTGGGCTGCAGGGGCTTTTCTAGGGGGCTGGTGGTGCTGAGCAGCTATTCCTCGGGAGTGGGGCACCCCCTAGGGGCTTGGGCGGGTAGCAGGGCCACTGGAAACCGAAGAGGCTCCTCCCTGGGGCAGCCCGACTCAGAAAGACCATCTGAGATCTTTTCCCGACTTGGCCAGGCTTGTTGCAGCTTTTCTGGGCTGTAGGGGGTCCTGCCTGGAGCTGGCAGTCCTATGCAGCTGATCCACTAGGGCACCCCCTGGGGGCTTGGGCGGGTAGCAGGGCCGTTGGAAACCGAAGAGGCTCCTCCCCGGGGCAGCCCGACTCAGAAAAACCGTCCGAGAATTAGGCAGATCTATTCACTGCCTGGCTAGGCTTGTTCTAGCTTTTCTGGGCTGCAGGCCTTTTCTCGGGGGCTGGTGGTGCTTGGTGCTACTCTGCGGAAGTGTAGCCCCTCCAAAGGGCAAGCAGGCCTGTGCAGGGACAGCCCCTGTGGTGGTAGGCTTCAGGCAATTGTTGAGGCCAGCCCTCCTGGATGGCAGGCAGCCCCAGGTTCGGCAAGAGCGTAGGGGGTGGGGGGAGGGGATGCACTGGGAAACACAGCTTTCAGCTAGCTAGCGGGCCTGTAAGCTTGCTGTGGCGTGGGGGGTATTCTATGGGGACCCACCCCTTCTTCTCTCCCCTCCCCAGCACGGGCGCAGACCAGGCTCTTTTCCCAGGTTCCCTCTGATGTGGCTTTCCACTTCCCCGCCCCTAGAGTATTGCTCCCTTCCTCTGCGACAGCTTTGTTTTCTAGTCTCCCAGGCAGTCTCTGCCCCGTCAAATGGTTTCTAGACCTCCCAAGCAGTTTCCGCTCCGCCCCGCCCCCGCCAGCCCGGGGACTAACCTCTGGAGCCAAGAGGTCTCGGTGCCCAGCCCCCACCCAGGCATCCCCCGGCCCTTTCTCGGGGACCAACCTTTGGAGGCAAGGTCTTGGTGCCCAGCCCCCACCCAGGCGTCTCAATTTTTGGTGACTGTGCCCGTAGTTCAGATGGTCCGTTCGGTTCTTGATCGGCTTTTCCGTACTCCAACTTACTGCTACACTCTTCTCTGCATCTGGAGATTCCTCCGGTTCATTTGATCATTCCCCCGTGTAGGTGACTTTCCAGGGTGCGGGATCCCTTTCTCCTCCGCAGTTCCCTTTCGGGAGCGCCCATCCCGCTCGGATTCACCTTCTCTCACTCTCCTCTTTTCTCCCGTTCTGCCCTGTAATGTCACGAACTTCTTGCCATTATTGGAGTTTAGGTTCTTCTGCCAGTGATTGGTTGCTGTTCTGTGCAAGTCATTTATTCTGTAGATGTGCTTTTTTTTGTTGTGTTTGTGGGAGAGGGCGAGCGTGTCCCCCTACTCCTCCGCCATCTTGTCCTCTCTCTCTGTACATTTGTTTTTATGCCATTTTTTGCAAGCAATTTGACACACTTCATTTCTTTATCACTTGGTCACATTAGGTTTTTAAGTCAAGGATTTTTGTTTTGTTTGGAAGGGGTGAGGTTTTCTTGGTGAGGGAGAGGTAGTTTAAAAATGATTTCACTTGTGCTGCTCTGCTGTGGCCCGTCGGACATTCCTGTTTTGTTTTGTTTTTTTCCTCCCCATGAACCAAAGAAACTAAAGTGTTTTTTTAGGACTTGTCCACAAAGAGAAGAAATCCTGGCTGCAATAATGTCCTAGAGATTTTACACCTATTTTCTTGTATTTTGAGGGGAATTAAGTTCACTCGTATCTAGATTATTGAATCCCTACCATCTATGCTATTATGTATGTACATTTTGAAATTGAACTTATTTTCTGTGAGTGAAAAATAAGTCATTAAGGTTGTTCCCTTGTGGAAGCTACATGCCTGCCTGGGCACAGGCTAAAAGCCACTAAAGTGGCCTCTGGTCATTCTTCTGGTGTCTAGTTTTTTTCTAAGGGATGTAGTAGGTGGTACGTTTTTCCTGGGAAAATTAGCCTGCTTGTTTCCTGGAGTTCTTTGTTGCTCTAAGGACACTACCTTTGCTCTGAAATGCAGAGCAAGTCATTATAGCTTGTAGCAGTCTTCTCTATCCTGAGAAAGGTCTTTTCCCTTCCCAAAAGATCATTTTCAGCTAATGTGTCTTGTCATTTTCTTAGTGACAATCTTATAAGAAAACTGTAGAGAGGCATTATGTACAAAAATATGTAAGTAGTTTTTTATTTTTAATAACTGCAAAAAAATCCTATGAAACAACTACAAAAAGAAATCCTATGAAATATTCCTAACAGGCATTATTACCATACCTTGTTAGTGTAATTAGCATGATAGTACCTCATAAATCACTGGGAAGTTTGCCCTACCCTAGCTTCTTTTCTTGTTGCAATTATTATAGTTGATATTTTGCCCCAAATCCGAGGTGCTATATATATAGCTCTTGCAATTGGTATATTTAGTGTGTGGTAGAGTTTTGGGTAGAATTGCAGAAGGGTCTTTATTGCTATCCAAGAGTCCCAGGTTCCCTGACTTTATGAATTTTCCACTTAGGAAACAGGCTTTTCCCCTTGTGGGTTCTTAAACAGCTGCTATCTGTTTTAAGTGCTGGGCTTCATGATTGCTGGGTTGTATTGTCTCATGCAGGTCTCTAGTGTAATTCATAGAGAGTGCCTGTGGCAGACATGAACAAATACAAATGAACTTAAAATCCTGAGATAGGGGTTGTCTAGGTATTCAGACCCTCAGAAGAGCTTAATCTTAAGAGTTGGAACACTGGGATTTGGGGCTTAGGGGTAGAGAATGACTTCAGCTGAAAGATGCACAACAGTCATGGTTTTCTTTCTCAAGTAAGCCTCTTACAAAACCATGAGATGACAAACAAGTAATTCAACAAAACTTTCCAGGATACGGGAAATGTAGGGATTGATAGGGTGCATTTTGTTGTTGTTAATATCAACTAGAGGCACTTTACTTAGGGTTAAATGATCAAACCTTGAATGGTTTTGAACACCAACATACTGGCTTACACTGCTGAGATATTTTGGTTTTCATTATTTTGCACTGGATCCACCCTGTAAATATTCCTAAATATACATTTCAACCACTGTTTTTTCTACTCTCTTTGCTGCTCATTAAAATCTTTCAGGTAGGTGCCAGAACCATATGTAAACAGCTTTTATATGTAAATTGAAGCTGGTATTTTTTTTTTAAAACAAAAAAGCCATAGAACTTGGCCATGTGTTCCATAATAAAATAATTTGTTGAAACAAGGTAATACTAAAAAAAAATTCACAGGCACCAAATAGGCTGCTTATAATGGTCTGTTAAAGACTTCTTTCATAATGGAGAACGACTAAGAAAAGTTTTGCACATCTGTAAGTTAAGGCGGAAAACAATGTCATCATTGGGTAGTGGACAGGATTCATTCCCCACTTGGTAACTTGGGGAAGAGCACTTGCTGGCATGCTGTTAAAAGAACTCTAGTGTCTGAGAATCTTCTCATGGTGTCATGTTGCAGGGGTTCCCCACTGCTCTGCAACTTCGAAACCAGTTTGAGTCATACAAATTTTTCTAAACTTTTATTGTATTACTACAATAAATCTTTTAACAGTACTTTGCAAATATGTATGTCTTTTTCAAGATCTGCTGTTCTGCTGATAAATTGAAGGTAGCAAGAATGAGATCTAACTCTGGATTGTTTTATACAAATTATAGGATAATTTTTTTAAAAGAATTTTTTGCCAGGTGGAGTTCCTTTCATGGCTCAGTGGTTAACGAACCCAACTAGGATCCATGAGGATGCGGGTTCGATCCCTGGCCTTTATCAGTGGGTTAAGGATCCAGCGTTGCTGTGAGCTGTGGTGTAGGTCGCAGATGTGGCTCACATGCCGTGTGGCTGTGGTGTAAACCAGCAGCTGTAGCTTCAGTTAGACCCCTAGCCTGGAAACTTCTACATGCCATGAGTGCAGCCCTCAAAAGCAAAAAGAAAAAATTGCCAGGTAATGAAAAATGCCTTTTGAAAAATTATACATCATGATGGTATTAATAATAATGGTCCATCTTTAGTAAGCTCAGAAACCAGTTGCTTATCCATTACATACTTTCTCTGAAGACGAAGTTTTCCTTTGTAAGCCATCACATGATGCAGGTGCCCAGCAGTGAGTCGGTGTCTGGCAACAGCCCTTTGAGAAGGGCAGAAGCGATGGGGCCACTAGGTTGGGTTGCCCACATGGCATTTGCCTTGGCTTTCTCCATGACAGGGGAGAAAGGGAAATGG
Source organism: Phacochoerus africanus (assembly GCF_016906955.1). Classification (NCBI taxonomy): domain Eukaryota; kingdom Metazoa; phylum Chordata; class Mammalia; order Artiodactyla; family Suidae; genus Phacochoerus; species Phacochoerus africanus. The sequence goes on along the minus strand of NC_062545.1, from coordinate 186,947,247 downwards.
TAGAAGGAGTCTGTAAAGCTGAAAGAAGAAAGTAGTTTTGGAGAATCCCTCCCCTTCTTTGCTTTTTATAACTACATAGTCTCTTCCGGATGGACAGTCTATACCTTCCAGGTGAGATTATTATGGGGCAGGGTCACCCGCAGGTGGATGGGGATACCAAGAGTGATTACTGGGGAACAGCCAGGCCAACTCAGAGATATACCAACGAACTGGTGTCATGGTTATCCTACCCCTTTACTGCAGGAGACCAGCCAGCAACAGGGGGACAAGCAAGGAAATGGAAGGGTTCCTGGAAAGGGCATGTGCTTCAGAGTTCATCCTGCAGGCTCCCTGGGTAACAGTGTGTAGACATAGATTACCAGCCCTCAGAGTTATAGCATGATTGATGTGGGAATCAGGTGGAAGCAGATGGAAAGAACTAAGGATAACTTTGCCCTTAATAGTTGGGAGGTCATTTGAAAATTACTCCAACAAAATATACCAGGAAATGTGAAATTGGCTTTTGGGCAGGTTATCTCAGCTTCAGCTATGAACCACTCAAAGGCACCACCAGTACCCCATTCTAAAGATATGATGAGAAAGTACCCTGGAAAAGTGGTTTACCATCTGCTTAGAGTTACACAGATGAAGTAGAATCATTTTTTTAACCAGAAACCTTAATGTTTTCTAGTAGGGATGTTAAAACACTAAGACCCATGTCAGTGACTTTTTTGTTGTGCTTTTTGTAGGAAGGATACTTTTTGAAGGATAGTCTGGTAGCGGGAAAATCTGAAGGAGACTTTGGTCCCTTTAAAAAGAAATAGGACAGATCTGACAGCACTAGTTAATTGTTGAAAAATTGGGCTGGAGCCTGCAGAGTAAAAGCAGCTCAAGAGTAATGAGGGTATTAAAATCTCAGGGTCCATATCAGACTGTTCATTATTTCCCCCTTTGGGTGTGGCTTTTTAGTATTTACCCTATGACTTCAGAAGACATCTGGATTTTGAGGAAGGGGCTTTCCTACCCTTCCTGGCAGCTTCTCCCCTAAATTTAAAACATCATCAGGAAGACACTTCTAGAGCCTAAGCAAATAGATGGCTCTTGAGTTCAGTAAGAAAGTGGCAAGGGGTTTGGAAGCTGTGAATAGAAGAGACACCTCCCAATTCTGGGCTGATTAACAAATGATAGAAACAGCATAGCTTTTGTGTCAGCAGTTTCATAGTTGCCTTCAAAGTAGGAAGGGCCATGTTGAGCACCCATCCACAAGAGGAAATACACCTATTTTCTGCTTTAGGGACATTGGTAAAGGCTTAAGTTGGGAGCTCTGCTGCATTGATGGCCTTTGAAAAAAAGCCTAAGCGCAGGAGAGCTCCGTGAATGGTGTCTGATACCCTAGGCCCAAGACATTTAGCTCCTAAATTTCTCTGGAGACCTGCTACTATTCATGGTGTGGTCTTTGACCTGCAGCACCAGCATCACCTGGGAACTTGTTAGAAATGTAGGATCTGAGGAGCACCCAGTTGCATACAACAAATACTAATAGGCATTAAAGCAGAAATTGATGGAAATACAGTAATAGTAGGAGACTTTAACACCCCCACTCACATCAGTGGACAAATCCTCTAGACAGAAAATCAGTAAGACAAAAGAGATCCTGAATGAAACAATAGAAAAGTTAGACTAATTGACATTTTCAGGACATTACAACCAAAAAAATCAGAATGTACATTCTTTCAAGTACACATAGACATTCTCAAGGATTGATCACATAGTGGAGCACAAAACTAACTTCAGTAAGTTTAAGAGTATAGGAATTATTTCAGGTATCTTCTCTGACCACAATGGCATGAAACTAGAAATCAACCACAGGAAAAGAAATGAGAAAAAACTGACTACATGGAGACTAAACAACATGCTTCTAAAAAACCAGTGGGTCAACAAGGGAAGCCAAAGGGAAATTGAAAAACACCTCAAGACAAAAGATAATGAGGAAACAACCACTCAAAAATCTATGGGATGCCACAAAAGCAGTTCTTAGAGGGAAGTTCATAGCCCTATAGGCCTTCCTCAGAAAAGCAAAAAAATTTCAAATCAACAACTTAACCTACCACCTAGAAGAAATGAGAAAAGAACAAACAAAACCTAAAGTCAGTGAAGGAAGGAAATCATAAAGATCAGAGTGGAAAAGAAATTCAAAAAACAATAGAAAAAAACCAATAAAACCAAGAGCTGGTTCTTCAAAAGGAAAAACAAAATTACAAAACTCTGGCCAGAGTCACCAAGAAGAAGAGAGAGAGTAATCCAAATAAGAAACGAAAAAGGAATAGATACTGCAGGAATTTAAAAAAAAAAAAAAAGAATACTATTAACAATTATTTGACAACCTACAAGAAATGGATAACTTTCTAGAGACATACAGCCCACCAAAACCGAATCAAGAAGAAATAGATCAATTGAACAGACTGATCACTTGAAATGAAATTGAATATGTAATAAAAACACTCCCTAAAAACAAAAGTACAGGACCAGATGGCTTCAAAGGTGAATTCTACAAACATACAAAAAGAACTTAAACCCATCCTTCTTAAACTTTTCCAAAAGGTTGAAGAAGAAACACTACCAAAGACACTCTATGAAGCCACCATCATCCTCATACCAAAAGTAGACAAAGATACTACCAAAAAAGAAAGTATAGGCCAATATCTTTGATAGAGACATAAAAATTCTCAACAAAATTTTATCCAACTGAATCCAGCAGCACATAAAAAAGATCATACACCACAACAAAGTGGGATTCATCCCAAGTTCACAAGGATTGTTCAACATATGCAAATCACTGTCATACACCACATTAACAAAAGAAAAGTCAAAAAACCACATAATTTCAATAGATGCAGAGAAAGCATTTGACAAAATCCAACATCCATTCATTATAAAAACTCTTAGCAAAATGGCTACAGAGGGAACATAATAAAAGCCATTTATGACAAACCCACAGCCAATATAATACTCCATGGAGAAAAGCTGAAAGCCTTCCTGCTAAAATCTGGAACAAGACAAGGATGCCCACACTCACCATTTTTACTCAACATAGCATTGGAAGTCATAGCCACAACAATCAAACAAGAAATAAAAAGTATCCAAATTGGAAGAGAAGAGGTAAAATTGTCACTCTATGCAGATGAGGTGTTACTATATATAGAAAATTCTAAGGACTCTACACAAAAATTACTCAAACTGATCAATAAATTCAGCAAAGTAGCAGAATATAAGATTAACATTCAGAAATTGGCTGCATTTCTGTATACTAACAATAAAATATTAGAAAAGAAACATGTAATACCTTTTAAAATCACACCCCCCAAAAATTAAACAGGAATAGTAATAAACCTAAGGAATGAAAGACCTAAATGCTGAGACTTATGAAACAATAATCAAGGAAATCAAAGAAGACAAAGAAATGGAAAGATATTCCATGCTGCTGGCTTGGAAGAATTAATATTGTTAAAATGGCCATACTACCCAAAGCAATCTCCAGAGTCAGTGCAATTCTTATCAAATTACCCATGACTTTTTTCACAGAACTAGAACAGACAACCCAAAAATTCATATGGAACCATAAAAGACCCAGATTGCCAAAGCAGTCCTGGGGGTGGGGGGGGGGGGGAAGACAAGCAGGAGGCATAACTCTCCCAAACTTCAGACAATATTACAGTAATCAAGACAGTGTGGCACTGATACCAAGACATACAGACCAATGGAACAGCATAGAGAACCCAGAAATAAACCCAGATACCTATGGTCAGTTAATCTTTGACAAAGGAGGCCAGAATATAAAATGGGAAAAAGGCAGTCTTTTCAGCAAATGGTGCTGTTAAAACTGGACACCAGCATGTAAATCAGTGAATCTGGAATACACCCTCACACTATGCACTAAAAATAAACTCAAAATGGCTTAAAGACTTAAATGTAAGACAAGACACCATCAAAAATCCTACAAGAGAATACAGTCAAAACTTCTCTGACATCAGCCTTACAAATGTTTTCTCAGGTCAGTCTCCCAAAGCAACAGAAATGAAAGCAAAAATAAACCAATGGGACATAATCAAACTGACAAGCTTTTGCACAGCAAAGGAAACGATTAAAAAAAAAACAAAAAAAAACCCCAAAAACTTATAGAATGGGAGAAAATAGTTTCAAATGATCAACTGACAAGGGCTTAAATCACTAAAATATGCAAACAACTTAATACAACTCAACAGCAAAAAAGCCAACAACCCAGCTGAAAAATGGGCAAAAGACCTGAGTAGACATTTCTCCAAAGACATACAGATGGCCAATAGGCACATGAAACAATGTTCAACTTCACTGATTAGAGAAATGCAAATCAAAACTACAATGAGGTACCACCTCACACCAATCAGAATGGCCATCATTAATAAGTCCACAAATAACATGCAGAGAGGGTGTGGAGAAAAGAGAACCCTCCTGCACTGCTGGTGAGAATGTAAATTGGTACAACCACTATGGAAAACAGTATGGAGGTACCTTAGAAAACTATATATCTAGAACTACCATATGACCCAGCAATCCCACTCTTGGGCATATATGCAGACAAAACTTTCCTTGAAAAAGACACATGCACCCACATGTTCACTGCAGCACTATTCACAATAGCCAGGACATGGAAACAACCTAAATGTCTGTTAATGGATGAATGGATTAAAAACATGTGGTATATATACACAATGGAATACTACTCAGCCATAAAAAAGAACAAAATAATGTCATTTGCAGCAACATGGATGGAACTAGAGACTCTCATAGTGAGTGAAGTAAGTCAGAAAGAGAAAGACAAATACCATATGATATCACTTATATCTGGAATCTAATTAATGGCACAAATGAACCTTTCCACAGAAAAGAAAATCATGGACATGGAGAACAGACTTGTGGTTGCCAAGGGGGAGGGGGAGGGAATGGAATGGACTGGGAATTTGGGGTTAATAGATGCAAACTATTGCCTTTGGAATGGATGAGCAATGAGATCCTGCTGTATAGCACTGGGAACTATATTTAGTCACTTATGATGGAGCATGATAATGTGAGAAAAAATAATGTATATGTGTATATATAACTGGGTCACCTTGCTGCACAGTAGAAAACTAACAGAACACTGTAAACTAGCTATAATGGAAAAAAATAAAAATCATTAAATAAAAAAATAAACCCAGATACCTATGGTCAATTAATCTTTGATAAAGGAGACAAGAATATAAAATGGGAAAAGACAGTCTCTTCAGTAAGTGGTGCTGGGAAAACTGGACAGCTGCATGTAAATCAATGAAACTAGAACACACCTTCATACCATGCACAAAAATACACTCAAATCAAACATACAAGCTTTTGCACAGCAAAGCAAACCAGAAAAAAAAAAAGCCCATCTGTGGAATGGGAGAAAATAGTTTCAAACCATACAACTGACAAGGGCTTAAATCTCTAAAATATGCAAACAACTTAATAGAACTCAACAGCAAAAAAACCAACAACCCAATTGAAAAAAATGAGCAGAAGACCTGAATAGACATTTCTCCAAAGAAGATATACAGATGGCCAACAAGCACATGAAAAAATGTTCAACATCACTGATTATTAGAGAAATGTAAATCAAAACCACAATGACGTATCACCTCTCACCAGTCAGAATGGCAATCAACAAGTCCACAAATAACAAATGCTGGAGAGGGTATGGAGAAAAGAGAACCCTCCTTCACTGTGGGAATGTAAATTGGTACAACCACTATGAAAACAGTATGGAGGTACCTCAGAAAACTAAATATAGAACTACTATATGACCCAGCAATCCCACTCTGGGCATATATCCAGACAAAACTTATCAGAACTTTCGCTGAAAAAAATACATGCACCCTATGTTCTTTGCAGCACTATTCACAATAGCCAAGACAGAAAAGAAACAAACTCATGGATATGGAGAACAGACTTGTGGTTTCCAAGGGGGAGGAGGAGGGAGTGGGATGGACTGGGAGTTTGGGGTTAGTAGATGCAAACTACTGCATTAGCTAAGCAATGAGATCCTGCTGTATTGCACAGGGAACTGTTATCTAGTCACTTATGATGGAACATAATGGAAGATAATGTGAAAAAAATATATATATATTGCACAACTGAATCACTATGCTGTACAGCAGAAATTGACAGAACATTGTAAATCAAATATAATTTTAAAAACTAAAAATAAAATGCAAAAAAAGGAAAAAGAAGAAATGTAGGATCTTGGGTGCCATCTTTGACCCACTGAATCAGAATAATTTCAATCATTCATATGTACATTAATATTTAAAAGACATCAATCTATAGCACTGTTTTCCAACATAATATTTAATATAACCCGTACCTGTAATTTTAAACTTTGTGATGGTCTGATTAGAACAATCAAAAGAAATAGGTTAAAAAAATACATTTTACCTATTTTAACTCAGGATATCCAAAAATATTTCATATTTAATCAATATGAAAAATACCAAGGAGTTCCTTGGTAAGCTCAGCAGGTTAAGGAGCCAGCAGTCACTGCTGTGGTTTGGGTTGCTACTGTGGTGTGGTTTCAGTCTCTGGCCCTAGAACTTCCACATGCCTTGGGCATCGCCCCAAAAAAGTTTTTAATGAAGAATATTAAGATGAGGGAGGTGCTGCAGGAGGGTTCTATTTGTATTCTTATGCTGAGCCACAAAAATATTGGGGAGAGTTTGCCCTGGTATATATACACTCGTATAAAAAACCCTCCTTGAATTCACTTTTTGGGTGTATCAGCCATTTCCTGTTGGGAAGATGTGTGGTAAAGAGCCTCTTCAGAGCACACACTAGAAGCAAGTTGAGTGGTCTGAAATGTAGACTGCTGGCCTCGTTACAGGAAAAGGTCATGCAAGAGGTCACAGCATGGATGCCGGGGCAGCCGAGGCACCATCTCTGCACAGAAAAATCAATCAGGGCTAGGGTGCAAGGGCAATTGTTCATGGCAGGCTCCACACACTACAGCAGAATCATGCTTAGCTGCCTGTACAGGAAGCTCGGTGAGGAAGAGCACAGAAAGCCAGCAGCTCAGTCCCCAAATAGGGAAGCTGGGTGGGCCCAGGCCTGGCTCCAGCCCTGTCCTTCCACTGGACTACATAAACTCAGTTATATAAGTGGGCCATTTCCTCTCCTCATGGATAGGGCACTAACACAATACAACCATGCTCTACATTTTATCGATTGGCAACTAAATGATTTTGAATCTGCATGAACCTCTTCATACTACTTTCTGAAAATACTACTTGGTAAAGCAATGGTTTAATTCTCTGATTTGGAGGAGAGGGGTATACAGAGAGAAGGGAAATTATTTAAATAGCACAAATGAGTCTGCCCCAATTAACTGGAAGATGGGATCTGCTATTCCCCAAGTCGTGGTTTCTATATACTTACTGCTCATCACGTGGCAAGAACACATCCTCTTTCATGACTTAGGCATTTCCCACTGCTGTATATGGTATGTTAACATTCTCTACTGGGTGGATGACAGACACACAGGACTTCCCAAAGTAACTGCAGCTGTATGCCATTGTCCCTCTAATCGCTAACTTTAGAAGCTAATCCCTGCTGGGTTTTATCATTCCAAAGAGAAAAGCAAAACATTTAGTAGAACTTTCTAATTTTAAACTTTTATAGCCCAGAAAGAATCTTAATCCAAAAGGAATTTGGGACAACGGGTCCGAAAACTAATTTGTTCTGAGGTCTGTTCTCTGCCTTTGAGAGAGGAAGGTTTCATCTTGCTTTTTAAACAGAGCAGCATCACCCCTCACCAGGGTTTTTGTGATATAAGGATGGCCATCCCTCTGGTCCCACTCCCTCCCAAATGCCAACTTCAATGGCTCTACTCCCCTAAAATAGCAACAAGGTCAAATAAGCCACCTAGCATAGGGCTGCTGCCTAACTGTGGTTTTTCTGAAACCTGGTAGGTGTAAATGCACTGCCAGGGGTTCATAACGTACAATGTTTGCTATTCCCATGAGGTTATGCAAATGCCAGCTGTGGCCATAGACTCGGGCACGTCAGTAGAAGGGACTGCACGTTTCCCACAGAGGTACCTTCACCAAATCACAGAGATTGCAACATGAGCTTCTGTGAACCCAAAGGAACACTTGGGATAGAAACTGTCAGATTTCCTGACTGCCAGGCTCTGCATACAGCAGGGGATGCATTTATGTAAATGCAGCATGGAACCTAAGCGCTAGATAACATTGGCTCTGGTTATCGGTGCAGTCTACAGCATATGGTGGGGTTTGTGCGCAGTCTGGCTTTATTCTATTTTTTTCAGGTAGGCTGTGGGATGCAAGAGAGGAGGAATAGCCAGTCTGCTAAGTAAAGAAGGAATGGAAGCTACAACAATTTATGTGTATAAAGCTATCATTAAAAACTATTTTGGGCAGAGCTTCCATGCCTGCCCGCTTGCACCTCTCACAAACGTCCTATCTTAATTTATTTCTTGCCTATCAAAAAAAAACTTTTGAAAATACGGGGTGGGGGGAAGGCATGGAGGCTATTAAAGCTGTGCGAAATGCCCTGGAAGACCCACATAATAAAACCGGCATCCAAGGCCAGCCCATAAAGGTTGTCAGGGAGGCCCTGACAGTCCATGCAAGACGGGCAGTAGGACAGAGTCCAGGAAGGGGACCCCTAGATCAAGCATAACCATCAGCTCACAGCCTTCTGCAGTCAGAAAGCCCAAAGCAGCCTGCTGCTGGGGAGCCACCAGCAAAAAACGCACAGCTCAGTTAACCAGCAAAACTCCCACGGCCACTGTGGACGTGACTCTTACCAAGAAAACTCCCATGGGACCAACCGTGGTCAGATCCCTTCATGCTCCTTTCAGGTTTGTCACACTAGATGGAAAATTACAACAGAGCCCAGAGCAATTAGAACTTGCCAGCAGCCCCTCACATCAAGACGATCATTAGAGGACACATTTTTATGGCGCATGGACTGTGTGTGAGGCACTGAGTGGGTGGCATGACCCGGCTGCCCTCCATGGGCCCAGAGTGGAGCAGGAGCAAGACCCATACATGAAAGGCAGGTGATGTGCATGAGGCACTAAAGGGCAGCTGCCAAACAAGGTGGGCAGGATGGGAGGGGTCTGGAAGGAGGCACCTGCTACACACAGCTATCCATGTGTCAGGGCAGGGAATGTGGGCAATTGTGGACAATCCTTTTCCATGGCTGCTGTAATGCTGGGGTCATCCTGACAAAGCCTGAAAGAAGTTTTCATCTTGGCCCTTTCCCCTTTCCAATTCACTCCTGCCTTAGCTATCTGGTCTCAGCCATTGAGCCAGGGACAAAGCCAAACTGTCCCAGAGATGGGGGAGGAGCTGCTGATTCTTCCAGATGTTCTCTGGTTCAGGTTTTTCTTCCAAATGGTTAAAGGAGAGGTGCGGGAGAAGTTAGGCCAAGCATTATCAGAGCCTCTGAGCAGAAGCTGATGGAGGAAGTTTTCTTTATTTGGCTCCCCACAGGGGTGGAGTATCAGTGAGCCCAGGGTCCCCATGCCCACAGAGTCACTTACTTTCTTATGAGCGAGTCTACTAGGATGCTATAGCACTGCAGGAAGACAGGGAGTATTGCACTGCTGAGGAAATGAAAAGTGAGCTGGTTTCCCCAGCTTGGCACTAGGGGGCTCTGAAGCCAAAATCTTTCTGCTAAGAGAAAAGCCACAGTGGTCTAGAAATGAAGACCAGGGGAGAGTGTCCACCCTGGGCATATGTAGAACCAAGAGCCAAAATAAATGAGAGCTAACATTCACCAGGCACTTTCCACACAGCAAGCTGCATTAAGCCCTGAGTGCACATCTTTAATCCTAAAGTAGGAGTCATAACAAACCCCTAGGAAGGTACACTGAGATTGCCAGTTTAGATCAAACCAGAGGAAGGAGGACAGGCACAGGCAGCTTCAACCCAGGGAAGAAGAGCATTCCCCACATCTCAGCTGGAGGAGTCCCGAAGTCTGCCTTCGCAGCCCCTCCTCCATGCTGTGTCATACAAATCCAGCCAAATTGACAGAGAGGTATCATCGTGATTTGTCCTGCTGGGCCAACCTGTTCTGCATCCAGAGACACTTCAGTTTTGGTGCTCCCTTTCAGGGAGGAGCAGCTATTGCCTAAGGAGAATGAATGGCAGAAGCAGCCACTCTGTGGCCACCACCTACCTCACCACCAGTAAACTTGGGCAAAGGCTACTCAACCTTTACATACTCCTGTGGGACCATCCCAGGCTTCTCTCACCACTTCCCCATCAGCCCCACCCATGGAACACTTACCACTGATTCTCCACAGCCCAGAGCTGATGCTGAGGCCAGGCGTTTTTGGTGGGTACTCAGTCTCAAAACAACCTGGCTCGTTGGTCCTCCACGGCAGCTTTTTGGGGCCTGATACCTTCCAGCCCTGTTAAGCATTACAAGACCACAGGGCTAAACATATCCTCAATGCCTTCTGAACAGTTAACTCACTGTGCCTAGATCATACCCTGATCATACCAACAGGAAATGCTGTGGGCTGCTGGGAAGACAACAAAAACATGTTAAAGGGTTGCAAAGGGTTGTAATCTCATAATGTAAAGTGAAGATGGTCTCTTTCCAGTGGCAGCAATGAATTCTCTCCCCAACTCCAACAACTCACAAAAAGTTTTTTAATTCTTAGGACTTAGTTCACAACACCCTTCTTCAATATCATCTTAAAATGACAAAAACAAAAAAACACCAAATATACAAACCTCAGGTCCCATTTAAGATGCATGTTTTTATTGAAATTTAACCAGACAGAAAGAATAAAATAGACAAGAATGTTATAATCTGACTATATAATATTCTTTCATTCTTGGTGGATCACTAAAATATAACAAAGGATTGTTTTCTATGCTAATTTTAAGGTTGTCCAGTTAAACCATTATTTGGTATCCTTTCAACAGATTACCCTCTTAACTGAATATTCATATATTATACAGAAACAAACATTCATATATTATACAGAAAACATTCATAGTTTATTTGGGAAACATTCATATTTTATACAGGATGTACAAATTTGAGACGAAACAATTAAAAAAAAAAAAACCCACACAACTGTAGCTGCAACACTATCCTAGCTGCATTGTGGTGATTATGTTGTTCGGTCAGCTGTCCACTATTTACAACTGCATTTTAATAGTGTTATTTACAGAGGAGCCAAAAGCATTCATCTAAAGAAAAGGCGCTCAGGTTTAATGTGCACTTTCACAGCCCTATGAAACCACAACCATTATATACACTGTAAACACCACAGGGCATGAAATCCATCTCCAACCACAAACATCAATCTCACAGATCAAGCATACAAGGTCTAAGGTAAGGTGCCTGACTTTTCCTTTGTAAGTATACTTTTCATCCAAGAGTTCTACTATTCTTTTTATAGGATACTCTTCACTTATTTCAGATATGGTGCCAGTGCTCAAAACATTCTTGGAACCCCTTTTTGGGGATCGCCTACATGGTCTGCAATGAACTTTTCTCAACATTCTTGACGGTGGCAAGTCTTCATCCTTTGAGGAAGGATTTCATTTGAAAAAACAGGCACAGTTACTCACAGCCAAGTAAATCAAACTGGGGGATACCACCATGGACCAGCAGAAAATGATGAGACCAAGTTTCTTGTACAGCTCATAAATTGAAGAGTTTGAAGATGCCTGAGCAATGGCAGTCATGATGGAGTAAGAAGAAATTCTCCTGGAGTGATGACTCTGAGATGCAACACTCACTGGAATGGTGTATCTGGGTGGTATCTGCAGTTGTAAAAACCAGTCCTTTGCCTCCCACATTAGTATTCCTCTTCGGTTTCAGTCCCTTTCGCTTTCTTATGGATTGCACGATTAAAGCTGTGGCAGGCAGGGACCCAGTGATTGTCATGAAGCCCCAGCTTACAGCCAGGGAAGCCCTTCTGAGACCGGTGGCAGCACATCCAGTATCCTGGCCCATAGGGCAATGCCTGGCAATAGGGCTTGGGGTGCCACCGGCACAGGGACACATCGCCTTTCACATACTTTTTCTTGCACTGCTTGCAAGGATCCTCTCTATAGCGTGGATCCCGGACCCAGCGAGAATCTGCTGGCCGGATATTGTAATATTCGATGATAAACTTGAAATAGCAGCAGGTACATTTAAGAGCCACCAAACTTTTTGTGGGCAGTAACCTGAAGATTTTCACCATAATGTGGTGGGGCAGAAAAGCCATGTACTGCTGAGGTTCCAGCAGCTGCTGGATTTTAAACCTTGTCTCCAGAAAGTCATGTGACACCTGCTTCTTCCAAGTGGATGCCTCCAGCACTGGTAAAGTACTTTCCATAGGAGAGGCCAGCAGGTCAAAGGCATCAGCTGAGATGGTTTTTTCCTCAGATGCACTATCATCCTCAGCATCACCTTCAAGTTGACTGGCCTTGGAAGACTCTTCTGTTGTGCTTTCATTTAACTGGGAACAGCCCAACTGGTGCTGACCAGATGGCAAGAAGAATAACATCCCTGGAAGTGGATCTTCATGGGACTGTAGACCAGAAGGCTGGTCCTTCTTGACCTCGGACACAGTGATACTAATGCATAAAGATTCTTTTCTCCTCTGATCAGGATTTTGGCTAGCAAGCGGCACAAGCTCTTCACTCATACAATCAACAGCATCTGTAGGCAATTCAATGGCTTGGGGACAGGTGCGAGGAGAAAAAGGTGACTCCACAAGTTCCTCTGTCATTTCCACATCATACTTATTGCGGCTTTTCATGGCAGTCTGCTGATCTGGCTCTAATTCTGCACTGTCCATATGGAAACTCACACCCACTGGCAATGGAGTGCCAGCCCAGGCCTGGTCCACCTTAGGAGAACAACGGTCAGCTCTTAAGGGGTCACAGGCCACAGATACAGACACTGCAGGATTCACCTGAGTGTCAGGTACCTCCAAGGCACCTTTGTTTGTTTTGCTTTCCTCAGCCTGAGTGCCATTCACAAGCAACACGCGGCCCACATTACGATGGAAGCTATTATTCCTAGATAGGCTCCCAGGCTCACGCTGGCTCTGCCGTTTCAGGCATTCAGACTCCAGCTTGGCTACCATATCGAGGACACGGACTGGCTCGCACTGTGGTTCCCCAACCTCAGGATTTCTCCTTTCCGTGGTGGCTTCTTCACACGCTCGTGGGGCAGAGAAGGGCTCGGAGGCTGGGGGCACACCTCTGGATTGCCCAGAAAGCCTCACCACAACGGGTGAGTTATTGCAGTTTTTCGCACAACTGGCTAGCAGAGCACTGGCTCTTTGCTCGAGGAAAGCAACCATCTGTATGACCGACAGAGGCCTTCCCGTATAGACACCGTCCCCACTGTCACTCACACAATGCACAGAACAGTGCTCGATGCCACATGCAAAAGGCTCAGGCTGGTAGCACCTGCTGTTGACTTCCCTCATCCTTTCTAACTGTATCTTGGCTTTTTTAAGATCCCCTGATTTTTTCCTTCTTTTAGTAGCTCTTCCATCGATATCCCAGGAGCTTTTTATTTTCATAGATCCTATTCTATTGCTACACTGGTGAGCTGCAAAGAATGCAATCTTCTCCTTGGTATTTCCTGGTTTCACAACAGCCCAGATATCAAGCGGCCCTTCTCCCTCTTCACCCTGGTGGATGGTTGCAGATGGCGTGTTCTTCTTGACATTAACATTCAAGCTGCTCTCTACAGAACTCTTCCCACTCATACTGCACAGAACATTTGGAGAAAGGATTCCAAAAGGCTTTCGAGATGATGTTTTACCAAGAGAGGCTGAAGGAAAGACACTTGGTTTCATACAGCTAGCTTTGCATTTTTCATCATTTATAGCCTCTTGGTGGCTCATAGGAGTTCTCAGAGTTTCCTTGCTGGTTTCCAGAGGTCGCATTTTCTTCTGGAGTTTCCAATATGGCTTTAGGTGCATAACAGAGGCCCTACAGGAAGAAAACACATATTCAATTAAGATACTGATTTCATTTTTAGAAAAGTTGTTTTAAAACTTAACAATGAGATGGTTCTAGCAAGTAACAGAAACATTTTCTATCAGTTCACTAAATCTTTACCAACTCTCATCTCAGCTAATGTACAGATCAAGAATAACAAAAGCAAAAGCATACTTTCTAAAGTGTGCACAGGCCAGAAAATAAATGGATGCATTTCAGACTGAGTGACTAGAATGAGTTTCAGAAATGGATATTAGTTAACATTCTATACATAAAATTAGTACTTTATATATAAAGAAACCTGGGAGTTCCAGGTGTCTCAGTGGATTAAGGATCTGGCAACACTGCCGTGGCTTGGGCTGCTGCTGTGGCTCAGGTTCAATCCCTGGCTTAGGAACTTCTATATGCCGTGGGTGCAGCCAAAATAAATAAATAAATGTAAAGAAATTTGAAGACATTCCCTTGTGATGCAGTGGGTTAAGGATCCAGTGTTGCCACAGCTGCAGCACAGGCTACAAGTGTGGTGCAGGTTTGACCCCTGGCCCAGGAACTTCCACAGGCCAAAAAAAAAAAAAAAAAAGAAGATGTAGTCATATATAAATGGAATATCATTTGCCCATAAGAAAACAATGAAATGATGCCATCTGCAGCAACATGGATGAACTTAGAAATTATCACACTGAGTGAAGTAACTCAGAGAAAGACAAATATCATATATCACTCATATATGGAATCCCATAAAAAAATGACATAAAATAATTTATTTATAAAACAGAAATAAAAACTCACAGATTTCAAAACCAATATTATGGTTACCACAGATGAAACCACTGGGGGGAAGAAAGATTGGGATGGTGGAATACTACTGTATAAAACATGATTAATGATGGGAGTTCCCATTGTGGCTCTTCAGGTTAAGAACCCAACTAGTATCCCTGATGATGTGGGTTCAATTCCTGGCCTTGATCAGCGGGTTAAGGATCGGTGCTGCTGTGAGCTGCAGTGTAGGTTGCAGATGCAGATCGGATCTGCCATTGCTATGGCTGTGGTATAGGCCAGCAGCTGCAGCTCTAATTCCACCCCTAGCCTGGGAACTTCCATATGCTGCAGGTTTGGTCCTAAAAAAAGAGGAAAACAAACAAACAAACAAAAAAAAACACATGATTAATGAGAACCTACTGTATAATACAGGAAAATCTATTTATTAGTTCATAATAGCCTATATGGGAAAAAAGAATGGATATATTTATATGTATAACTGATTCACTCTGCTGTACACCTGAAATTAATATTTTAAGTCAACTATACTCTAATAAAATAAAAACAAAGATATCCCTGAAATAGATCAGATTGATTTGTTTCTGATCTTTGGCAATTATATCTTAAATCATTTCTCTTTATGCTTTGTAGCATTGTTAACAGCTTTATAGTCTATAGAATATAGAAGCATTATATTCTATAATTTAATCTTACAAAGAGAGCCACCTAGAATTCAAGAACTAGATGATTATATACGAATAAAATAAATGAATAAAAAAGGCACATCTAGTGCCATCTCTCTGTGTCAACAATTTCCTGCTTTTTCATATCCCCTCAATCCCTCTCTAAGTAAAATGTAAGAAATGGAGATTGTTGAAAAATCCAATTAATTCTCACATAATGATCTCATTACAGACTGTCTGAATAAATTTAAACTTCAGCAATGTGTGTGTCATTCTGCATTGCACAATATGTTCTCTCCTCCTTCCTCCCCCACACATTATTTTAGGGTGCTATTATTGATAGACAGGGACATGTGGAAGAAACTAATGTGATTACAGAGACTTTTGTTTGCATTTATTAACCTGTAAAGTCAGCTCAACTGACACATTACTGATAGACAAGATTTTAGCAGGATTAAAATAGGAGATAATCCCAGGGAACAGAAGTGGGGAAAGGTACAACAGGGAAGAAAAAAAGTCAATAAGGTCATTTGATGCAACCAGGATGACTGCTGGAGGGTGGGTGGTGATTCCATGGGACCACCCAAGGGAAGCAGAACCTTTAGGCCCAGGCTTGGGCTCCCCCGGGGTTGAAGGATGCCCTGAGATATTAACCTTACCCCTTCCTTTGCTAGGCTTGAAGGACCTAAAATTGAAAAGTATTAGCAAGACTTAGAGAAACTACAAAAATCCGAGCTCGGGTTGAAATCAGTGGCAGACCAGAAGGATACGACACAGGGCATCAGGGGTATCTACTGCAAAAATCCATAGAGTAAAAATTCTGCATCTCTGAATTCCCATTGTGGCTCAGCGGTAATGAACCCGATTAGTATCCATGAGGACGCGGGTTCAATCCCAGGTCTTTTTCAGTGGATTAAAGGATCCGGCATTGCTGTGGCTGTGATGTAGGCCAGGACTACAGCTCAGATTCAACCCCCAGCCTGAGAACTTCCATATGCCAAGGGTGCAGCCCTAAAAAGACAAAAAAAAAAAAAAATCTGCATCTCTAACAGATTACACGAGATGGTGGCACTTTCCCCAGCCCCCCACCTCACCCCCTCAAATAAAGACGGCACTGCAGGAAGCTCCAGCCAGGTTTCCATGGTTGCCAATCTCTTCTCACAACTGTATTTTAAAGGTTTACCATAATAAAGTCCTGCTTCCTTGCAATTAAATAAAACACAGGATTACAGCACCTACCCACACAAGTATTAGTTAGAGGCTCAGAAATGTCCTTGTAAAAAATTAAGATCTCTGCACCCAATGAATCAGAATTTCAGTGCTCAGGCCAAGAATCTGTTTTTAACCTTAGATTTAATTTGGAAGGGACTTTAAAGGTCATGTGCTAGGTTTGATATAAGAGTGTCAGTGGGTCCCTGGATTTGGGCGGGATTCAGGGCTACTGAGAGGGGTAAGGTGGAACTGCCCCACAAAAAGCCAAGCAGACAGTCCACACCAAAGCATCTACTCCAACAGCTGGGCAAAGATAGACTCGTTTTCTTACTTGTTATTCTTTTTAAAACACAAAAAAGTTGGTGTTCCCATTGTGGCTAAGTGGGTCAAGAACCGACATAGTGTACGTGACAATGTGGGTTCGATCCCTGGCTTCACTCAGTGGGTTAAGGATCTGGCAATAGCTGCAAGCTGCAGTGTAGGTCGAAGATTCGGCTCAGATCCACTGTTGCCATGGCTGTGGCATAGGCTGGCAGTTGCAGCTCTGATTCGAACCCTAGCCTGGGAACTTCCATATGCCTCGGGTGCAGAGAAAGGGAGGGAGGGAGGAGAGAAAGGACAAAAAAGTCAGTGGCTATTTTACTGCCAAATTTCCTCTCCAATTTCAACTCAGAACTCAGTTCCTTTTTTTTTTGGCCTCTTCATATTATTTATATATTTATTAAAGTCCTATTGAAGTACAGTTGATCCAAAACACTGTGACAACTTTCACTGCACAACAAAGTGACCCAGCCATACATACACATCCATTCCCCTTCTGACGCCCTTCCCACATGGATTACCACAGAACATTGTGCAGAATTCCCTGCACTACATAGCCGCTCCCCACTGGCCAATCTCTCCACATATCACAATGTACACATACCAATCCCAAACCCCTGATCCATCCCAACATGTCCCCCTTGGGAACCACAGGCCCACTCTCAAAGTCTGAGTCTGCCTCTGCCCCACAAACAAGTTCACCTGCATCCTTTCTTCAGATTCCACAGAAAAGTGACATCACATGATGCCCATCTTTCCCGTCTGACCCACACCACCCAGCATGACAATCTTGAGGTCCCACGCCTAGAGTTGGATCTAGAGATGCTGCAAATGCTGCAAATGGCACAATTCTACTCTCCTTTATGACTGAACAACACTCTGCCATATATATGCACCATACCCTCTCCGTCCACAGACATTCAGGTTGCCTCCATGTCCTGGCCACTGCAAATATTGCTGCAATGAACAGAGGGGCACACACATCTTTTTGAACTATGGTTTTCTCCGTTTCTTTGTGACACTGCTTCCCCAGCTCTTCTGTTCTTCAGCCTCTAAACACTGATGTACTCCTGAGTTCTCTCTTTCTCTAACCCATTATTACTCTTAAAACTATGAGATCACTTAGATATATAGTTTAACAACTACAGACTGATGACTCTCCCAAACTTCATATCCTATGACATGCCTAACAGACATACTCACCTGGATGTCCAAAACAATCTCAAAAATCAACATAGAAATAAAAGCAAAAGTAAAGAAATAAAAGCAAAAATAAACCAATGGGACTTAATCAAACTGACAAGCTTTTGCACAGCAAAAGCAACCATTAAAAAAAAAAAAAAGACAGCTTACAGAATGGGAGAAAATAGTTTCAAACGATGCAACAGACAAGGGCTTAATCTCTAAAATATACAAACAGCTTATACAACTCAACAGCAAAGAAGCCAACAACCCAGCTGAAAAATGGGCAAAAGACCTGAGTAGACATTTCTCCAAAGAGATATACAGATGGCCAATAGGCACATGAAACAATGCTCAATTTCACTGATCATTAGAGAAATGCAAATCAAAACTACAATGAGGTACCACCTCACACCAATCAGAATGGCCATCATTAATAAGTCCACAAATAACATGCAGAGAGGGTGTGGAGAAAAGAGAACCCTCCTGCACTGCTGGTGAGAATGTAAATTGGTACAACCACTATGGAAAACAGTATGGAGGTACCTTAGAAAACTATATATCTAGAACTACCATATGACCCAGCAATCCCACTCTTGGGCATATATGCAGACAAAACTTTCCTTGAAAAAGACACATGCACCCACATGTTCACTGCAGCACTATTCACAATAGCCAGGACATGGAAACAACCTAAATGTCTGTTAATGGATGAATGGATTAAAAACATGTGGTATATATACACAATGGAATACTACTCAGCCATAAAAAAGAACAAAATAATGTCATTTGCAGCAACATGGATGGAACTAGAGACTCTCATAGTGAGTGAAGTAAGTCAGAAAGAGAAAGACAAATACCATATGATATCACTTATATCTGGAATCTAATTAATGGCACAAATGAACCTTTCCACAGAAAAGAAAATCATGGACATGGAGAACAGACTTGTGGTTGCCAAGGGGGAGGGGGAGGGAATGGAATGGACTGGGAATTTGGGGTTAATAGATGCAAACTATTGCCTTTGGAATGGATGAGCAATGAGATCCTGCTGTATAACACTGAGAACTATGTCTAGTCACTTATGATGGAGCATGATAATGTGGGGAAAGAGGTAAGTTCAGTTACGAAATGTAGCATATAAGATAGAGCTGTCTAGTGAGCAGACTGACCACAAGTCTGGTCAAGGCAAACAAGAGGAAAGGAACAAGACAATTGTGATAGAAATACAAGGAAAAAAGTTTCTAGACCGATTACAGACAGATGTCTTTTTCCAGAATTTTTGCAATGAACATATATTGCAGACATTACTGTTATAATCAGAAAAATCCACATAAAAGTAAAGAGCAATCACTTACGCACCCTACAACAAGGTCAAGAACTGTGTCCAGGAGTTCCCGTCGTGGCGCAGTGGTTAACGAATCCGACTAGGAACCATGAGGTTGCGGGTTCGGTCCCTGCCCTTGCTCAGTGGGTTAACGATCCGGCGTTGCCGTGAGCTGTGGTGTAGGTTGCAGATGCGGCTCGGATCCCGCATTGCTGTGGCTCTGGCGTAGGCCGGTGGCTACAGCTCCGATTCAACCCCTAGCCTGGGAACCTCCATATGCCGCGGGAGCGGCCCAAGAAATAGCAACAACAACAACAACAACAACAAAAAGACAAAAGACAAAAAAAAAAAAAAGAACTGTGTCCAGTTAGTGATGAAGAGCCATGGTGACTATGCTGTGAGGAACTGTAGTGGGTGAGTAGAGCAGAGCCAAAAATTCATGGTCAAGGAGTGAATGGAAGGTGAAAAAGTGGGGCCTCAGCAACCCTTTCACAAAGTCTGACTGTAAATGAGAAAATCCTTGCACATACTGTCACCTTAAATCCTTTCCAGGAATAAGGTGAGATATAAAAATGAGTCAAGTAAAACTTGAATGACTTTCCTCCAGCAAAGAAAAAAAAAATCTTGCTTTCAAAATAATTTCAGTATTCTTTTTCAACTCCTAACTTCTGATTTTCAGCTCAAAAAAGCTGGAAAAACTCTAACCTAAACACACTTTTACATCCGAATGAAGCCACTGAAGAGAACTGAATTTTGCTTAAGGGGAAAAAAAAAAGTGTCCACATAAATGCTCAAGTCTAAAGAATCATACTAATGCTAGTCTATGGAGGACTGAACTTGATCAATGAGGAATCAAATGGTGATACGGAGTTAGACTAGGGGAAAGGATGAGATTTCTCTTAGTGCTAACAGGAAGTCTAACATCTAAGGCAATAACTGTTTTCTAACTTGCCACTCTTAGTCTACAGTATCTAAACAGGTTAGAAAATAAAGCATTTCCTGCTTCTTTCTGCTTTATTAAAGGTGTAAGAGGAGTTCCCTTTGTGGCTCAGTGGGTCAAGAACCCAACATAGTCTTGATAAGGATGTGGGTTTGATCCCTGGCCTCGCTCAGTGGGTTAAGGATCTGGCAATGGCCACAAGCTATAGCAAATTTCATAGGTGCACCTCAGATCCAGTGTTGCTGTGGCTATGGCATAGGCTGGCAGCTGCAGCTCTTATTTGACCCTAGCCTGGGAACTTCCATTTGTTTCAGGTAAAGTCCTGGAGAAAAAAAAAAAAAAAAAAAGGTGCAGGAATGCTAATTCTAAAAAGGAGTAATTTATTAGCATAACAGGAGCTACTTTTTATTTACAAAAAGTTCCAGTAATAAAAATAGAATGGTCCCATGGAGTTCCTGCTGTGACTCAGCGGTAATGAACCACCTAGGATCCACTAGGATCCAAGAGGATGCAGGTTCATCCTTGGCCCCACTCAGTGGGTTAAGGATCCAGCATTGCCATGAGCTGTGGATAGGCTGGCAGCTGCAGCTCCAATTTGCCCCCTAGCCTGGGAACTTCCATATGCCACAAGTGTGGCCCTAAAAAGCAAAAAAAAAAAAAAAAGAGTACCTGAAAGACCCCTCCCATGACATCTTCACAGGAGAAAAAAGTATACAGTAAATACATTCTACAGTTTCTTTAAAAATGTAAAAGCTTCCAGAGAACATCTAATGACCACCTTCTTCTATGGACCATTAGAAAATTCAGCAACTTTAGCAAAGTAATATATGTATGATGAAATCTTTGTTTTGTTGCAAATGAGGTGGCAGAGCTAAAATGACTTTTAAAGCCCCACAGAGAGACAATGGTAGCATTCAGAATAGAATTACATTAAGAGTCTCTTGGATCTATATTTTCCTTACTACAAATATAAATAAATACATATCTTAGTTTCAATTATGACACAAATAAATAATTCTGACATCATCAGAATTCATATTCAAAAACCTTCTACAAAGAACTGTGATGAATTAAATAAGACATGTCATATCACGTAGGAAGCCAAACTAAAAGTACGTAGAAACTGCTTCTATAGCCATTAAAGTGGAAAAAATGCCAACACCAGGAGGTATGAAAACAGACAGAGGCATAAGAAAAGACTCCCACAAACCTCTAAGCACTGACAGATGCATCCAACTCCCAGAGTGCCTTAAAAATAAAACAGAACAAACTCTAAGCCAGAAAAGACAGAATTTCTCAAACTAAGCTCCAAAATATTGGGGACTGGCTTTTTTCCAAGAGTAAGTTCAGTTTTGTTTTTTTTTTTAAGGCTTATTATCTTTTTTTATTTTTATTTATTTATTTATTTATTTTATTTTTTTTTTGGTCTTTCTGTCTAGGGCCACACCCGCAGCATGTGGAGGTTTCCAGGCTAGGGGTCCAATTGGAACTGTAGCCACCGGCCTACACCAGAGCCACAGCAACGCCAGATCCAAGTAGCATCTGTGACCAACACCACAGCTCACGGCAACACCGGATTGTTAACCCACTGAGCAAGGCCAGGGAATGAACCCGCAACCTCATGATTCTTAGTCGGATCCATTAACCACTGAGGCATTACGGGAACTCCAGATTTATTACCTAAAGTCATTTCATGGGAACTTTGAACTTTACCTCAGGAGGGCTGGATGGTTAGTAGTGCCCAATTTAATGGAAAAATCCTGGAGTTCCCGTCGTGGCGCAGAGGTTAACGAATCCGACTAGGAACCATGAGGTTGCGGTCCCTGCCCTTGCTCAGTGGGTTAACGATCCGGCGTTGCCGTGAGCTGTGGTGTAGGTTGCAGACGCAACTCGGATCCCGCGTTGCTGTGGCTCTGGTGTAGGCCAGTGGCTACAGCTCCGATTAGACCCCTAGCCTGGGAACCTCCATATGCTGCCAGGAGCGGCCCAAGAAATAGCAAAAAGACAAAAAAAAAAGAAAAATCCTTTACTGTCCATTAAAAGATATTAACAATACATAGAATAGCCTTTGGAAACACACAAGTATGGTGTTTAAGAACTCAAAAATCACAGCTTTCATCAAACTTGGAATTCACAATGGTATTTAATTTCAGGACATGCTTGCTTCATAGTTATCTATGATATAGATTCTGCATCATGATTAAAAACTTCCAGAAAATCAAGGTTTATGATAAGCTTGATGCAACAATAAAGGATCTGAAAATCCAGAAAAGGTCACAAGTTAAGAAAGCTAGACACACTTTTGCTCTTCTACTGTGATCGCAAGAGAAGCACCAGCTAACACAATTTAATAGCATTGTAAAATACTGAATTAATGACATTATCCAAGTTTATGTGGGACTTCTCCCCTCCTCCTTACAATAAGAGGAAAGGGACATGTCTGAAGGAAAGAACACTTGCTCAAGCTGTTAGAAATTATTAGGTAACAGTTAGGAATAGAGACAAATTTGTTTTGTCTTGGCCACATCCAAGGCATGCAAAAATTCCTGGGCCAGAGATCAAACCTATGCCACACAGCAACCTGAGCCATAGTATTGACAATGCCAGATCCATAGCCCACTGAGCCACAAGGAAACTCTGGGATTAAAGACAAACTCAAGTATTAGATTTTGTTAAAGTTACCATGTTATGAACAATAGTTTACAAAATTATTTCCTATTGCTCCTGTAACATAATGCAAAACACCCACAAAACTCTGGCAAATTACCATTTGACCACCTAAGCTGATGAGGCATCTACAATTCAGTAGCTCCTACCAGAATGAACACCAAATCAAATGAAACCCAATCAAAGGTTTAGTTCCTCTAAAATCATTAAAATATTTTGAAATGTACACAGCGTTACCAAGAAAATTTTGCTTCCACAGATTTCCAGATATTCGGCATTTCTGTTAAAAACCCTCTGTTTATGTCAACTTAAAAAAAGCATCACATAAAAGTAAACATTTAAAATGTTTACTATGTGCCAGACATTGTTCTAAACTCACAATCGTAAAAATAAAACTTAAGAATTGGAGTTCCTGTCGTGGCTCAGTGGTTAACGAATCCGACTAGGAACCATGAGGTTGCGGGTTCGATCCCTGGCCTTGCTCAGTGGGTTAAGGATCTGGTGTTGCCATGAGCTGTGGTGTAGGTCGCAGACACGGGGCTTGGATCCCGCATTGCTGTGGCTGTGGTGTAGGCTGGCGGCTACAGCTCCGATTGGACGCCTAGCCTGGGAACCTCCATATGCCGTGGGAGCAGCCTTAGAAAAGACAAAAAGACAAAAAAAAAAAAAAACCTTAAGAATTGTATACTTTTTCTATCTCCAACTGCTGATGAAGAAACCAAAGCAAAGGGAGGTTAAGGAATGTGCCAAAGACACTGACAAAGCACATCAAGTGACCTAGATGTGCATGTGGTCAGGGGCCAAAGGCCAGTCTCTTAGCTACCACACTATGCAGTAAGGAAGGGGGCAGATGAGAAACATGTGGATGGAGTAGATACTCTTAGCAAGCTTATCCTCAACGTCATGAATAAAGACTGAGGAGTCAACTGTGAAAAGAAGCAGAATTTGGGCTATGGATTCAATTTTGGATACTTTGCATTTGATACCTTACTTAAAATTAAAATATTCATTTATCAAGTATTTAATTTCCTTTGAAGTCAGGTGTTATGCTAGACCATGGGGTCCTCAGCCTAAACAAAACTGATGGAATTCCTGCCCTCATGGCAAATCTGAGAAACATACATTGATCCCTTAAACCTTGCATTCATTTACAAATCTCGAAGTTTCCAATGAATTGAACTGAGTTAGCAATAGAAACATTAGAAACATTTAAATTTTATTTTTGGCAAAGAGAAACTTCGAAAATTGAACATACGAGTTCCCTCTGTAGCACAGTGGGTTAAGGACCTGGCATTGCTGCAGCTGTGGTGGCGGCTCAGACTGGATCCCTGGTCCAGGAGCTTCCATATGTCATGGGTGCGGGGGTTTAGGAGGTGGGGACTGAATATAGTATGTCAACCTAGAACAGATGCCTGAGGACAGAAGACATTACCAGAGAATGAGACTGGGCTGGAAAGACTGTACAGAACACACTGTTCTGATGTTGACTTAAAATAACTTATTTATAGTTCCATAAAATGAGAAATGCTAGGGAACAGAAAAGACTGACATTAAAATGGGACACTGTAAAATGATAAACCAATAAAAGAAGACCAATAAGAATAGAAATGAATATTGATATGTTCTATCTCAATTTCATAGGTCCTACCATCTCTTTCAGGCACTAGACTATGTGAGCTATACACGTCATCATTTCCCCCAAAATGCACTGGGAGAAGAGAAACAGTTGCTTGATATAGTTTGTATGTCACTCAACTTCTACTTCATCAGGACTGCATTAGTTTGCTAGGGCTACCATACAAAATGCCACTGATTGGGTGGCTTAAACAACAGTACAGTTACTCCTCACCATTCTGAAGACTAGGAGTCAAAGATTGGGGTATGGGCAGGTTTGGTTTTACCTGGAGCCTTTCTCCTTGGCTTGCCAATAGTCACCTTCTCACTATGTCCTCACATGGACTTTCCTCTGTGCACACATACCCCTGGTGTCTCTCTTTTGTGTTGCAATTTTCTTTCCTTCTAAGGGTACCAGTTAGATCAGATTGTGGACCACCCTATCTACCTACCCATTTTATCTTAATTTCCACTTTAAAAGCCCTCCCTCTGATGGTTATATATATATACGTATAACTGATTTACTTTGATGTACACTCGAAATTAACACAATTTTGTAAGTCAATTATGTTTCAGTGAATTTTTTTAAAGTATTGTTATCATCAAAAAAACAAACCAAAAAAACTCTCCCTCCAAATTTGGTCACATACAAGGTACTGAGGGTGGTGGTTTAGGGGTGGGAGGGGTGCACAATTCAGCCCATAACAATGTGGGAAATGTAAGAACTCAAAGGTTAAAGTTTAATGTTTTAATAACACATAAGGGGGCAAAAAAGTTTTTTTAAATAAGAAGAAAGCTATTTTGGGAGTTCCCCTCCTGGCTCAGTGGTTAACAAACCCGACGAGTATCCATGAGGTTTGATCCCAGGCCTCGCTCAGTGGGTTAAGGATCCAGCACTGCTGTGAGCTGTGGTGTAGGTCGCCGATGCGGCTTGGATCCCGAGTTGCTGTGGCTGTGGTGCAGGCCAGCAGTTACAGCTCCAACTGGACCCCTAGCCTGGGAGCCTCCATATGCCTTGGGTGAGGCCCTAAAAAGACAAAAGAAAGGAAGGAACGGAAGGAACAAACGAAGGAAGGAAGAAAGGAAGGAAGGAAGGAAGGCGGGTGGGCAGGCAGGAAGGCTATTTTGACTTGATCTCTGTAATTCAAGTCGGCTCAAGAGAACATTTCAAGTGATACAAGAGCTCACTGCTCCAATAATAACAGCTGAACAATCTTCTACATTTTTGCAAAATGTCTGTAAGGTGAAACTGTCATCACTTCTATTAATCACAATCTCATTTACACAGAATATAGTGGTTATTAACCCTTTTGCAGTCCCCACGCACTTTGACATTCTGATGAAAGAGTAGTATTTCTCTTCTCCCGGGGGAAATGATGACATGTTGTGTATAGCTCACATAGTCTAGTGCCAGAAAGAGATGGTAGGACCTATGAAATTGAGATAGGAAATACTTCTTCTAGAGTAAAGGGCACTTTCAGGAGATTTACAAACCACACCTCCCTGAAGTTCATTAGGGCCCACAGATTAAGGTTAAAGAGCACTGACCTCAAGGACCACTCACTAGCTAAATAAAAATTTGTTCAGAGTTCTTCTGTGGCACAGTGAGTTAAGGATCTGGCATTGTTACCGCAGCAGCTTAGGTTGCTGCTATGGCACAGGTGTGATCCCTGGCCATGGGTATGGCCAAAAAAAACAAAAAACAAAACTAAATTCATCAAAAAATGGAACAAGGAGTTCCCGTCGTGGCGCAGTGGTTAACAAATCCGACTAGGAACAATGAGGTTGCGGGTTTGGTCCCTGCCCTTGCTCAGTGGGTTAACGATCCGGCGTTGCTGTGAGCTGTGTAGGTTGCAGACGTGGCTCGGATCCCGCATTGCTGTGGCTCTGGCATAGGCCGGCGGCTACAGCTCCGATTCGACCCCTAGCCTGGGAACATCCCATATGCTGCGAGAGCGGCCCAAGAAATGGCAAAAAGACAAAAAAAAAAAAGGAACAAAATACTTGTAACTCAGATTGTCTTGAGGAAGACAGGATATGTGGTAACCATGTTTACATTTAGTTACTTCCTAAAAGACTGGAAATAGCTAACCATCAACCAAATACTCTCAGAATAAATTTTAATCCTACTGGCCAACACTAAAGGTGTAGAAAGGAGAGAAGAGAGAATAAACATTATTTCAGAAAATCTACACTTAGAAAACCTACTACAATTCAGCACAAAATCTTAGAATAAAAAAAGAAATAAAAATAGGTTGAAATCACTGGCAGATCTTATTTGTTTGTTTGCTTTTTAGGGCCACACTCCCACATATGGAAGCTCTCAGGCTAGGGGTCAAATCAAATCCTAGCTACATCTGCCAGCCTACGCCACAACCACAGCTACGTGGCTCACAAGCTGCGTTTGCAACTTACACCACAGCTCATGGCAACACCAGATCCCCAAACCAATGATCGAGGCCAGGGACTGAACCCACATCCTCATGGATACTAGTTGGATACATTCCCACTAAGCCACGACCCAAACTCCCAAGATCCTGTTTACTGAAAGAAGCTCCATACCAAACTGATAGCCAATAGAAATAACATTAAGTCATGAAATTTTAAAACCTGGCTTGTATTCTGTTCTACTTAAAGGTATTGACTTTCTTCAAAAAGCAGCTGTGGACATGTTCAGACAACTGAGCAAAAGAGAAATTTATGCAGAATTAAAATCAGGTTTATTCCACTGCAGATGTATCTGAAGAAATTCAACCATATTTTAGTAGCTTTGAATAGGAAAGAAGGAGCAGTGAGCTTGAACAAGGTGTGCAAACAGTAAAGGCGATCAGTAAGAAAGTAAGAGAAGAAAGAAATTGATTAGTTAGTCACCTGAAGATTTACTGAAGAAAATCTGCCCTATTAACCCCGCCACAGATACCTTCATGAACTTCACTGATCTGGTCAAACCGCTAACCTTTAGATCACTCTCTAGGCCACCAGCTTCAGACACTTTCTTTAAATGAAATACAAATGGCATGACTGGCTTTGTTCCAAACAAATTCTTTCCATAAATAAAAATACTGCCACATTATAAATATTAATAGGAAAATGTGGAAGGTCATCAAAGATGCCAAGTGGGTCCTAAACCCCAGTGGATAATACTCAAATTTAAAATGCAGCAGTTACGAAAAGGGATTTACCATAAACTAGAAAACTGGACAAAATCAGATCATCTTCCAGGCCTCTCTTTAACAACTTTATGAAAGAACTGATCAATTTTGTTTGTTTGTTTGGCCATGCCCACACCATGTGGAAGTTCCTCAGTCAGGGTTTCAACTTCGCCACAGCAGCAACCCAAGCCACTACAGTATCAATGCTAGATTCTTAACCCACTGTGCCACAAGAGAACTCCATGAAACTACACAATTTTGAAACCAAGGTCTTCAATTAGTAATACCAAAGTTAACTATACTAAGCAGACATATTTTAGACTTTATTGCTGATTCCAAATCAAGCCCAGAAATGATTTTTAAAAATTAAGCACATAAGCTCATTAAAAGAAACAACTTACAAAA
The DNA here is from genome assembly GCF_016906955.1 of Phacochoerus africanus. Classification (NCBI taxonomy): domain Eukaryota; kingdom Metazoa; phylum Chordata; class Mammalia; order Artiodactyla; family Suidae; genus Phacochoerus; species Phacochoerus africanus. The sequence goes on along the minus strand of NC_062545.1, from coordinate 186,918,964 downwards.
GCAGGTAAGAGTTTAATAAAGCACTTAATAATATTATCCAAGCAGGGAAGTACACACTGATTAGAGGACTTATTTACCCCTAATAATTATTTTTAGCTGAGAAATAACTAAATATTCTGAGATAGCTCCCTAACTAGACAAACAAGTTGGTTCTGAAGTTATTCTACAGTAATCAGCTATTCAATATAGCATACTGCACATCTCAACACCAAATCACGTACTATATTTCAATCACTGCTACAAAGTAAAAGAGAAAATATTAATTCAAAATAAAATACATTTCAAGCCATTAAAGGCCTCAGATAAAATTCATTTTCCTGGAGTTCCTGTGGTTCAGCAGGTTAAGAACCCAACATAGTATCCATGAGGATGCAGGTTTGATCCCTAGCCTTGCTCAGCAGGTTAAGGATCCAGTGCTGCTCATGCTGTAGCACAGGTCGCAGATGTAGCTTGGATCCGGTACTGCCATAGCTGTAGTGTAGGCCTACAGCTGCAGCTCAGATTCGCCCCCTGACCCAGGAACTTCCATATGCTGCAGGTGCAGCCATAAAAGGAAAATTTTTTTTTTGTCTTTTGTCTTTTTGTTGTTGTTGTTGTTGCTATTCCTTGGGCCGCTCCCGCGGCATATGGAGGTTCCTGGGCTAGGGGTTGAATCGGAGCTGCAGCCACCGACCTACGCCAGAGCCACAGCAACATGGGATCCGAGCCGCGTCTGCAACCTACACCACAGCTCACGGCAACGCCGGATCGTTAACCCACTGAGCAAGGGCAGGAACCGAACCCGCAACCTCATGGTTCCTAGTTGGATTCGTTAACCACTGCGCCACGACGGGAACTCCCCGGAAAATTTTTTAAATAAATAAATAAATGAAAAATTTTAAAGTTGGGTACAGCAAAAATTGTAACACTGTAAATAAACCATACTTCAATAAAACTTTTAAAAGTTCGATCCTACTCTAGTCAATCTTTTTTTTATAGTTTTTTGTGGGTTTTTTGTTTTTGTTTTGTTTTGTTTTGTTTTTTGAGGGCTCCACCCACAGCATATGGAAGTTTCCAGGCCAGGTGTTGATTGGAGCTGCAGCTGCCAGGCTACATCAAAGCCACAGCAACACCAGGTGTGAGCCACATCTGTGACCTACATTACACTTTGCAGCAACACAAGATTCTTAACTCACTGAGTAAGGCCAGGGATCAAACCTGCATTGTCATGGATACTAGTAGGATTTTTTTTTTTTTTTTTTTTTGCTTTTTAGGGCATAGGGAGGTTCCCAGGCTAGGGGTCCAATCGTAGCTACAGGTGCCAGCCTAAACCACAGCCACAGCAATGCAGGATCCGAGCCATGTCTGGGACCATAGCTCATGGCAACGCCAGATCCTTAACCCACCGACCAAGGCCAAGGATTGAACCCGCAACCTCATGCTTCCTAGTTGGATTCATTTCCATTTCCACTGCGCCATGACCGGAACTCCTTTTTTTTTTTTTTTTTTTTTTAATACTAGTAGGATTCTTAACCCTCTGAGACACAACAGGAACTCCCTGGTCAATCTTTTTGAGCTAGCTTTACAGAAAACAGAGTAGACAGAGAAATATGATTAAAAACTGAAGAATACAGGAAGTTCCCATGTGGCATAGCGGGTTAAGAATCCAGCATGGCTGCAGCTGTGGCACATGTCACAACCATGGCATGTGTTCAATCCCTGGCCCAGGAACTTCCACATGCCATGGATGCAACCACAAAACCCCCAAAATCCTGAGAAATAAGCAAAATCTAGATTGAGAGGAAACTACAGAACAAAATAACACTGGTTTCCTCAAGCAAATTCCAAGATGGGATGAGGGGACAAAGCGGAGGAGGGAAAGGCAGCGGGGGAACAAGGGGAAAGAGAACAGTGGGGGAAAGAGAAGGAGAAGCCTATACATTAAGATACTTAACAAACCAATCAACCAAATATGTGGATGTGGATCCTGAGTATATATGTGTTTATGTATACATTTTCAACCCTCATCTCTTAGATATACATCCTAAAATCTTTTTAGTTTAAGTGATATGACGTCAGAGTTCCATGATAGCTCAGAGGGTTACAGAGAGCCTTGGAACTTCCGCATGCCACAGGCCCAGCAAATCAATCAATCAAAAGACACAATATCTTCAAAACAGTATGGGGGAGAAGTGGTTCAAATTACAGATCAAGCAAGACTGGCCATGAGATGATAAACTGTTGAAGCTGGGTAGCAGCAAAGTGGGGGGGTTTATCATTCTGTTATTTTTGTATTTTCGTCACATAAATAAATTTCCCATAATTACTGGTTTTAAAAAAAGGAAAAATAAATAAATGGAAGCTTTTGGAAATAAGGGATGAAATAAGCCCAGAAATGCTCGTTATGCACACACATTTGAAACCACACACCCTCCAATTTGGAGTGAGAAAACTGGAATTCACAGGTTCCCTGGGCAGGGCAGCTCTGCAAGGCTCATTCTAAGTCCCTCCCCACTAAGCCCTGGGCTGTCAGATGTGTCACTCCTTCCTGGTTCAGACAGGGGGCACCAACCAACTTGAGTTCTTACCCTACTCCACACCCTTTACAGAAAACTGAACAGGAAATAAACCAGAAAGCAACAACAACAACAAAAAGATAAGACAAACACACAGGCAGTCGTGTAAAAAAGAACTAAAAGATAACAATGGTCAAGACCAATCAATCCATTTCTTAATTAATTTTATATTTTATAAATAACAGACTTTCAATCCCTCATTCTGTTATATAAATGAGCAGCCTAATTAATACTTGAATCTGCCTTGTGTAAGTGCACTTAACTTTCACAACCTTAAAGGAAAGATAAATATAAATCAAACATTTAAATAAATTTATAGGAAATCTTACTATTTAAAGTCATCTTGAGTTCCCTGGGGTCTCATTGGGTTAAGGATCTGGTAGTGTCTTTGCTGTGGCTCAGGTCATTGCTGTAGAGTGGGTTCAAGCCCTAGCCTGGGAACTTCCACATGCCAAAAGCAGGGCAAAAAAAAAAAAAAAAAATTAAAGGCATCTTACTGCAAATCCTTTATTTCTTTATGCTGTGCCCAAATCCTTAATCACCAGGCTACCAGGGAACTCCTTACTGCAAATCCTTTTATAACAAGTCACCCCCCACATTCAGCTGTGGGGAAGGGGGAAATGATAGCATAAATAATGAAATTTAATAGTAGTATTAATAATCCAGCCATTGATAATTATTGAATATTCAAGCTGTACACTAAAAGGCTTGATTGTGTATGCATACGTATTCATTTTATTTTCAGGGCGATTCTGAGATACACAGAATTATTATTAATTATTCCCATTTTACAAATGTGGAAGCCACTCAATTAAAGTGTAATGAATACTAAGTACTGGGCACCCATGGCATATGGAGATTCCCAGGCTAGGGACTGAATCAGAGGCTGGCCTACGCCACAGACACAGCAACATCACATCTGAGCCACATCTGTGACCTACACTACAGCTCAGAGCAACAACGGATCCTTTACCCTTTGAGCGAGGCCAGGGATCAAACCTGCAACCTCATGGTTACTGGTCAGATTCGTCTCTGCTGTGCCACAACGGGAACACCTGGGCTATTTTTTAAAATGTGCTTCGGAGTTCTCTTGTGGTGCAAAGGGTTAAGGATCCCACATTGTCCCTGCAGCAGCCTGGGTCACTGCTGTGGTACAGGTTCAATCCCTGGCCCAAGAACTTCCACATGCTGCAGGCACAGCCAAAAAATAAAATGTGCTTTACAGTACTTTAAATGAGGCTGTGAGTGTGTCTATACACACATACATTTATGCAACAATTAATAGAAGAGCCAAATGATTTGTCCAAAAGTCACTAAATCAGCTGTACAGAAGTTCCTAATTACCAGGACAGTAAATTTATAATTCTGTTTTCTAAGCCCTCAAATTCCAGTGGTTCACTATTCTTTTAATGGAAAAATAAATCACAGAACAAAGTCACTCTAAGTTCATTTTAAGAGAAATGTTTCTCTTTGCCCAGGAAATTGTCAAAAACCCAAAGATAACTGAACATATACAGATCCAAGCTGAACAAAAAGCCAAAAGAAGGCATCCCATACCATCAATTCCTTCAGAGCAGATCCCTGTCTGATATTTCATAAATCCTCCACAGGATCAAGCACAAAACACTTTACACATAGAAGGAGCTCCATAAAAAGTAAACGCCAGAATTATCATCTCCCACATCTGCATCAACCTGGGCTCCAAGTGAAGGGAGATACAATGTTAAGGACTCCTCTGACTGAAAACACTTGCCCTTCTGGGTCACACAGATCACTAAATGGATCCACCTAACCTGCTAGGTGGGACACCCAGTTTGACAATTGCCCCCTCCACGGACCATTTCATAAGCTCAGTTCCCCAAATCCCATACTTCCTCCCATAAGAAAAACTCTGGCCTACCACATGACTTCCTTGTTTCTCTACAAAGCCTCAACATCCTCTCAATCACCTAAGGCTGATAACTTAGCACAGAGGTTCTCAATCTTTTTTGGACCTTGAAGCCTTTTCAGGTGTGAGATAAGGTGTGAGTTCTCTGCCCCAGAAAAATGCCAGAGTACACACATAAACAATTTTGGACAGAACTGGAAGAAATCACAGGGCTTCTGATGAATAACACCTGCCTTGGTTCCTCCTACTTTTTCTTCACAGTAGCTGTTTGACCTTTCTTCCCTATCTATCTACATCTTTATCACTCTTTACCCATAGAAACTTCTGAAACCCAACTGGGCCCCTCCCTGCCTAGGTCCCACTCCCACCCATCAGTGGTTACTTGTTTGAATTTCCAGTTCTGCTCCCCTGGGACACTTACCATGGTCTATCTTGTCTTCACTTCCCATGCTATTCAGTGAGCTCCTGAAAGGTTAGAGTAATCTTACTCCTTTCTATATCTCTCATAGAGCATGCAGCCCTGTGCATGGCAAGCATTTGATATGCCCAAAGGTCAAACCTAAGGACTTAAAAGAAACCAGCCAATCAGCAAGAATCTCTTAAATGGAACATTAGGAGTGTCTGACTAATCAATGCCTAGGCAGCCCAGGAAGTTGGTGCAATTAAGCAACTCCACCCATCATTTCCTGATCTAGCACCCTGCTCTCTCAGAGATGGGAGGTGCATGAGGTGGAGACAAAGAGGCTCTCTGAGCCATGGTCACCTTCAATCTTGGTTACTTTTCAGCAAAGCAAAAAGTAGTTTGGCTTGAGCAGTAGCTTTTTTCCAACACTATAGTTACCTAAAACATTCCTATGAAATATCAGATTTTAAAGAAAATCCTATTCACCAGCTATGCACAAACACACACTTAATAAAGTTATTCAATGTAATACTGTCGCTTTAACTAGAACAAAAAACAACTTTCTTACTACTAATGACCTCTAGGACAGAACAATCTAGATAAGCAGGCATTCAGCTATGAGTTAGGCAACCTCCTTCTCATTTTCGCAGCCCCAAACCACATCCTTTAAATGCTAAAATATACAGACACTAAGTCCCAACAAGAAATATTGTAAACTCTCCCCATGATTCTTTGCTATATTAAACACAGCTGTCTAAGGTCACGTTGACATATAGATTTAAAAAAAAGAAAAAAGAAAAAGCCAAACCAATGTCAACGAAATTTCTGATAAACTTCTACACATTCAAACTAGAAAGGAATAGGACACCAAGAAATTCTCTAACAACGTCTATCTTCAAGGGATATAAAGATAAACTATATCCTATTATCATATTTTGGTTATTTCCATGTAATATATATACACATACGCACTGCAATACTTTATTAATTACTTCAACAGAAAACCCTAACTTCACTGGTTCTAAATTAATTATAAAGTATGCAGACTGAACATACAGAACCCTTAGGTATTTCAATTAACAAACCAAATCACAAAGCAAAAACTGACACCCAAGATCTGATTTCAGTGCTGATATCAAACAGCAAAGCCAAACATGATTTTTATTTTTTTTTTTTAGGGCAGTACCTGTGGCCTATGGCAGTTCCCAGGCTAGGGAGTCAAATTGGAGCTGTAGCCACTGGCCTCCACCACAGCCACAGCGACACAAGATCCAAGCCACGGCAACGCTGGATCCTTAACCCACTGAGCGAGGCCAGGGATCAAACCTGCATCCTCATGGATTCTAGTCAGATTCATTTCCACTGAGCCACAACGGAAACTCCCAGACATGATTAAGAGTCAGAAATGACATCAAACTCCCTCCCCCCAAATTTCTAGTAATAAGTCCATTACTTTCTTTCCTACTGCCCAATCTATTTTATATATGACTATTAGTACAAACAAAATAACAGTAATCCTAATTCGCAAACTGCTGGAATTTGTGACTCGTGGGTCCAACTCTTGCTTTCCATCCGCAAGGCAGGATCCTGCTCCCTAGGCAAGGTAGCTACAAACCACAGTCCACTGGAAAAAGAAAGTAAACACTTCCCCAAATATAATAGCACCTGAGCTGAAAATAATGTTTTGTATCTACAAAGCACTATCACAAACATCTCACTTGGCCCTCTTTCTGTTCCTCAGCTGATTTGCATCTTGGGACCTTTGAACCAGCTGCTCCTCCTTTCTCCCCAATCCCTGCATACCCACCTATCCCCAAGTAGTCCTCAGGTCACCACAAATTTCATGTTCCTCAGTGTGTAACTCACGGTTTGCAACCACCATGCCAAAAAGGAGATAAAAGCTCAGAAACTAAAACTTGCTCAAGATCTATAAGTATATACCTGAGATTTGATTAAAAGTACAAAAAAGGTAGGTCCACCCTCATCCAGATAGGCAACACTACTGTCGTTCTCAAACTGCTACTTTGCAGGGCATAAAGGGATTTGGCCCCTTAATTTTGGGAGTTTTTACCAAGCCTAAACCTTGGTGAATTTTTCTTCCATTTCATATCACAAGTATAAAATAATCTGGAGTTCCCGTCGTGGCACAGCAGAAACGAATCCAACTAGGAACCATGAGGTTGCAAGTTCACTCCCTGGCTTTGCTCAGTGGGTTAATTAACAAGGATCCGGCGTTGCTGTGAGCTGTGGTGTAGTCGCAGATGTGCCTCAGATCTGGCATTGTGGTGGCTGTGGTGTAGGCCAGAGGCTACAGCTCCAATTAGACCCCTAGCCTGGGAACCTTCATATGCCTTGGTTGTGGCCCCAAAAAGACAAAATAATAATAATAATAATTTCTAGTCTCTAATTTCAACATTCAAGCAATCTCTTCTCCTTCTATTCAAATCTCACAGTTTGAGAGCTAAGTAACTGTGGGTTTTTTTTTGTTTGTTTGTTTGTTTGTTTGTCTTTTTTGCCATTTCTTGGGCCGCTCCCGCGGCACATGGAGGTTCCCAGGCTAGGGGTCTAATCAGAGCTGTAGCTACCGGCCTACGCCACAGCCACAGCAACTCAGGATCTGAGCCACGTCTGCGACCTACACCACAGCTCACAGCCTAACGCCGGATCATTAACCCACTGAACAAGGCCAGGGATCAAACCTGCAACCTCATGGTTCCTAGTTGGATTCGTTAACCACTGAGCCACAATGGGAACTCCGAGAGCTAAGTAATTGAACAGATCTTTCACTCACTCACTCAGCACTATCATGACCTAAGAGATAGTATCAGGAACTCTTCCAGAGACTATGGATACAGCAATGGGCAAGTACAAAACCCGCATTCTCACCAAACCTATGTTCTAGGTGGGAGACAGACTAATAAAGCATGATACAATAAAATGTATCTATGGAGGAAAAGGCGAGTACAGAGTACATGGGTCATGCACAAATGATATATTTAGGCATAAGATTTCAGAAAGCTATGTTACAGTCACTGTATCATGAAACAAACAGAAAGTGTAATAAATAAAACCCATTAGAAAGAATATGAGTGCCTATTTATGTGACAAATTCAGAAATGAGATGACAACATCAGGATAACACACAGAAACAAAGCACAAAAAGCAAGGTCTTTTTTGGACACTGAATCAGATCCTGGTATGTGCTCAAACCATTCCTGAAATATTCCAAATAGATCTGAAATAAATTTTAGAAGAACATTTATGGAGATACACACAAATAAAATTTAAAGGAGAGGTTGAGATAATACAGGGAAAGGAAGAATACCTAGGATACCTAGGAATTAGGTTAAAATAGGTAGATTAGATTATTCTGCAAGTCATTCACTTAAAATAAGTGCACGTAAAATAAAGAATTTGCTAAATTCTTAATTAAAAACTAATTTGGAAAGAGAAAAGTGACATCACGGTTATGTGATATCACTCAGTTCTAAATTTCTTGAATAGTTACAGAAAACACAAAAATCAAAACTGCAGAGAAATACCTCCCACAGGCTCTTATTTGGGAAGATGGAAAAGGGAAGAGAGGATCATCATTTGTTAGAAGAACAGAAAACAGGCAAATCAAAAAAGAAAAAAATTATCTTTGAACTCAACATGAAAGCAAAGGCTAGCCAAAGGTAAAAAAAAATCAGTACTGAAAATTAACATTTTTTTCTTAGCACAGTTACTAGAACTAGAGGAAATGGGAAGGCTCAAGAGGCTAAGGGAAAACCTCCTTAAAATAGGCAAATTTTATCAGAAAAATCAAATTACTGTGAAATTTTTTTAATCCCAAAATGCCCCTTTTTTAAAAGTTACAAAGGTATTTTTCTATCACACCATATTTCTACCTACATCCCACAGAGTCCAGAAACAAAGAAAATCAATGCAGTCCAAAACAATACTGAATAGAAGGAAAGAGAGTGATTCTAAAGTATCAAGCAACATAAAACTTGGTTAAACATCCTTTGAGACCATGTAGCTTTTTGATTTCACGCTCAAAACAAAAAACAGTGACATATTAATTTGATTTCCTGAATAGGAACCTCCTTACTGCTACAATTATAAATCCTGAGAATCACAAAGGAATCATGAGATGACCACCTAGCCATGACTTCATATACTGATGCAGGACCAGAAACCCACTTTTATCACTCTGAGCTGACAAGGCCCCCAAGGCCAGCTCATACAGTAAATTAGTATTTCAATTTCTTAAGTCATAATGGGGATCAAAATTTCCATTTCAAAAACTGGAATACCTGAGTCCTCCATTCATACGTTCCTCTCTTCCTAGTATTAAACTAGGTTTGAGTTATGCATGAAAAAAGAAAATCATCATCATCTAAGGAAGAATTCAACCATGCTATAAGCAGTTTTTATACCCCTTAATAACCAAAGAACTCACTCAACACAGGAAGACAGCCTCTTCCTCAACCCCTTTTTCCTACAAGAATAAACACAGCTTAAAATTTGTGTTAAGCTCTTCTTTAAGGCATAACAAACTTCCATTTATTACATACTTTCTTCAGCTAATGTAACTAGGTGGATTTCAAACTTGCTAGGTGTTCATACTCTTCTGAGATTGAACTAATTTCACTGATCTAAATCTAACTACTCATTTGCTAGATTATGTTCATTCTAAAGATATCTGATTGCATCCAGCACAACCCAACTCTCCCTAATTTTCTGAGTCACCTTAACCTGAAGTTGAATAGTATACTCACTTTAAAAAGAAAAGCCTACTTTGCCATTCACTCTTGCAACAAATGTAAGTTCAAGGAATTAGTTTTAACCATTTTTAAGGTTTAAGAATGGGAAAATATATTAGAGAAAGAATTCAAAATATGCAAGAATTTTAGAAATATACTGTTTTTAAAAGACACTTTGTGGAGTTCCCTTCGTGGCTCAGTGGAAATCAATCTGACCAGCATCCATGAGGACAAAGGTTCAATCCCTGGCCTTGCTCAGTGGATTAAGACTCCAGCATTGTCATGAGTGATGGTATAGGTCACAGACACAGCTCAGATCTGACAATGCTGTGGCTGTGGCATAGCAGCTACAGCTCTGATTAGACCCCTAGCCTGGGAACCTCCATATGCCGTGGGTGTGGCCCTAAAAAGCAAAAAATAAATAAAAATAAAAGACACTTTGCACAAATCTCCATCAGCTGTTTTCTGGCCCTCCAAGGCAGTGGTTCTCTATCTTTCAGGGTAGATTCTCCACCCTACCTTCCAGGAACTTCTATGTAAGTTCTATCAGTGCTGCTATATGGGACTGACTGATACACTGGGGAAAAATTTGAGTAAAATGTGAAATTCGTGTTTGCTTACATAGGATTTCTTCTGTGAGAAACACCAGGTGCACATACAAAACTGCACTCAGCTGACCCCAGCAACATACATGTACACATCTCAAACATCTTTTCAAAAATTTTAAAAACCACATGACCAACATAGGAACCATCTGTACTGTTTGCCTGGAAATCTGAAAATACCCTGCAGCAACCCAAGTTGGCTATAATGCCCCAGGGCTCTTTAAACATTGTGGGAACTGACACCCTAAGTACCCCATCCCCAGTCTAATAGTTCTAAATATGACCTACATGCTGCACTAAGTGGCCAGACTGGAACCTCACTCCAGGACTCCAGGTTTGTAAACTGACTGTTCAAAAATCTCCACTTGGATATCTAATAAGCATCTCAAACTCAACATGTCCAAAACAAAATCCTGATTCCTTGTGTAGAGTCCACAATCATCTTCCCCATTTTAGGAAGTGGCAATCCTTTTTCTAACCGGTAAAGACAAAAACCTTGAAATTATCCTTGATGTCCTTTTTCACTTCAAAACCACCAGCAAATCCCACTGATTCTACTTTCAAAACATATTCAAAATCTCACTACCATTCACCACCTCCAGTGCTACTACCTTGTGTCCTAAGTCATCAGCATTTCTCATCCCAATTTGTCTCCTACTGGTCTCTCTCAATTCTACTCTTTCCCATATGGTCTACTCTCAACCTCAGCAGCCAGAATGATCCTATAAGGCAAAGGGAAATTTAACCTTATCATTTTGTATGCCACATCCTTCAATGGTTTCCCCTACAGTGATCACCCTCCACTATTTCTCACTGACTACTTGCCTCTCCCCGATTTACTTTGCTTCAATGAGCCTGGCCTTTCTGCTCTTCATCAAACACACAAAGCACAACCTCCACCTTGGCCTTTACACTTGGGTCACTCTGACATCTTCCACGTTTCTGCTCAAATATCATCTTCTCAGAGAAGGACTCCATGACCATCCACATAAAAGTATATTATTCCCCCTCATTTCACTCCTTTATCCCTTCTTTACATTCTCTGCCGCACTTTCTCCTCCCCTCCTGACATGCGTCCATGTTGGTACATCTTTCTCTGCTAGAACATAAGCTCTAGGAGAAGACTTAGTTTTGCTCACTGCTGGCCTCAAACAGTATGTTACAGACACTCTAAACTGTTGAATAAAAATTATAACAATTGTTTTAAGATGTTAATGAAAACATTAAAATACCTAAAGAGTTTGTATTAAAGGGAGTTTTTCTATCCTGAATCTCAAACTCTGTTTTCTTGATAAAAATTAAACTTATGCTTTATTGGTTATCATTATTCATACAGAAAATTATTTGGCTACTCCAAAATGAATTATACTTTGATTTTTCTAAGCTCTTTAATTCTATTCATAAACTAAAAAACTAGATAAAATCAGGGTAGATGTTTCAGGTGGCAGATATTAAATTATGATCTTTTTTTTTCTCTCCTAATTGTCTCCTCAGATTTTAGTTTTAAACATTAACTGTTAATGAAAATCTCTAAGACCCAAACAATGTCCCATAGCGAGATCTAAGACAAGGCACTTCAAAATCTAACCACAACATGTTTAAGCCATGTTTACCTGTGGCCCCTACCTATACCATTTGGCCCAAATCTAAAAATCACATTTTACCTTTGCCTCATTTTGCTTTCTCCAGTTACCCCTTAGGCAGAAATTAAAGTCCATCTGGATTTGCTTGAAGTCTTCCTAATGTGACAGAACCTGACCTCAGGGGATTTTACTTCCTCTACAAACTGTGTCAGCTGTATTTTGTGTATGCTAAGGATGTTTAGACACACCATGAGCAGAGGTGTTGTCCAAATTATAGAAAGGTATGTGGATTGTCTTTGGTCCTTCTGAAAAGTAATGGATAGGCATCCTCCCTCACCTTCAAGAATGAGTTGGTTCCTTGTTACGATGGTGATGAGGGCAATAGGAACAGAGATAATTTGCCACTGAAAATTCAAAGTATTCTGTAGCTTTTTTTTTTTTTTTTAAATCAAGAATGAGGTAGGAGGAATAGCAGAACCAATTATGGAGTATATCTATAAACATGTAAAGGAGTGTGTTTCTTAACTCTAAAAATAAGATTTTAAATTGTTTATAGGGAAAAAATGAAGCGAATAAGATGACTGAAGAAAATAAACATATTGGAGTGTATTCTAATATGAAGAGCTCTACAGCATCCAACTTAGCACTACAGATTTTCCAGAAGTCCTGAGATCGGTTTTCAGATTGGTCACACATACACAAAACATATTAGGTTTGTGTATGTGTGACCACGTCTGGAAGGAAAGAAAAAAATCTGCTGAAATAACCAAGAACCAACCAAGGCCAACAGCAGTACCAAGCCCAGTGATCCCCAAACATTAACCGTTTAAAGGAGAGATGCCATATCTCAATAAACTGTTTAAAAAAAAAAATTCACTACCTATTTCTGAGTTTAAACAGTTCTTAGCAAACTAGAGATACAGTAAAACTGTACCTTAATAAAAGCAACCTACCAGAAATTTATAGAAAATAGCATATACAATAGCAAAATATTAAAAACATTCCCTCCTAGAACCAAGAATAAAACAAAGATGCCAGCCATCATATTATAAAAAAAGATTAAAATATTGAGGGAAGAGATAAAAATCTGTCATTATTTGCAAACTAAATGTAATGAGGATTTCAAGTGAAAAAATCAAATTTAAAACTTGGTTTAGGGAGCTCCCATTGGATTAGCAGTAATGAATCTGACTAGTATCCATGAGGACTCAGGTTCCATCCCTGGCCTTGCTCACTGGGTTTAAGGATCTGGTGTTGCTGTGAGCTGTGGTGTAGGTCACACACTCGGGTCAGATCCTACATTGCTGTGGCTTAAGCCGGCAATTGCAGTTAAAATTGGACGACTAGCCTGGGAACCTCCACATGTTGCAGGTGTACCCCCAACTCCCAAAAAAGCAATAAATAAACAACTAAATAAAATTATTTGGCTTAACAGTGTAAAAACTTACCAGATAAAAGATCAAAATTAAAAATAAAACAAAAAGGAGTTTCCATTGTGGCTCAGCAGTAATGAACCCAACTAGTGTCCATGAGAATGTGGGTTCAATCTCTAGCCTCTCTCAGTAGGTTTCATATCCCGAGCTACTGTGGCTGTGGTGTAGGTCAACAGCTTCAGCTCCAATTCAACCCCTAGCCTGAGAATTTCCATATGCCTCAGGTGTGGCCCTAAAAATAAATAAATAAATTTTTAAAAGAATTGCCACGTGACCTAGCAAATTCTACTGCAAAGTATACACCTAAAAGAACTGAAAACAAGTACTTAAACAAATACTTGTACACAAAGGTTTATAGTAGCACTACTTAAAGTAGACAAAAAGGAAAAACACCCCAGATTTCCACCAGTGGCTGAACGGATAAACTGTGGTATATATACACAATGATTATTTAGAAATAAAAAAGAATGAAATGCTGATACTACAACATGGATGAACCCTAAAAATATTACATATACTAAGTTAAAGAATCCAGAAACAAGAGGTCATATATTATGATTTCATCTGTAAGAAAAATCCAGAATAGGCAAATCTAGGGACAGAAAGTAGATTAGTGGTTGCCTGGGACTGGTTGGGAGTTGGGGGGCTATGAAGGGGTGAGAGCACAGGGGAAATAAGAAATGACTGCTAATTGGTATATCAGTGAACTGTATACTTTAAAAAGGTGACTACTGGAGTTCTCTTGTGGTGCAGCAGGTTAAGAATCTGGTGGTTGTCACTGCAGCAGCTTGGTTCACTGCCATGGCTCGGGTTCAATCCCTGGCATGGGAAATTCTACATGCCATGGCACAGGCACAGCTGGAAAAAAAAAAAAAAGGTGAATCTCATGGTACGTGATTTACATCTAAATTTTAAAAGTAAATGGAAGAGAACAGTCAACAAGATTTGAGGTAGGAAAAATGTAACTCCAAAATTTTTTTTTTTTTTTGTCTTTTTAGGGCCACACCCACTGCATATGGAGGTTCCCAGGCTAGGGGTCTAATCCGAGCTACAGATGCTGGCCTACACCAGATCCGAACTGCGTCTGCGAGCTACACCACAGCTCATGGCAACACCAGATCCTCAACTCACTGAGCAAAGCCAGGAATCAAACCTGCAACCTCATGGTTCCTAGTCGGATTCATTTCCTCCGCGCCACGACGGGAACTCCCAAAACACGTTAAAACTACAATAACCAACACTATGGCATTCGAGCAGAGACAAGTAAGGAATTCAAGAAAAGAACATCCTAAATGATTAAAAACACACATTAAGTGGGAAAAGCAGAATGTCTGAATAAATTGAGAAAATCAGATTATCTGAGTCAAAGGCTAGAAGCTTACTACAACGTAAAAACTTGGCATTCCCTGGTGGCCTAGTAGTTAAGGATCCAGCATTGTCACTGTTGTGGCATGGGTTTGACCTCTGGCCCAGGAATGTCTACGTGCCAGGAGTGTGGCCAAAAATAAATTAAAAAAAAAAAAAACTTAAAAAGTGCCAGAATGAATAAAATGTAAAACCCAATACTGTCAATATGAGAAGATGATTTTAAAATCTTAGTGGGAAGTAATTCATTTCCTAAGCAAAAGACACAAAATACTGACATATCTGACTAAATACAAATTTTAAAAATCTATCTTGGAAAAAGACACCATAAAGTCAAAAGACAAGCAAAAGACTGGGAGAATAATATTTGTAATATGCACAAAAGATTAATTTCCATAACTTTAGGTAGTTCATCCCAGCCAGTGGGGAAGGAGAGGTGTCAATATTTGAACATAATACCATTAGTGTGAAAAAAAACTGAAAAGACTATTTATCATTGACAAATAAATAGGAATATACATAATGCCCAGAAAACTGCATATTTTTGGGGGGTTAATAAGGGACATATATTTTTTCATATCTATTTTCAATGTTGTTTGAATTTCTGACTACAGTATGTTAAACATCAAAAACAATTTTAGGAAGTTCCTATCGTGGCTCAGCAGAAATGAATCTGACTAGTATCTATGAGTAAACAGGTTCCAGCCCTGGCCTTGCTCAGTGGGTTAATGATCCGGCATTGCTGTGAGCTGTGGTGTAGGTCAAAGACTCGGCTTGGATCTGGCGTGGCTGTGGCTGTGGCTGTGATGTAGGCCAGCAGATACAGCTCTGATCCAACACCTAGCCTGGGAACCTCCATATGCTGCAGGTGCGGACCTAAAATGACCAAAAAAAAAAATTAAAACAAAAAAAGTCTTTTTTTTTAAAGGCCATACCCTCAGCATATGGAGGTTCCCAGGCTAGGGGTCAAATCGGAGCTGTAGCCACTGGCCCATGCCACAGCCACAGCAACACTAGATTTGAACTGCGTCTTCAACCTACATCACAACTCATGGCAACGCCAGATCCAACCCACTGAGGGAGGCCAGGGATGGTACCTGCATCCTCATGGTTGCTAATCAGATTCGTTTCCACGGAGCCATGACGGCAACACCAGGTCAAAAGTCTGAGAGGCAAAATTTAGTGTAGGTAAGAACCATGGAAGGATTTTTAAAAAGGAAGAACCAATGTTGGATCATTTTTTCTGACAAATCCCAGAAGCAGCTTTACAAAGAATGGATATGAAAATCACCAATTTGGAAACAGGTATTGATTCATTTCTCCATTCAACAAAAGCTGAACACTTACTGGGGCTCAGCATTGAACTAAGCACTGAAATGCCAGAAATGTTGCAGACTGTCTCAGCAAAAGGTTATGTATAGTAGGTAGGGAAGGGGAGACACCTGTTTTTGTTTTTGTTTTAAGTGAGAGGATGTGTGGATGCCTGTAAAGCCCTCCTCATTTTTAAGGCATCTGTGTATAATATCCTTCTGATATTCTTTATAAGAACATCAGATAGTCCTGGTACATATAAGCCATTTTTTGAAAGCTTACTTGAATAGAAAAAGCAAAAAGCCTATATAAGCCTTGCTCTTACAAGTAACTGTCTCATTTTCAAGATTATCTGACTTTGAAAAGTCCTTGTCCTAAAAATCTTTCAATGAAGGAATTTCAAAGCCACTCTTGGTCATTTTCTTTGTGCCCTTTTTTTATACTTTTTTTCATTCCAAAACATGACTAAAAAGAGGACACAATATTTATAGTTAATGCAAAGGAAAAACATTTAGTGAATCATATTAGAGATATTTTTTGTGACTTAATCTGCAGTGGTTTCTTTTTACAGTTGACACGTTCCCATTTTATCACAGCCATCTGCTATTTCAACAGCAGAACAGTTTCAACAAAAGTTAAAGACCATGGCTATACATAAAAATTTTTTAAACTTTCTCACCTTACAACACATTTTTTTTTAAGTGTCCACTAAGTGAAGGGAGGGAGAAGAAAAAAAAAAAAAAAACCTGCTGATAACATTTGGCAAACAATTCACTCTACCATTTAGCCTAGAACATTTCAAAAATGTGAGGGTGTGACAGGAACTGCAGGTTATACACTATCTTGGAGTGAACTGCTTTATCATCTGGGGCTGAAGACAGGTGCTCCTGTGAGGTGGCTAGCCAAACAGGCAAAATTACAGCCTGAATGAGCTTTTCTTAAAACTACCGTAAGTGCTACCCCAATTCTCCCTAAACCATACCCACAAGATCTCCCATTTTTAGATTTCCTTTTTCAAATGCACACTGTGGGCAATGCCAAGGAAAATGCAGGAATGTCTGAGGAAGAGATTACGGCATTCATGACAGTCAAAGGCGCTATATACCCCAAGACATTTTCAATTTCATAGTATTCTACTGTTTTAACATAAAGAGACTTGTTAAATATGTTATTCAAGATGATTTAATAGTCATATTCATGAAAGTTCTTTTTTTTTCTGTCTTTTGTCTTTTTAGGACCACAGCTGTGGCATATGGAGGTTCCCAGGCTAGAGGTCTAATCGGAGCTACAGCTGCTGGCCTACACCAGAGCCACAGCAACGCCAGATCCGAGCTGCATCTGCGACCTACACCACAGCTCACGGGAACGCCAGATCCTTAACCCACTGAGCAAGGCCAGGGATCGAACCCTCAACCTCATGGTTCCTAGTCAGATTCCTTTCCGCTGCGCGGCAACGAGAACTCCAATGAAAGATCTTTTAATGCGAATAAAGTTCAAAACTTAGGGAAAAAAAATCTTTTCAGACTCTCTATAGAGCAAACAATCACATGAAAAAAAACCCTGGCCTAATCCCCCTGATTTATCGGGAGAACCAGTTTTTCCTTAGGAGAACACCAGAAATTACAATGGATTAAAAAAAAACACACACACAAAAACAAGGAGTTCCTGCTGTGGCACAACAGGATCAGAAGCGGTGTCTTGGGAGCACTGGGACACAGGTTCAACCCCCAGACAGCACTGTGGGTTAAGGATCTGGCATCACCGCATCTGTGGCTTAGGTGGCAACTGTGGCTCAGATCTGATCCCTTGCCCCAGAACCTCCATATGCCACAGGTGGCCAAAAAGATAAATAAATAAATACAATAAAAAAAGAAAACAAAAAACATCCATTAGCACATACAAAGTGTCTCACCTGGATCTCATAAACAGAGGGAAGAAAAAACCTTCTAATTAAAACACAAAAGATGGCCAGGAAACATGAAAAGACTGAAGACTGAAAAAGGGGGCAATAAGCAAGAGTTATTACCCTTTTAGTAGAAATACTTAATAAATTATGTATTTAGCAAATGGATATTGCTATACACTGGATCTTTAGAAATCATTAGCATCTTCACAGCTTTTTAATTTTTTTTTTTTTTACAATGGCCACGGCTTTTAACAAGAAGGTACATCTGGACATTTAATCTAATTTCACATGCACAGTGTCAAATATTTATTCCTTTTATATCCTGTCAGATAGTTATTCCTTTTAGCCAAAAGGGAATCACAAAGATCTTTTTTTAAAATGTGTGTGTGTATAAATATATACATTCCTCAAGAGAAGAATTCAGGAGAAGTATCTAAGCCCATATCCCCTTCCTGGCAGATCATGGGCAGTTTCTTTCACTTCAGTTGCCCCATGGGTATCCTATCCCTTTTCTATTCTGGCCTTAACCAATTAAGAGAAAAAGGGGGGGGGGATTAAGATGACAGAATAGAAGGACTGGAGCTAAACTTCTCTCCTAAAAACAACAAAATTTACAACTAAATGCTGAGCAATCCTCAACCAAATAGACTGGAAACTTTCAAAAAGATATCCTACTCCAGAAGACAAAGAGGAGGCCACATCAGAAGGTAGGAGGGGTGATTACTTGATATAAGCAATCCCATACCTCCCGGGTGGGAAGCCCCACAGGCTGGAAAGTAACTGGTTCCCAGAGACTCACCTACAGGAGTGAGAGGTCTGGGCCCCACATCAAATCCCCACACATGGCGATCTGGCACTAGGAGAAAGAGCCCCCAGAGCATCTGGCATTGAAGGCCAGTGGGGCTTGTGTGCAAGAGTTCCATGGGACTGGGGGAAAGGGAAACCCCCATTCTTAAAAAGCACACACAGACTTTCATGTGCACTGGGTCCCAGGGCAAAGCTAAGTCTCCACAGGAATCTGGGTCAGACCTGACTGCAGTTCTTACAGGACCTCGTGAATGTGGCTTGTTGTGGGGAAAGACATTGGAAGCAAAGCTCTCGGGAATATTCAGCAGCATGCCTTTCTCTGGAGGTGGCCATTTTGGGAAAATCTGGCCCTACCCATCAGCACTGAGAAGCCCAAAGCCAAACAACAATCCAAGTGAGATCACAGCCCCACCTATCAGTAAAAAGGCTGCCTAAAGACCCCCCAGGCACACAGTCACCTCTAACCTCACCCAGAGACAAATCCCCACCCACCAGAGGGATAGGAATCAGCTCCACCTATCAGTGGGGAGACACCAGTCCCTCCCATCAGGAAGCCTGCAGCAAGGCCCACATGCCAACTTCAGCCACAAGGGGGCAATCAATCACCAGAAGTAAGAGAGGCTACAACTCTTATTATATGAAAAGGTCACCACATCAAAAACCTATAAAAAGGAAAAGACAGAGAACTATAGCTCAGATGAGGGAGAAAGAAAAGCCCCCAGAAAATCAGCTAAGTGATCAGGAGATTCTCAGTCTCCAGGAAAAAGACTTTAGACTGTCGATGCTGAAGATGATGCAAGACATTGGAAATAAAGTGGAGGCAAAGATGAATAACTTACAGAAAACAATGAGCAAAGAGATACAAGATATAAAACTTAAACAAGAAGAGATGCAAAATACAATAACTGAAATAAAAAAATTCACTAGAAGTGGCTAACAGCAGAATACAGGAGGCAGAAGAACAAAAAAGCGAGGTGGAGGACAGATTAGTGGAAATCACTGATTTGGAACAGAAAAGAGAAAAAAGATTGAAAACAAATGAAGAGAGTCTCAGAGAACTCTGGCACAACGTTAAACACACCAACATCTGTATTATAGGGGAAGAGAGAGAGCAGGGGACAGAAAAAACATCCGAAAAGATAATAGGTGAAAACTTCCCTAACAGGGGAAAGGAACCACTCACTCAAATCCAGGAAGCACAATGAGTACCATATAAAATAAATCCAAGGAGGAACACCCTGAGACACATATTAATCAAACTGACCGAAATTAAAGACAAACAGAAAATACTGAAAACAGCTAGGAAGAAGAAACAAATAACATACAAGGGAACCCCAATAAGGTTATCAGCAGATTTTTCAGCAGAATCTCTGCAGGCCAGAAGGGAGTGGCATGATATACTTAATGAGATGAAAGGAAAAAACCTCCAACCAAGATTACTTTACCCAGCAAGGCTCTCATTCAGATGTGAAGAAGAAATCAAAAGCTTCACAGATAAGCAACAGCTGAGAGAATTCAGCAATGCTAAACCAGCTTTACAACAAATACTAAAGGAACTACACTAGACAGAAAAGAAAAGGCCTCAACCAGAAACAAAAATACCACAAATGACAAGGCTCACCAGTAATGGTATATATACAGTAAAGATACAAAATCATCCACACACAAGTATGCCACCAAAATCAGAAATCATGAAAAGAGATGGATACAAATGCAGGACACCAGAGATGCACTTGCAATTAAGACACCAACAACTTAAAACAATCTCATATATATAGACTCTTATAATTTCAGAATAACTGCAAACCAAATATCTACAATTCACACACAAACAAATAAGAAAAATCCACACGAATACAACACTAAAGATAGTCATCAAACCAGAAGAGGAGAGAACAAGAGAAGAAGGGAAGAAAAAAGAGCAACAAAAACAAACCCAAAGCAATTAATAAAATGGCAAAAAGAACATACATATCAATAATTACCTTAAATGTTAATGGACTAAACACCCCAACCAAAAGACACAGACTGGCTGAATGGATACAAAAACAAGAGCCGTATATATGCTGTCTTCAAGAGACCCACTTCACTTCTAGGGACACATACAAATTGAAAGTGAGAGGATGGAAGAAAATAGTCCATGCAAATGGAAATCAAAAGACAGCTGGAGTAGCAATACTCATCTCAGACAAAATAGACTTTAAAATGAAGAATACTTTAAGGGACAAGGAAGGTCACTACCTAATAATGATCAAAGGATCAATCCAAGAAGAAATAACAATTTTAAATATCTACACACCCAACACAGGTTCACCACAATATATAAGGCAACTGCTAACAACCTTAAAAGGAAAAAACCTCCAACCGAGGTAATAAGGCAACTGCTAACAACCTTAAAAGGAAAAAACCTCCAACCAAGGTAATAAGGCAACTGCTAACAACCTTAAAAGGAATAAACCTTAAATATCTACACACCCAACATAGGTTCACCACAATATATACGGCAACTGCTAATAACCTTAAAAGGAATAAACCTCCAACCAGCAATAACACAATAATAGTGGGGGACTTTAAATAACACCCCACTTACAGCAATGGACAGATCATCCAGACAGAAAATCAATAAGGAAACAAAGGCCCTGAATGAAGCATTAGACCAGAAGGATTTAATACATATTTATACAATATTTCATCCAAAAGCCATAAAATACACATTATTCTCAAGTGCATATGGAACATTCTCTAAGATTGATCACATCCTGGGCTACAAATCAAGCCTTGATAACTTTAAGAAAATTAAAATCTTATCAAGCATCTTTTCAGACCACAACACTATATGACTGGACAACAAGAAAAAAACTGCAAAAAACACAAACACGTGGAGACTCAACAACATGCTACTAAACAACCAATGGATCACTGAAGAAATCAAAGAGGAAATTAAAAAACACCTGGCAGCAAATGACAATGAAGATACAACATACCATGCTCTTGGATTGGAAGATTCAATACTATCAAAATGATGATACCACCAAAGGCAATCTACAGATTCAATGCAATCCCTATCAAATTACCAACCTCAACATAACAAAGGCCATATATGACAAACCAACAGTGAACATCATTCTCAATGGTGAAAAGCTGAAAGAATTCCCACTGAGATCAGGAACAAGACAAGGATGTCCACTCTTGCCCCTACTACTCAACATAGTTTTGGAAGTCCTAGCCACAGCAATCAGAGAAGTAAAAGAAATAAAAGGAATCCAAATTGGAAAGGAAGAAGTAAAACTATTGCTATCTGCAGATGACATGATACTATACCTAGAGAATCCTAAAGACTGTACCAGAAAACTGTCAGAGCTTATCAATGAATTTGGCAAAGTCGCAGGACACAAAATTAACAAACAGAAATTGACAGCATTTCTATATACTAACAATGAAAGATCAGAAAGAGAAATTAGGGAAGCAATCCCGTTTACCATCACATCCAAAAGAATAAAATGCCTAGGAGTAAACCTACCTAAAGAGACAAAAGACCTGTACTCTGAAAACTATAAGACACTGATGAAAGAATTCAAAGATGACACAAAGAGATGAAAAGACATACCATGCTCTTGGATTGGAAGATTCAATACTATCAAAATGATGATACCACCAAAGGCAATCTACAGATTCAATGCAATCCCTATCAAATTACCAAGGACATTTTTCACAGAACACAAACAAAATACTTTAAAGTTTGTTTGGAAGCACAAAAGACCCAGAATAGCCAAAGACATCCTGAAAAAGAAAAACAGAGCTAGAGGAATCAGGCTCCTGGACTTCAGACTATACTACAAAGCAACAATCATAAGAACTGTATGGTACTGGCACAAAGACAGAAATATAGATCAGTGGAACAGGATAGAAAGCCCAGAATTAAACCCACGCACCTACAGCCAACTAATCTATGACAAACGAGGCAAGGATATACAATGGAGAAAAGACAGCCTGTTCAATAAGTGGTGCTGGGAAAATGGGAGAGCCACATGGAAAAGAATGAAATTAGAACACTCCCTAACACCATACACAAAAATAAACTCCAAATGGATTAAAGACCTAGATGTAGGACCGGACACTATAAAACTCTTAGAGGAAAACACAGGCCAAACACTCTGACATAAACGACAGCAACATCTCAGATCCACTTCTTAGAGTAAGGACAGTAAAAACAAAAATAAACAAATGGGACCTAATCAAACTGAAAAGTTTCTGCACAGCAAAGGAAACCCTAAACAACATGAAAAGACAACCCACAGAATGGGAGAAAATCTTTGCAAATGAAGCGACTGAGAAGGGATTCATTTCCAAAATTCATAAACACTTTCTGCAGCCCCATACCAAAAAAACAAACAACCCCATCAAAAAATGGGCAGAAGATCTAAACAGACAGTTCTACAAAGAAGATAAACAGATGGCCAAAAAACACATGAAAGGATGTTCAACATCACTCATTATTAGAGAGATGCAAATCAAAACCACTATGAGGTACCACCTTACACCAGCCAGAATGGCCAGCATCAAAAAGTCTACAAACAACAAGGGCTGGAGAGGGTGTGGAGAAAAAGGAACACTAGTACACTGTTAGTGGAATTGTAAGTTGGTGCAACCACTGCGGAAAGCAGTATGGAGATGCCTCAGAAAACTGAAAATAGAACTCCCATTTGATCCAGCAATCCCACTCCTGGGCATCTACCCAGAGAAAACCATGACTCACAGAGACACATGTACTCCAATGTTCATTGCAGCACTATTTGCAATAGCCAAGACATGGAAACAACCTAAATGTCCATCGACAGAGGAGTGGATCAAGAAGATGTGGTACACATACACAATGGAATATTACTCAGCCATTAAAAGCAATGAAATACCAGCATTTTTAGCAACATGGATGGACCTAGGAAATATCATGCTGAGTGAAGTCAGTCAGACAATGAGACACCAACATCAAGGGCTTTCACTGACATGTGGAATCTGAAAAAAGGACACAATTGAACTTCTTTGCAGAACAGATACTGACTCACAGACTTTGAAAAACTTATGGTTTCCAAAGAAGACAGTTCAAGGGTGGGGGGATGCGCTGAGGTTGTGGAATGGAAATCCTATAAAATTGGATTATGATGACCACTGCACAACTATAAATGTAATAACTTCATTGAGTAATAAAAATAAATTTAAAAAGAGAGAGAGACAAAGGGGAACTAAATGGACTATGAGGTGGCCTTGTGTGAAATTAAGGGTAATGAGTCTAACCAACCCAAACACATCAAATGTTATGTGGGAAAGGGGGTGGGGGCTTAATCTGTGCAGAATTTAAGGGTTGGAGACAAAATTACAGCATTGTTTCTCTAGATGAGTTTCTCTAGATGAGGGAACAATAAATGCCTGCTGCAGAGTGGAGGAGGTGATGGTCACCAGATCCAAGCACTGATGGGCAAGTGGAATGGCTATAGAATCTGAGACAACTAGGTACTAAAGTTTCAATTTTCTACAAGACCAAACTATATGATTTGAAACTGTTCTCTTTTATTCATATCCTCACATCCACATGAAAAACTAAAAGGTCATCTGACTCAACATCTATTTATGGATGTTTACTTTTTTGGAAATGAAATATATTCTAGAAATCAGTAGAATTTTTTCCTGAGTTTATATATGACTTGAAAACCAACAGGAGACTGGCTAAGCCTACTGAGAACTCCCTTAAATTGTTGAGTTTACTTACCTATTTTTTTCAACAACTAGATCCCAGACTTCCGGGTAAAGATGATGAACTAAAAAAAAAAAAAAATAGTTCTTTTCCAATCCTTCCCCAAATACCAAGGAAATTTTTTTTTTAACGATATAAACCCACAGAGATGAAGAGAACTGAAGATTACAGCCACAAATGTTTGAATGCAGAAAAATAGATAAGAGGTAAAGGACCCAAAGAACCAAGAAAAGTGAATCCTAAGGTAAGCATCAAAAGGCTCAGCAGGGATAAAATGGTAAGAATTAACAGAAAACCTGAAATGCAATTCTTAGATTCCCTCTTATTCTCTCAGGAAGGCAGAAAAATGCCCTTCCCTCATCTTTACAAAAGGTTGAAGGTAATCTAAGGAGGCTTATAAATACATGTTTATATGGACTAGGGTTCACCAGGTAAGGTGAAAGCAGTTTAAATTAACATATGTACGAGACCCCAGTCCATAATGTGTTGGTAAATAAATGTTTAACTGGCTGGCTGGTTTGGGGTTTTTGGGGGTGGGGTGGGGACAAGAGTAGTTATTTGTAATATTTGCTTATCACCATACCTGCTTCAGGCTACCAAATGATATCACTGAATGCAGAGTTCAGAAGAGATGCACAGTAGCCTATTACTACATATTATTACCACCATATAGATAAAATAGATGTACATATGCAAGAATTCCATAATAACAAAATGTAATAAAATAAATAGAAAGAACTGAGTTTTTAATATTTATTCATTTATGTATAACATTTCATTATAAGTCTGCATAATCTTTAAAAACTGTTGTATTTAGAAGTTCTCCCTGTGGCACAGTGGGTTAAAGGATCTGGTTTGCCACAGCTGTGGCGCAGGTTACAGCTGTGGCTCAGATCCAATCCCTGGACCAAGAACTTCCACATGCCACTAGCATGGCCATTTAAAAAAAAAAAAGGAGTTCCCATCGTGGTGCAGTGGTTAACGAATCCGACTAGGAACCATGGGGTTGCAGATTCAGTCCCTGCCCTTGCTCAGTGGGTTAACGATCCGGCGTTGCAGCGAGCTGTGGTGTAGGTTGCACACGTGGCTCGGATCCCGAGTTGCTGTGGCTCTGGCGTAGGCCAGTGGCTACAGCTCCGATTCGACCCCTAGCCTGGGAACCTCCATATGCCGCGAGAGCAGCCCAAAGAAATAGCAAAAAGACAAAAAAAAATAAAATAAAATAAAAAATTTTTTAAAATTAAAAAAAACAAAAAACCACTGTTGTACTTAGGAACTTGCTCACAGCAAAGTTCTTCAAAATTTAACAATTGTTCCGATGTACCAGTACCAGCCACTGACCCCAGCCCCCTCTATCAATACCTTTCCCAAACAGCTGACAGCCAGGTCTTCACCTCCACGCAGTAGAGATTAGAATAGACTTCTCTGGGGAATTTAGCCAACGATTAGTCTATAAGAAAAACTACAGTTTCCAAGCTAAATTTGACCAGCCAGATCATCCCTTCTCCTGACTGCTAAGTCCTCCTTGCATGTTTATAGAGATTCTTATCAGCTACTTAGGATAGCACTCATATACACTAGCAAAGAGCCAAGAGTCATTAGGCATCTCTGATACAAAAAAAAAAAACAGAAATGGAAACAGAAAAAGCCAGCTGAAAGAAAGAGAGACTAGGGTCACCTTCAGAGGTGTGTGATGTGGGCAGTCACACAGTGAGCATCCTGTACTTAGAAGAGCTCGCAGTAGGTTTGATGCTCTCCTATTAGTGTCTAGGAATTCTTTAATAATGCTGAACAAAGAGTCCCACATTTTCACTCTGTACTGAGTCCTGCAAATTATGTAGCTATTCCTGATAGAGAATATGCAGGCAGAACACTCTGGGGAGAAAGACATCATTAGCATTTTCAGAAAAGTAAGACAAAATATTACAAACATGAAACAAGAATAGCATGCTAAAAGGAAAGGCAAAAAAAGAGAAAGTGAGTGATTACAAACATGCTTTCATAGTAATTAAAAATTTAAAGGCTAAAATGAAAAACTCAATACTACAGCATAAGAACACTGGAAGATCAGTCCAGGATGTCCAATATCTGAAAAATAAGAGTTCAAGAGGGACTAAAAATGAAAAAAGAGGACAGAGAGTCATCAACAAAGTAATTCCCAGACTGAAAGGGTTCATTAAGTGCTCAGCACAATGGATGGAGCAAAGCCCACACTAAGGCATATTACTGTGCAATTTCAAACATGAGAAACAAAAGAATTAATCACATTTATAATTAGGAACCTAATGGTTTTGGGTTTCAAAAGCAATGCAGTGGAGTTCCCATCGTGGCGCAGTGGTTAACGAATCCGACTAGGAACCATGAGTTTGCAGGTTCGATCCCTAGCCTTACTCAGTGGGTTAAGGATCCGGCGTTGCCGTGAGCTGTGATACAGGTCACAGACACAGCTCGGATCCCATGTTGCTGTGGCTCTGGTGTAGGCCGGTGGCTATAGCTCTGATTAGACCCCTAGCCTGGGAACCTGTATATGCCCCGGGAGCGGCCCTAGAAAAGGCAAAGACCAAAAAAAAAGAGCAATGCAGTAAGCAAAGAGGAAACTAAAAAACAATGAAGTCATACCTTGAAAATTAGCAAGCTAGAATTCTATACTCAGCCAAACAAAAAAGAGTAAGGACAGAATAAGACACTTACACTCATTCACGGTCTCAAAGTTTGACTCCTATAAACCTTTCTCAGGCAGCTACTAGAGAATACACTCTGACAGAATAAGGAACGTGAATATAAGTAATCTAAAAAAAAAGAAATTAAACACAAAGAGGAAAAGAGTAACCCCAAGATGCTGTGAAGGGAAGTCTGAGGAGGAGTGCATAAAAACAGTGGGCAACTAGTACGGATGAGAACACACCTTCAGGAATATGAGAAGCTAACAGAATACCTTAAGTGTTGGAATTCTTTTCTTTTTTTAAGTGTTGGAATTTTCTGGAAAAAAAATTTGGATGAGTTGCAATCTGAAAAAGAAGTTAATGTATACATTTTATTTATTTATTTATTTATTTTTAACATTTTTATTTTTTTTTGTCTTTTTGCTATTTCTTTGGGCCACTCCCGTGGCATATGGAGGTTCCCAGGCTAGGCATCCAATCGGAGCTATAGCCGCCAGCCTAGGCCAGAGCCACAGCAACGCGGGATCCAAGCCACATCTGCAACCTACACCACAGCTCACAGCAACGCCGGATCGTTAACCCACTGAACAAGGGCAGGGACCGAACCCACAACCTCATGGTTCCTAGTCGGATTCGTTAACCACTGCGCCATGACGGGAACTCCTGAAGTTAATGTAAAAGTAAACAACAACAAAGAATTCCCTGGTGGCCTAGTAGGTAAAGATTCAATGTTGTCGCTGCTATTGCTTGCTTGGGTCACTGCTGTGCCTCAGATTCAATCTCTGGCCTGGGAACTCCTGTATGTCATAGGCGTAGCCAAAAAAAGAAAGAAAGAAAAATATAAATTTCAGGGAAAACAAAAAGTTTAAGTGTTCACAGATTTACTACTTAACTGTGAATAGCACATTCAGTCAGAGCTGCAGCTGATGGCCTACACCACAGCCAAAACAACAAGAGATCTGAGCTGCACCTGCGACCTATACCACAGCTCACAGCAATGCCAGATCCTTAACCCACTGAGCAAGGCCAGGGATCAAACCTGCAACCTCATGGATACCAGTCAGGTTCATTACCACTGAGCCACAACAGGAAGACCACATTCAGCCTTAACTGTGTAAACACTGATAACCAACCTAAATAGTTATGAACATGGACACCAGGGCAGGAAAACACAGAAGGTACTTGGGGATGTGGAAAAATAACTAAATCATCATCTGCCACAATGGGAAATCAAGATACCTGAAGCTGGGAAATCAAGAAATCGGAACATAAGAATGTTATTAAGAATGACAGGGGAGGAGTTCCTGTCATGGCTCAGTGGTTAATGAACCCAACTAGCATCCATGAGGATGCAGGTTCAATCCCTGGTCTTGCTTAATGGGTTAAGGATCCGGCATTGCCATGAGCTGTATTATAGGTCACAGACATGGCTCAGATCCTGCATTGCTGTGGCTTGGGTGAGGCTGGTGGCTACTGCTCCGACTGGACCCCTAGCCTGGGAACCTTCATGTGCCACAGGTACAGCCCTAAAAAGAAAAAGAAAAAGAATGACAGGGATCAGGAGTTCCCATTGTGGCTCAGCGGGTAAAGAACCAACATAGTATCAATGAGGATGAGGGTTCGATTCCTAACCTCACTCAGTGGGTTATGGATCTAGCACTGCCACAAGTGCAGCGTAGGTCACAGGGCTCAAATCCAGTGTTCTGTGGCTGTGACACAAGCCTTCAAGCTGCAGCTCCAATTCCTAGCCCAGGAACTTCGATTTGCCGCAGGTACGGCTCTCAAAAAACAAACTCAGAATGCATAAATTACAATACACATTATTTTAACACAATTGAAATGGCATTGTTTTTATTCTTTATAAATCTGTCAGGTTGACTCTTATTTAGCTAGTAAAGTTATTTCAGTCAGTTTACAAAACACAGTTCAGATAAGTAAATGCTGTCACATCCTCTGTTGCACCTCCAGATTGAATGATGATGGTGGTCATGGTCAGCATAGGCTATTTAGGAGGAATTTGCTTAGCACAGAAAACTGAGCCAAAACAACAGATGCAGTCCAGCCAAAGCAGTTACACATGTTTTCACTTATTCCTTTAAGAGTGATTTGTTTGGATTTGGTATAGAATCATTTCTGGACTTAAGAAAAACTAAACATGGTTTTAGAGCTTGTTATGCTGGCAGTCAGGCAACCACGAAGAAATCCTAATCTTAAAAAGATTCCTTTTGCACTTAAAATTAAGGTGGGACAGATATACCTGAAGGCATGGTCTACATTTCTCATCTTCACTCTGCCTAACCATGGCAAAGATTACTTTGTCTTCATTTTAATTAGTAAACCCATCATAGTAATGTGGCCTATAGGATATGAACACGCCTCACACACATTTCCCTAATGCCAGTAAAATATGTCTTTGGCACTAAATTAAAAAATTAAAATTTTCTCAAACAGGCAATAAAAAACAAGCTGCTACCAGAATAATTTTTTTTTTTTTTTGGTCAAAGTCAAATTAAACTTTGCCAGTATACACAAAAAACATACCTCCAGGAGTTCCCTTCGTGGCGCAGTGGTTAATCCGACTAGGAACCATGAGGTTGCGGGTTCAGTCCCTGCCCTTGCTCAGTGGGTTAACGATCCGGCGTTGCCGTGAGCTGTGGTGTAGGTTGCAGACGCGGCTCGGATCCCGCGTTGCTGTGGCTCTGGCGTAGGCTGGTGGCTACAGCTCTGATTCAACCCCTAGCCTGGGAACCTCCATATGCTGCGGGAGCGGCCCAAGAAATAGCAATAACAACAACAACAACAATAACAACAACAAAAGACAAAAAAAAAAAAACATACCTCCAGATTAATGGCTGTTAACTGACTTAATCTTAGGACACTCAAAACTTCATGTTCACACTAGAGTGCTTTAGGTAAATAATACTAACCTCTTCCGGCTTCTAGATAGCTCACAGCCTTAGGAAAGTTCATCTGGTTTCTTGCCATCTCCATCCATCCCCATCTAACCTTCCCCTCAAAGCAGCTCTTTTGTCATGTTTTGTTTTTGAAACAGCTTGCTTTTTCCATCCTGAGTTTTCCCAAACTATTTCAGGGTTCTGACAATTCTGCCAGTGACTAAGTCTCCTCCTGGGAATAGCTGCCTCATTATCACTATTAAAAACAGTCACTCCTAATGCTAACTGATAAGAATCTGGAAACTCATTGTAACCTCGGGAATGCAAATCCCACCCTACCCAATCTAAAGATAAATGCATTACAAATGGAATAACAGACTCACCACAGGACAGAACTCTAGCAGTCGGTGTTCCAATTAAGCTATTGAGTTTTGAGTGTAATCCTAATTCTTACTAATATGAAAAATTTACTATTTCCTCTCTCATAACCAATTAAATATGTAAATTATTAAGAGCCAAGCAGCCGAAAAAGAAAAATCAGATTTCCCCCTGTGGTGCAGTGGATTGAGGATCTGGCATTGCTGCAGCTGTGGTGTAGGTCGCTGATTCAATGCCTGGCCAGGGGACTTACATTTGCTGTGGGGGTAGGCAAGAAGAGGAAAAAAAAATCACTGCACACACATCAACACAAAAACTCAGCAGCAAATGCCCTAATGATTTTAAGCTAATACAGCTTTCCAACTGATGTTTCATTTTGAGCAGTACATGTATTGTGTAGGTTAACTTTTGTTCTTGGCAAGCTAGTACTCCTGGCTTGGAAAATCAGATAACCTAAAATATCCCTCAAATGGAACATCTACTTAGAAACTTAATTCTTGCAAAAAGAATATCCAAAATAGAGGTGATCATAAACCTATTTCTATCATTATCATTTTGCTTCTCTAGCTTGCTTGGTAGTAGTAGAAAGTCACATAATCATAGTCTACCCATTCTGAAAACCTAAGAGAGCAATGCAGAGATGATTCCCCCATCTACACACAGCCTCCTCCAAAAGCAGTGTCCAAAAAAGTTTTTCCACATCAACCAGAATCAATATGAGCCATTTTGTAGCCACTGCGGAGACCGTGTAGTACAGGGCTATGTAACTGTTTTTGTGCCATAAACTCCTTTGGGGGTATGCAAAGACTATAGATGCAGGATTTTTTTTTCTTTTTAGGGTAGCACCCCTTTGCGGCTCAGCAGAAACAAATCTGATCAGGAACCATGAGGTTGCAGGTTCGATCCCTGGCCCCACTCAGCAGGTTAAGGACTCGACATTGCTGTGGCTCTGGCATAGGCTGGCAGCAACAGCTCCAATTAGACCCCTAGCCTGGGAACCTCCATATGCTGTGGGTGCAGCCCTAAAAAAAAAGTAGACCAAAAAATAAATAAATAAATAAACAACTGTTTTCTTCTGAAAACCAGAACCTCACATCTAGGCATACCTAGCACTTAACTTCAAACTTGCACCTCAGTTTCATCATCAATAAAATGAAGATAATAATCCAACTACAGAAGAACCTTAATATGAAAATTGAGTTTAAAAACCCATGTTAAAATACTACAGCAAAAAAAAAAAAAAAAAAAAACCACAGCAGTACTTTTAAAGGTAAGGCTAATTATCAATTAATTTCATGAGATAGCAAAGGCAAGTTATTCTTGTTCCTTGGGTATACCTTTTTTTTTCTTTTTAGGGCCACACTTGCAGCATATAGAAGTTTCCAGGCTAGGAGTCAAATCAGAGCTGCAGTTGCCACCTACACCACAGGTGTATTGATATATTTACTACATTAAATATTTTATGCATCAAGTGGATCTCCCAAAGGACAACCCCTAGAAATAAGCCACTTCGAACAGAAAATGAAATGTTTAGAACAAAAAGTACTGGCTTTGGAGTCAGACTATTACAAGCTATATGGCTGTAATTCTATGTAAAATGCTTATCTTCTCTGGTCCTCCATTTCTGAATCAGTAAAATAGGAATAAATGCTAACAATCATTTAAGATTATCATAATTAAATGTCATTCCTTTCTCTTAAAAGGATCAATGAGGGAGTTCCCATTGTGGCACAGAGGAAATGAATCCGACTAGGAACCATGAGGTTGCGAGTTCAATCCCTGGCCTTGCTCAGTGGGTTAAGGATCTGGCGTTGCCATGAGCTGTGGTGCAGGTCGCAGACGCAGCTTGGATCTGGCATTGCTGTGGCTCTGGCGTAGGCTGGCAGCAACAGCTCCGATTAGATCCCTAGCCTGGGAACCTCCATGTGCCTCAGGTGTGGCCCTAAAAAGACAAAAAAAAAAAAGGATCAATGAGGAATATGTGATCCAAAGATAATGACTTTTAAGGTATCATAAAACAATAAGGAATCTTTCCTGATTTTTGCATTATGGATATTTACTTCCTCCATAAAACTACTGATAAAACTATTTAAGACAGAATAAAGTATGGCACAAATAATATCTTTATTTCACGGTCAATACAGAATCGAATCTCTCACCATTTGGAGTTCCCTGGTGACCTAGGGGTTAAGGATTTAAAGGATTCGGTATTGTCACTGCTGTGGTGTAGCTTTGATCCCTGGCCCAGGAATTTCTTCATGTCACAGGCACAGCCAAAAAAGTAAATACAATAAAACAAAGCCGCTAAAATAACCAACAATTTTTTTCTATAGAAACCCCTTGTTTCAAAAGAAATTACACAGTAAAGACAGTATTACTGTGCATTGAAAAAGGAAGAGTGGAGTTCCTGTCATGGATCAACAGAAGGGAATCTGACTAGTATCCATGAGGATATGAGTTCAATCCCTGGCCTCACTCAGTGCGTTGAGATCCACTGTTGCCGAGAGTTGTGGTGCAGGTCACAGATATGGCTCGGATCCCGAGTTGCTGTGGCTGTGGCATAGGCCAGCAGCTAAAGCTCCGATCTGACTGCTAGCCTGGGAACTTCCATATGCTGTGGGTGTGGCCCTTAAAAAAAAAAAAAAAGGCCATTCCCAAATTTCTAAACCAGACAAAAGTAAACAAACACTTGGAGGACAACAGTCAGTCACACAAAATAATTTAAGCATATATTTAAGCATGCAAGTGGAAAAATAACAAATGCCAACAGAGGTAAGGCCACTCACTTCTTCCCACAAACTTTGTTTCACTTGCCTCCACAAAAAGAATTCAAAGTGGTAGACTGTAGGCTTGTCAAAGTAATATGCAAACATGTTAGATGACTAGGAACAATATACAGAAAATATAGTAGGTAGTCCAGGGAACACAAAAGGCTCATAGTCCAAAGCAGTTTTGTTAAACACTAGGGGTGGAAAAAAAGAACCATTATCTGTCCTGCCCTCCTGTCACACCCATTTATTTGTAGTCATAAATGCAAGCTGGTTTAAAGACAATGGAGATGTTATTAAGGGTACCTTCATGCTGTGCCAAAGCACATATACAGAGCAATTCAGAACAATCAGTCTTACTTTCATAAGAGCAAAGGTTGCAGCCAAATGAAATGGGTGGATACCATATAAAACAATCTTGGAATTAGCTAATAGGATATGGGAAAAAATGATCCTGATGCAGATGCTAAGTTCTCTTCCTCCTTTACACAATAAAAATTTTTACTATTTGAAAAGCACTAGCTGAAGAAAGTTCTACTTACTAAAAGCTAAATACAGCATGTTTTTAAACACAAAGGTGCTTATTATTTACTTGTATAATCTGTGAACTTAAAATACAGGCCCTGGATACTAGATGTGACATCATATAATGTTCAAAAGGATGCCATATAGAAACAAATCTAGCAGAAACCTTCAGATATAGACACTGCAACTCTAGAGAAAACCAGGTGTTTCACAAACATTTAAGGAAAGTGGAAAGGAATGAAGGCAACAAGTAAATAATACAAAATCTAATGCTTGGTTTATTGTGGTTTCTCTACTGCTCTATTCCTCAGGAAGCAAATTATTCTCCCATATGGTTTTCCTCATTCTGTTTTCCTATTCATAATGAAGTCCAAAACATTAAGCAGTTGTTTTTGCAAGTGTGGTAATCATATAACTCAATTTCATGGCTCACCTTCAGAGTATAAACTAATTGTTTTTTAAATGATTGATTAGGGAAAAGGACTATATATTTTATACATGAACACATTTTAAAAGGGCTTTCAACTGGAATGTAAACTTTATTTGATAAAACAATGAGCTACTCTCTACTACTAGATGGAACAGATTTAAAATGCGGCATTTTATCTGTCATTGTGGCAATACTGGCATTAGTATTTCAATCAGTGTTTTCAGTCTAAATTAATTACATTAGTTAATGCTCTATAAAGTGGCTTTAAGGCAAAAATCAGAAAAAGGATAAAAAGGAGCTCAAACAATGACATAACTATAACCACATTATCACAGCCTTAGACACAGACATAGAACTATTAGTAGTTAAATGGGGTAAATGGATAAAATTCAGGTCTTGGGAGAAAGCTCACTACTGAACTTATTCAGTGAAAACTTGTATACAAGAATTAATAGCTTGCTTTTAAGACATATTTTTGAAACATTATTTTCAGATACAATTTTAAAGCATTAATTAGAACTTCTATTTTAGGTTAGTACAAGATATATCTGTTGCTCAAACTAAACTGAAAAGGGAGTGTCTTCTCAGGCTGTTTTTAAAAGCTCTTCTTGGGCAGTACCTCAGCAGGTTCAGTATCTACCGCCTTAGTTTGCTCTAAGAATATAAGCCATTTATGATAATTTCTGCCAAGAATCACAAAAACAAAGTAGATAAGACCCATATTTTTAATAAATCTTTTAAAAATATATTTTTTGAAAACCAGCCCTGCATGATCCCCAAAACTAGAAAAATGATTATTAAAAAAAAATAGGCTGGCCACCTAAATTATTTGCTATTTACAGCAACTTTAAGCAAAATCATTTATCATTAAGACTGTGGCCAGGGAGTTCCCGTCGTGGCGCAGTGGTTAACGAATCCAACTAGGAACCATGAGGTTGCGGGTTCGGTCCCTGACCTTGCTCAGTGGGTTAACGATCCAGCGTTGCCGTGAGCTGTGGTGTAGGTTGCAGACGTGGCTCGGATCCAGCTTTGCTGTGGCTCTGGCGTAGGCCGGTGGCTACAGCTCCGATTCGACCCCAAGCCTGAGAACCTCCATATGCTGCAGGAACGGCCCAAGAAATAGCAAAAAGACAAAAAAAAAAAAAAAAAAGACTGTGGCCATACTTTTAAACTTATCCGACAAATTCAGTGAGAACAACGCAAGTTTAGCACTTACCCAAGGCACTGCAAAAAGCACAACAGAGGTACATGTCAAGTCTCCAAATGGCATTCCAAAAACACTGCCCGAACAAGTACAATGCTGCAAATCTTTTCTAAATTAATTATATATAATAAATTATTTCTAAAACAAAATAAGATAAAAACGAGAAAATTCAATCTGTTTTACGTAATTGGAACCTACTTAAATGTCAAAAAAAAAAAAAAAAAAAAAACAGCTTAACTGAAGAGAACATAGAATACTAATAAAGCATTCATTTCACTCAACCCCCCACCTCGCCCCCACTACTTTCAAGTATAGGAACTCTGCTAATCGTTTGATGCTGTGGAAGCTTCAGTTTGGGGTTTTTTGGTTTTTTTGTTTTTTTGGGTTTTTTTGTCTTTTTACCTTTTCTAGGGCCACTCCTGCGGCATATGGAGTTCCCAGGCTAGGGGTCTAATCGGAGCTGTGGCTGCCGGCCTATACCAGAGCCACCGCAACGTGGGGTCCGAGCCAGTCTGTGACCTACACCACAGCTTACGGCAACACCGGATCATTAACCCACTGAGCAAGGCCAGGGATCAAACCCGCAATGGTTCCTAGTCGGATTCGTTAACCACTGTGCCACAACGGGAACTCCAGTTTGGGGTATTTTGTTTTGTGCTTCTGTTTCATAATTAGCTGACTGCTATGGATCAAAGAAAACACATACAAAAACGAATTTTTTCAAGTTCACAATAAAATATAGTGGTGGATGGGTATGGGGAGATTAAAATACTGAAGAATTCATTGAAAGATTCTACTCCCCCCAAAAATGACTTAAAATTATGTCTATTTAGTACCCGAAATTCTATCTTCTAAACGATAATTTCATGAATGAGAATGACAGTGGCAGTATTAAGGAAACTCAGGGCTGGTGTTTTAAGAATTAGAGATGATCTGCTATTCCCAAAATAAAAAGTACAGCACTCAATACTGGAAGGCTTTTCTAAATTTTTATAGTAAAAGATAAAATCACAAGCATAAACATAAACCTAGAGTCAATTTCACTAGAATTGAGATATATACTAACTCATATTAAACAAGTTCGTCACTTTAGCATCAGACATGTCACTATAACTAAGCAATAAATCCAAATACCATGTCTATCCTTGGAAGGTATTGAATTGTTTGCTGGAGTTTTTTGGGGGGGCCACACCTATCGCATATGGAAGTTCCCAGGCTACGGGTTGAACTGGAGCTGCAGCTGCCAGCTTATGCCACAACTGAAGCAATACAGATCCAAGCCGCATCTGCAACCTACACCACAGATTGTGGCATGCCAGACCCTTAACCCACTGAGGGAGGCCAGGGATCAAATCTGCATTCTCGTGGATACTAGTTGGGTTCTTAACCTGCTGAGACACAATGGTAACTCCCTTATTTATTTTCTGATGTAAAATCCTAAATCTGTTTAGTGTATAACATATAAACACATACACATTTTTTATAAACACTCACTACTGAGGGCCTCTTAAACCTACATTTAAAAAAAAATTAGATGAGATGATTTTTTTTTCATCCATGACTTAACTTAATCCTAAAAACATTCCTCCAGGATTCTGTCCAAAGTCTGGCAACATACCCACAACTGGTTAATGCACTAGTTCATGATACTTTTCCTACTAAAATAACTTTAAAACATCAAGCTACTAAAAAACAAAGTCTAAAATCTGACTCCTAGTTTAAGGTAAAAAAAAATCACTCATTATCACGTGTCAACTCTCCTTCCTTAAAAGATTTAGTATACAGTTTTATAATGACAAAGTATACATCATTTTTTTTTGGTCTTTTTTTGTCTTTTTAGGGCCACACCTGTGGCATATGGAGGTTCCCAGGCTAGAGGTCTAATCGGAGCTGTAGCTGCCGGCCTACACCACAGCCACGCAAGATCTGAGCCGAGTCTGCTATCTACACCACAGCTCATGGCAACGCCGGATCCTTAACCCCCCTCACGGTTCCTAGTCAGATTCATTTCCACGGCACTACGACAAGAACCCCAAGTATACAGCAGTCTTGACAAACGTCACAACAAGTGAATTTAATATAATTAATATTAAAGCCGTCATTTCAGATGTCACCCTAACTCCATATCTAATATTACAGGAGGGAGTTAACAATCTATGGTAGCAAAACCCCACAAAGTCCTCTTTACTGGTAAAATAATCAGTAAAGACAGCCTGTCTTTTAATACCTACCAGGAGTGGTTATCAGACTCCAGGAGAGTGGCATAACATTTTTGTTTATCACAAGGAAACAAAGAAGTTTAGAAACATGGGACTTGCTCATTGGTTTATTCTATAAGAATCACTGACAGAGACTAGAGTAATAAACCAAACTTCCCAAGTCGAAAAGCAAATACAATTTGCCCAATTTTGTGCAGTTACAAAGCACAATTCTGTGCAAGCTAAAGAGAGACAAGCCGTGAGAACTAAGAGATGCAAATATAATAAACACACTCATTTAAAGTCTTCTAAACCAAATCTGCAGTATTAATACAATTCCTGGCAACAACAAAATATAGTATTTCAGTCCTAGCTTCTTTTAAAAAACTAGCAAAGTGTTTCAAGTTAGGTGTTTTAATATATTTTGATAATAGGTCCTTAAAGTCTGTCTTTCCAAAATTAGTACTAATCATTATTGAGTAGCTAGTATTTTCCAAGCCTTAAACAAGGCCCAAAGAACAAATAAATTAGATAAACACCATCTGAGCCCTCTTAATGGTGCTGACGTTTTAACAGGGAAGACAGAAAAAGTTATATAACATAAGAGCTAAAACTATAAAACTTTTAGAAGAAACATAGGTATAAATCTTCATGACCTTGGATTAGGCCAATAGCTTCTTAAATATGACACCAAAAGTACAAGCAACAGAAGAAAACAGAGTTTCCATCAAAATTTAAAACTTTTAATTGTCAAGAAAATGAAAAACACAACCTCTTAGAATGGAAACATACCTGCAAAGAATATATCTAATAAAGGATCTGTATCTAGAATACATAATGAATTACTATAACTCAGTAATTATAAAGAAATAACAATTAAAAATGGGAAAGGGATATGTATAAACAATTTTCCAAAGAAGATACACTATATAAAAAGATGCCCAGCATCATTAGCTATCAGGGAAATGCAAATTGAAACCACAATGACATACCACTTCACACCTACTTAGGATGGTTAGAATCAAAAAGGATAATAAATGTTGGCAAGGATATTGTTAAGTTGGAAATGTCATACACTGGTGTTGGAAATGTAAAATATGCAGCAGCTATGGAGAACAGTTTGCTAGTTCTTCAAAAGATTAAACATAGTGTTACTACGTGATCAAGCAATTCCACTCCTAGGTATATACTCCAGAGAAATGAAAACCTAGGTCCACACAAAAACTTGCACATGGTTGTTCATAACAGCATTATTCATAAAAGCCAAAAAGTAGAAACAACCTAAATGTCCACAAATTTGATGAATAAATACCATATGTCCAAATACTGAAATACTATTCAGCCATAAAAAGGAATGAAGCACTGATAGGTGCTACATGGATGAAATTTGAAAACATGTTAAGGGAAAGAAGCCAGACACAAAAGCCACATAATGCATGATTCCATTCATACAAAATGTCCAGAATAAGCAAATCTAGAGAGACAGTAAGTAGATTTGGTGGTTGCCAGTAGCTAGAGGGACTGCTTTTAAGTATAGGGATTCTTCTTGGTATCTTAATAGCAGGTAGTACTCTTACGGCTTGAATCAAATACTTAAAAATTTATTTTGGTGGAGTTCCCGTTGTGGCGCAGTGGTTAACAAATCTGACTAGGAACCATGAGGTTTCCAGTTCAATCCCTGGCCTTGTTCAGTGGGTTAATGATCCAGCGTTGCCATGAGCTGTGGTATAGGTCGAAAACACGGTTCAGATCTGGTGTTGCTGTGGCTCTGGCATAGGCCAGTGGCTACAGCTCTGATTAGACCCCTAGCCTGGGAACCTCCATATGCCGTGGGAGTGGCCCTAGAAAAGGCAAAAAGACAAAAAAAAATTGATTTTGGTGATGATTACACAACTGGGTTATGTGTGGTATATGAATTATGTTTCAATAAAGCTATTACTTTTTTTTTTAAGTTAACAAAGCACCATGAAGTAGTACAAGGTATTAAAGAAACATATAAAAGGAACTGATGGATATGAGACAACACAAACCAGTGAGTGAAGTCTACTGTTCACAAAGCCATACAAACATGCTGGTGAGCCATTAACAGAAAAAAAGGGACACCAATATAGTCAAACAAACTAATAGGAGAAGCCCATTATATACAATACAATGTTACTTTAAAGTGTTTGCAAATGAGACATTCAACTCTGTAGTGATATCAAAGCACCCTGGCACCTCTCCTCTGGTAGTGCTATTTTGTTTTTGCGTATTTTCAAAAGAGAATGACGAAGTTTTAACACGGCTGCTATCTTCCAAAAGATAGTGAATGCTTTGTTTGTGCCCCTTGCCCAATGATGTTAACAGATCTGTCCGTCTACTTTTCCTTGAAAAGGTGTGCAGGGATGGGCAAATGGTGAGTCAGTTAAGTTCATTTAAGGCTTTGGAATTCTGCTACTTTCACCCAAGATGGTCAGTTTCTCACAACTTTAGCAGTAGTAACAGGATAACTCACAAATGGCCTGGAATATGACAGAAAACTAAAGAATAAAAACTACCAAAAATCTTGACTGGAATAAACGCTAAGGGTTGTTTTTATCTGATTGTTGTTTGCATTAGCTGAACAAATTTGTAGTACATTTGTATTACAAATGAATGAGAATTGAACTATATATTTTTAAAATAAAATGTGTATGCAGATAGAGCACATAAATAGTAAAAAACCATCCTTTTCCAAAAAATTAACTGCCTAATAAATGGTGAGGGACTTAAAGTTGTTAGGTGGACTGGAATCAGTGGAAATAAGTTTTTATTTACATTTATGGTACAATTATAAGGTTATATGGATGGTGGGAAAAAGAAGAGGTTTGAATCCCCCCCTTTATTAAAAACTCAGCCTGTCTGTATGAAGTAACTATATTTCCAAATAGGAAGGAAACACAGAAATTGATTGCAATTACGAAAACCTAACGTGGGTGAGAAATGAGGAAAGAAAAAACTTAAAGGCTTTATTCCAGTTTTATTTTTCTAGTTTGGGGAAAATCTTTAATTTTTAAATTTTACAAATGAACAAAATGTGTATATAATCTAAAGGTTAACTATTTCTTTTTTTCCTTTGTTTAAATTATAACTGATTTACAATGTTGTGAAACTTACCTATTTCCAATATGATGTGTACATTTCTTCCCCCCCTCTGAGTTTTCGCGGTTTTTTTTTTTTTTTTTTTTTTTTGCTTTTTAGGGCTGAACCTGTGGCATATGGAAGTTCCCAGGCTAGGGGTTGAATTGGAGCTACAGCTGCTGGCCTACACCACAGTCACATCAACTCAGGATCCAAGCCTCGTCTGCAGCCTACACCACAGCTCACAGCAGCACCAGATCCTAACCCACTGAGCAAGGCCAGGGGTGGAACCTGCAGTCTCATGCATACCAGTCGGATCTGTAACCTACTAAGCCACAATGGGAACTCCCTTCCCCTCTGAAATTTTAATGGCAGCCTCATTCTTATGAACTATTGGGGAGTTCCCTTGTGACACAGTAGGTTAAAGGTCCAGCATTGTCACTACAGTGGCTTGGGTTGCTACCGTGTCATGGGTTCAATCCCTAGCCTGAGCACTTTCACATGCCTCAGGCATAGCCAAAAAAACAATAAACAAACAAAAAAACAAAAACTGTTGAGTTCAATCATTGGGGAAAAATTAGTCCTTTTTATTATTTTTTAATTTATTTTTTGCAAAGTCAGCTTTAAAATCAATATGATTATCTGACACAGCCTTTAATTTAGTTTCAGTGTTTTTTTTTAATTGAGGTATACTTGATATGCAATATTATGTTTCAGGTGTACCAATATATTTTTATAACCCATCCTCTAAGAGATCACACAGTCTGAACCTCTCCAATGGTAGAGAAGTCATTCCACAAAAAACATGGACAAACTTTGCCATGTTCAATGTTTCCATGTTCAATGTCAGAGAGCTTTGCCAAAGGACAAACAGCATGCTTTTCAAACTTTAAAAACTAAATGCAAAATGAAGGTTATTTAACACCATCATAGTATTATTAGACCCTGATACATTTAAGGTCCCAAGTTCATATGAAATACATCAAGTATTTTTCAGCATATCACCAATGCCAGGTTGAACACATATACCAGATAACATAACCAAGTACCTTTTCTCAAGAGTTCATCTGGATTCCCAGTAGGGAAAGGAACTATGAGAATAAGAACAGCACCCCTGCAAAAACTTGCTAATTCAACTCACTTATAAATTTATTTACTCTTACAAATGGATCTCCAAATTGCTAAAACTTTAAGAACTGAGAATTCTTCATTTTGTTGTTCTCTTCTATCTATCCTTTCTTTCTTTTTTTTTTTTGTCTTTTTGTCTTTTCTGGGGCCGCACCTGCAGCATATGGAGGTTCCCAGGCTAGGGATCTCATCGGAGCAGTAGCTGCTGGCCTACGCCACAGCCACAGCAATGATAGATCCAAGCCGTATCTGCAACCTACACACAGCTCACAGCAACACCAGATCCTTAACCCACTGAGCAAGGCCAGGGATCAAACCCGAAACCCCATGGTTCCTAGTCAGATTCGTTAACCACTGAGCCACGACGGGAACTCCCCCCTCTGTCTATTCTATTGTATCAGAACAACCCGGGCAACTGAGAGAACCTCTGACTCTAGACAATAAATGCACAATATCCTTCATTATTTCTTGGACCCCACACTCTGCTCCTATATGCTCAACAGACCCCTCACTATAGTTCAAAAAGAAACTACCTTTTACCTACTTAGACACAGAACGAGGGCCTTCTAGCAGCCCAGTAAGACCACTCCTCTACATTAGCCCTACAAGATCCACACGAATGACAGTCTTCAATGGGAAATGAAAGTGTGTCTCTCTTTACTCTCCCTGTACCTGGGCTCTCTCTTCTCTAAGGACACATTTCTCCTCAGGCAGTAACTCGGTCCTAGCAAACATGACTTCCTGCCCTTCACACTTAACACTTGTCTGAACCTATTGGATTCATAACACCCTTAGCCCTGGGAGTGGAAAGAAGAGAGAGAAGGAAATTAAGGGGCTAAGGGAAAAACAAAATGTAACATGTTCCATGGCTTCAAAAGTCCAGAAACATGGAGTTCCCGTTGTGGCACAGCAGAAACGAATCCAACTAAGAACCATGAGGTTGCAGGTTGGATACCAGCCTCTCTCAGTGGGTTAAGGATCCGGTGTTGCCGTGGGCTGTGTTGTAGGCCAGCAGCTACAGCTCCAATTCAACCCCTAGCCTGGGAACCTCCATATGCCGTG
This sequence comes from Phacochoerus africanus, assembly GCF_016906955.1. Taxonomy (NCBI): domain Eukaryota; kingdom Metazoa; phylum Chordata; class Mammalia; order Artiodactyla; family Suidae; genus Phacochoerus; species Phacochoerus africanus. The sequence continues at coordinate 186,876,262 of NC_062545.1, read as the reverse complement.
GGTGCGGCCCTCAAAGACAAAAGACAAAACAAACAAACAAAAAGTCCCAGAAACTTTACAACTACAGAAACAGATATGGGGATCCAAGTTCTTCCCTCTCCCACAGCTCCTCACAGGCCAACACTCAGACACTCCAATTCCAATTTAGCTCCCTGCTGAGGGGGGAGGTTGTCCTAGCTATCAAATTCTAATTTGTGAAATTTGGTAAAAGTAAACTATGATATCATGGCCTTGGTTTAGATACAGCAATTTAATTAAAAAACACCCCTTCAATTTTTTAAGCAGAAGATCACCTAACTTCTATGTAAAGCCTGGATTCTACTCTAGGAATAGCTATTTCTTTTCTTTTTTTTTGTCTTTTTTTTTTTTTTGGTCTTTTTGCTATTTCTTTGGGCTGCTCCCGCGGTATATGGAGGTTCCCAGGTTAGGGGTCAAATTGGAGCTATAGCCTATGCCAGAGCCACAGCAACACGGGATCCGAGCCGTGTCTGCAACCTACACCACAGCACTCAGCAATGCCAGATTGTTAACCCACTGAGCAAGGGCAGGGACCGAACCCGCAACCTCATGGTTCCTAGTCGGATTTGTTAACCACCACACCACGACGGGAACTCCCAAGGAAGAGCTATTTCTTAGTGCTATGGCCTTGGCTAGTCGCCACTTCTGACATTTCAGAGTTGTGGTGAGGATTAGATCACTTAGCACAATACCCAGTTAATGCCATAATTACGTAGAGCAAATCAAAATTAGTGCTCACTCTAGTATAACCATTTTTCAACAGTTGGGGCAATTCCTGTTAATGGTAATAACATAAATTTTACTGAAAAAAATGAAGAGCCTATGCTTTAAAAGGTGGGAGGTGTCTTAACTCTAGAAATTAATATGAATTAAAATATTTTATTGGAGTTTCTGTCGTGGCTCAGTGGTTAACAAACTTGACTAGCATCCATGAGAACGCAGGTTCAATCCCTGGCCTCACTCAGTGGGTTAAGGATCTGGTGTTGCTGTGAGCCGTGTTGTAGGTCGCAGACGTGGCTGGGCTCCTATGCTGCTGTGGCTGTGGTGCAGGCCAGCAGCTACAGCTCCAACTCAACCCCTAGCTTAGGAACCTCCATACGCCGCAGGCTATTTTAACTAGGTTGTTCTATTGTATAAAAATAATGTAGGCCATGTGGGTACATTCTACTTTAGTCGATGAATGCACAATGTCCTTGACAATTTTTTATACTCTATTCTGCTCCAATATACGCAAAAATATTTGTCTTCTGAGTTTGTTCCAGAACAGGAACATGAAAGTACCTGCTTAAATTAAGGAACCTAAAGAGCAAACACTGGCAGCAAGATTTACTTGCCTCAGAATCTTTTCACAAGCTAACAACTCTTAGCCTCTTTACTACTTTATTATTCACCAGAAAAAGGAAACAGATGTAGTTCAAATCACAGGTAAGTCCCTTATACTTGGACATATTTGCCCAAAGATTATTAGATTGGATTTAGAAAGAAACTTGCCAAACAAAGAAAAACAATCTCTTATCCTTTAATCAATTCTTCTCTACATGGAGGAAACACCACACAATTTATTTCCCATAGCTAATAAGTAACCACTTATCACTATTTTCTAATTATAAAGCCTATTCTAGCCACAGAGTATGCAGATCCACTGCTAGCTATAAGAAAAAGAACTACCAGAGGGAATTTCCTTGAGAACACTCTATTGTTATGCTTTCCCCCAAACAAAATACTACAGATCACCTGATGTGAGCAAAGGCATTTACATTTCTATCCTATTAACAAGCCTAACATCATACAAACTTCTTACAAGATCAAGCAGAAGCAAACTAACAGATGGTGATTTTCCCAGGTCCAAATGTCTGATTCTAGCTGATAAGCAGTAATAAAATCCAAACATCATCTCCATTTGATGTCCTACTATTCAAACCCAAGGATTAGTTGGAATATTCTTACCAGCGAATGGTTTTGAGGTCTCATAAAAGAAACTATCATTTAAAAAGTCAGAAATTGCTCTCCTACTTTTCTTCTCATTAGACTTTCTGCATAAAACTTTGCAACCAGCTTGCCCTCCTACTGCTGGAACTACATCTACATCTTTTGGCCTTTCTGCTTGCTTTATCCCTGGTTCCCCATGGTCCCCCTGCTGTTCTGTCTTCCTAGTAATCCAATCACTGTTCTTTGTACCCATAGAACTGATCTAATACCTATCTTCTGAACTATACTGTCTGCCAGACAGCAAAGGGGGGTGAGGGTGGGGGGGTGGAGACCACAAGAAATATTAGTGGGTACAAGAGGTATTACTCACATTTTATAACTAGCAATGTTCCACAACCTGTCCAAACCAAGTGGTTCAGGCTGTATACCCTGGCTCACTCTGACCTATTCGTGACCTAACCTAACCCATTAAACTGGGTATGGTTTCCCTGGCCACCTGTCTTGTACCTAAAACTTTCTACTAAAGACAGAGTCCCACAGTTAATTATGGCTACACTTATAGAAAAGGAAACTAACATTCAAGTACCTTCACACCTGGTACTGTACTAGGTGCTTTCTTACTCAAGACCCACCAAAGGCCATTGATATAAATAATGCCCACATTTTAAAGATGAAGAACCCATAGAACGCCTCTACCTTCATATTTAAGAAAATAAAGCTAACTGTAACAGGTATCAAATAACATTAAAAAAGATTCTTGGGAGTTCCCGTTGGGCTCAGTGGTTAACAAACCTGACTAGCACCCATGAGGATGTGGGTTCCATCCCTGGCCTACTCAGTGGGTTAAGGATCCAGCGTTGCTATGAGATGTGGTGTAGGTAGCAGACACAGTTCAGATTCCAAGTTGCTACAGCTCTGGAGTAGGCTGGCAGCTACAGCTCTAACTGGACCCTTAACCTGAAACCTCCATATGCCGAAGGTGCAGCCCTAAAAAGACCAAAAAAAAAAAAAAAAAGATTCTTTCTAATGTTTCTCTTAACCAGTCTATTTTTCATGTTGTTCACTGTGTGAAGAGTAGTCCACTGCAGTGCCAAGGAATCTGGCTTATAACGTATAACTATCATCTCGCCTTACAAATTCTGCTTTGCCAAAAAACAATGCCCCATCTTATAGGTTTACAGTATTCAAATCAAATTCTAATGGCCATACTACCCAAAGCAATCTACAGATTTAATGTGATCCCTATCAAATTACCCATGACAATTTTTACAGAACAAGAATAAATAATCCTAAACTTCATAAGGAAAGTTTCCAGAATTGCCAAAGCAATCCTAAGGAAAAAGAACAAAAGCTAGATGCATAACACTTCCAACTCACACGACACTACACAGCTACAGTTATCAAAAAACAGCATGGTACTGCCACCAAAAAAAAAAAAGACACATGGATCAATGAACAAAACAGAGAGCCCAGAAATAAAATCCACACAACCCACTGACAGTTAATCTTTGACAAAGGAGGCAAGAATACACAATGGGGAAAAGACAGTCTCTGCAGGAGGTAGTGTTGGGGAAATTGGATAACCACAAGTAAATCAATGAAGTGAGAACACTGCTTCATAACATGCACAAAAATAAACTCAAAATGGCTTAAAGACTTAAATATAAGATAGTACAACATACAACTCCGAAAAGACAATGTGGGCATATGGAGGTCCTGTTGTGGATCAGTGGGGTAAGAACCAACATAGGGAGTCCCCATCATGGTGCAGCAGAAACAAATCCGACTAGTATCCATGAGGATGTGAGTTCGATCCCTGGCCTTGCTCAGTGGGTTAAGGATCCAGTGTTGTTGCAAGCTACAGCATAGGTCACAGATGTAGTTCAGATCCAGCATGGCTGTGGCATAGGCCAGTAGATGCCGCTCCAGTGTGACCCCTAGCCCAGGAACTTGCATATGCTTTAGGTGTGGCTGTAAAATGAAAAGACAAAAAAAAAAATCTCTGACATAAATCATACCAGTGTTTTCTTAGGTCTCCCAAGGCAATCTAAAAAAAAGCAAAAATAAACAAATAGGACCTAATAAACTTACAAGTTTTTACACATCAAAGGAAACCATAAACAGATTCAGAGACAAGATGGCAAGGAAGGACTCAGGCTCAACTTCTTTCATGAAAACACCAAAGTGCTAAATGACCATTAACACAAAAAAAGGAAACCATAAATAAAAATGAAAACTCAGGCTTTCCCATCGTGGCTCGTAGTTCCCATCGCGGCTCAGTAGTTAACGAATCCGACTAGGAACCATGAGGTTTCGGGCTCAATCCCTGGCCTCCATCAGTGGGTTAAGGATCCAGTGTTGCCGTGAGCTGTGGTGTAGGTTGCAGACGAGGCTTGGATCCAGCTTTGCTGTGACTCTGGCATAGGCCAGTGGCTACAGCTCTGATTAGACCTCTAGCCTGGGAACCTCCATATGCCACAGGTGCAGCCCTAGAAAAGACATACACACACACACACACACACACACACACACACACACACACACAAAGAAAAGAAAAGAAAAAAAAAGAAAAGGAAAGTCAACCTATGGACTGGAAGAGAATATTTGCAAACAATGTGACCTACAAGGGCTTAATTTCCAAAATATACAAATAGCCCATACAACTCAATATCAAAAAACCAAACAACCCCATAAAACAAATGCCCAGAAGACCTAAATAGATATTTCTCCAAAGAAGACATACAGATGTCCAACAGGCACATAAACAAATGCTCAACATCACTAATTATCAGAGAAATGCAAATCAAAACTATAATGAGATAACCACCTCACACCAGTTAGAATATCATTTAAATAAGTCCACAAAAAATAAATGCTGAAGAAGGTATAGAGAAAAGGGAACACTCCTTGGTGTGCACATAAATTGGTACAACCACTATGGAGAACAGTATGCTGGTTCCTTAAAAAACTAAGAAAAGAATTACTAAATGATCCAACATCCCACTCCTGGGCATATATCCAGAGAAAATTCTCCTTCAAAAAGATGAATGCACCCCAGTGTTCACAGAGGCACTATTTACAACAGCCAAGACATGAAAGCAAACTAAGTGTCCATCGACAGATGAATGGATAAAGAAGGGGGGGGGTTGTATATATTTTATATTTATATATATATGTGGGTTTTTTTTTGCTTTTTAGGGCCACACCCATGGCATATGGAAATTCCCAGGCTAGGGGTGGAGTCAGAGCTACAGCTGCCAGCCTACACCATAGCCACAGCAATGTGGGATCCTTAATCCACTGAGCAAGGCCAAGGATCAAATCCACATCCTCATGGATCCTAGCCGGGTTCATTAACCACTGAACCACAAAGGAAACTTCTATATTATATACATATTATTATATAATATACATTATGTATGTTTTATGTTTTATATTATAAATTATATATTTTACATATATATATAATGAAATACTACTCAGCCATAAAAAAGAATGAAATAATAATGTCATCTGTACCAACATATGGACCTAGACATTATACTAAGTGAAGTAAGTCAAAGACAAATACCATATATCACTTATGTTTAATCTAAAATACAGTACAAGTGAATTTATTTATTACAAAATAGAAAGACTCACAAACATAGAAAACAAACAGTATGGTTACCAAAGGGGGAAGAGGTGAAGAGGGAAAAGTTAGGAGTTTGGGATTAGCAAATACAAACTACTATATATAAAACAAATAAACAAGGTCCTACTGTAAAGCGCAGGGAACTATAGTCAATACCTCGTAATAACCTATAATTGAAAAGAATATGAAAAAAGACATATATATTCATGCATAACCGAACCATTTTGCTGTACACCAGAAACTAACACAACACTTAAATCAACTATATTTCAATAAAAAAAATTTTAAATAAAATTCTAAAATGTACAAATTAAGAATCCTGGATTCTTCTGGAATTACTAAAATATTTAGTATGCTTAATGGTGATATAACAGGTTAATAAAAACAGATCATGCACTCTAGACACAGTCATTGCCTCTGGGAAAGACGGCTAAGGTACAGTGCGAGAAAATGACTGAATTTTCAATATACATATTTTTGTACCATTTAAACCTTCACCACATGCATGTATTATATATTCTAAAAGTATGCCTCACCGATTTATAGGAGATATACAGGACATAAGAATATGTTAAACTAAGCCACAGGGATATATTCATTAAAATCTAGACTCTTAGAAAACTCTAAAGGACATAAAACCCGATTCCTTTAATAAACAGATTGCAAAAGAGAGAGAAAAAGAGAGGTAGTGAAAGGAACCTCTAGATTAAAAGGAACTTAAGGGTCACTACCAATCAACTGCAAATCAGAGATTTTATATGTATACTGATTCACACTATGACATTTAAGACCACTGGAAATTTGAACACTGGATATTTGATGGTCTCAAGGAATTTAAGGAGTTGCCATCAAGGAACTTCCTCTATGATGTGGGAGAAGGAAAAAAACAAGATAAATAATCCAAACTAAAAGCCCTTAGTTTGTTTCAGATAAGGGTCAAGTCTGGAGGCAGGAGGGCAACCACTACACAGGAGTTTTACTCATTTAACTCGCTTGATTTTACAAACAACAGAGTACGGTAAGGAAAGTCTCAGTATTCCACCACAAAGGCAACACTCAAAGCAAAAAGAAAATTTCAAGAATTATTTTCTCCTGAGAGCTCCCACTGTGGCTCAGCGGTAATGAACCAGACTAGGATCCATGAGGACAAAGGTTCAATCACTGGCCTTGCTCAGCAGGTTAAGGATCCAGCGTTGCTGTGAGCTGTGGTGTAGGCCGGCATCTACAGTTCCAATTCGGCCCCTAACCTGGGAATATCCATATGCTGCGGGTGCAGCCCTAAAAAGAAAAAAAAGAATTATTTTGTCCTGCCAGGCCTGGCCTGGATATCCATTTATAAAGAAACTTTCACCATTTCTCAAGTTCAAGAAGTAGAATTGTCAGTGAGTGTTTTGTATAGAAACAAAGCTTCCCCAGCACCTATGAATCTCATTGTACATAAGAGTTCCTCGGTGTGAAAATATTATTTCTTCATTCCTAGTTTACTGGCTGTGCTCCAAAACTACTTTTATCAAGTTATCTTTAGTGAGATCCTTGGGAGCGGGGGACCTTTGAAAGACTTCTATGAAAACATTTGCACATACACATTTTAGCACTTCAATACCAGGTATTCTTTGACGTTCTAAAGAGAAAATCTCAAACTAAAATTACCAAATCTTGGAGTTCCCACTGTGGTGCAACCAGATCTAGGGCAACCATGTCTAGGGCAACTGGGTTTGATCCCCAGCCTAGCACAGGGCGTTAAAGGATATCCAACATTGCTGCAGCTGCAGCATAGGTCACAACTGCAGCTCAAATCTGATCCCTGGCCCAGGAACTCCATGTGCTGAGGAGCAGCCAAAAATAAAGAAATAAATAAAATTACTGAATCCTGCCATAATTTCTGCTGTGGGCAATCACCACCACACCTAAATCACTTAATTGTTACTACTGGTAGGGAGAAAGGGAAAATTAATACTTTCTGAGATTTTACTAAATGCCAACTATTTAATATGCATTTTTAACTAAATCTTAACAATCCTAATGGGTAGGTACTATTATTGTCCAAAAATTGCAGATAAGAAAGATGGGGCAGTGAAAGTTAACTTTTTAAGCAACCTAAGCAGAACCAGACTTGAACCCAACCATCCAGCTCCAATATTGGCCTCTCTCTGCTATATTATATATTAATCTGTACCCTAAAATTTTCACTCTGAAACACAGGAAAGATGATTAGTTGAACATTTCTAGACCCTAGATCATTGACCCTCTTCACATTCTTTTTAAATTTTATTTTATTATTATTTTTTTCTTTTTTGGCTGCCCTGCAGCACATGGAGTTCCCGGGCCAGGGATCAGATCCCAGCTGCAGTCTCGACCTAAGCTGCAGCTGCAACAAAGCCAGATCCTTAACACACTGTGCTGGGCCAGAAATCAAATCCAGGAGTCCCAGCACTCAAGACAACACGAAATCCACTGTGCCACAGTAGGAACTCCTTCTTCACATTATTGGCTACCATTGAGATTTTACATTATTTAAAAAAAAAAAAATAGACAAAGGAAAATAACAAAACCAAAAAACTTAGCAGGTCCTTCTTGAACAAATCAAATGGTCTAGAGAGAATTAACAACACCCATTAGAGGCATTAGCACCACAGACTGAGGCTTACAGGGCCCTCTAACTGCTCATCCTAATGCAAAGCTCACCAGCCAACAGACCCTGTCTAGGTAGAAAGATCCCAAACAGTTTTACACTGTTTCATTATGACTGGTTAAATAAGAATCAAACATCTGTAACATTTAAGAGAAGAGGAAACAAAAAGTTAAAGAAATGTGACAATTATCACAACCTTGTAAATCAACTACACCTCAATAAAACTTTTAGAAATGATAAAACATTTAGCTAAATTAATAAATTATAAAAAATGTGAAAAGGAAGAAATAATTCATAAAATAGAATACGACCTGTTAAAAGCTCTCTGAAATGCTTAGAAAGTCAAGACGTGGCATCCATAAAGCAAGACAGGAAGCTGTGAAAAAGCAAAAAAGTATGAGAAAAGATTATTTTTTTCTTTCTTTCTTTTTCTTTTTTTTTTAGGACCGCACCCATAGCATATGGAAGCTCCCATGCTAGGGGTTGAATCAGAGCTACAGCTGCCAGTCTATGCCACAGCCACAGCAATGCCAGATCCTTAACCCACTGAGGGAGGCCAAGGATGGAATCCATATCGCTCATGGATACTAGTTGGGTTACTGCTGAGCCACAATAGGAACTCCCTGAGAAAAGATTCTTGATAATAAATAAATAAATAAAATAAAATAAATTTTAAAAAGACAGCAGTATAAGGTTTCATATTGCAGAGACAAAACCTAGAAAGTAGACAAAAACAGAAAACAGAGACAAGAAATTAACACCAGACACGGAGCATTAGTATAGGTGAGCATTTAACTAACAAAAATTCTAGAATGAAAAGGAAAAAAAAAAAGTGAGGAAGTTCTCAGAGAAATACGAATCTTCCACAACTAAAAGATTTAATAAACTAGGAGATTTAAAAAGTCTTCCAATTGGGAGTTCCTGTCGTGGCTCAGCAGAAACGAATCCGACTAGGAACCATGAGGTTTCGGGCTCAATCCCTGGCCTTGCTCAGTGGGTTAAGGATCCAGCGTTGCTGTGAGCTGTGGTGTAGGCTGCAGACACTGCTCGGATCTGGCATTGCTGTGGCTGTGGCGTAGGCCAGCAGATCTGCAGCTCTGACTGGACCCCTGGCCTGGGAACCTCCATATGCTGGGGGTGCAGCCCGAAAAACACAGAAGGACCAAAGAAAAAAAATTTGACATGGAATTACTCCAAATTTACCCCCCCATCACATCTTACCTTAGTATGTACCCAAGCAAAACAAGGCAATGAATCAAGGAGGAGGAACATGTGCGAAACAAGAATAATGAAGGAAAGTTACAGGATGTTTGCTGAGCAAACATTAAATCAAGCGCAGACTGGAACAGAAGGATACAGGCCATAAAGGAGAGAGGAAACTATGAAAAAGAGAAATTCTGGAAATTTTAAACTCTTTTATTTAATAAATTGAAAAAAATTAAGGTCAATTATAAAAACTAACAATACACCTCCAAAAAATTACACCCAATAACTGCTATGGAGAGGTTATGGCACCCTGTTTATTAGTATCTTTGTAGAACTCCCCAGCCTAACACATGTGCTTCAAAAGGGGCTGATCCCACACCCATCTCCATCTGGGCATACAACCAGGCTCTAACTAATCTATTCTCTCCACCTTGCCATAGCAACTGGATCAGAAATAAACACACAGTCGAAAATCAGTACTGGTGGAGGAAAGCGGTGAAGGAGGAAGATACTGAAAATAAAGCCAAAGGAGGAAGAAAGCAGACGGATACAGTCAGAAACCAGTTTTTCAAAGCAACATTTGAGCACCTGGATCCAATTCTACTCTGTCTTCCTGGACTTTCAGTTCTGAAACCCTATTTCCTTTCTCACTTAAAGTTCTGAATAAACTGGTTTTCTAACACTTATAAGGATTCCTAAGTAAAATACTCCCTTCGAAGGAAGAAGTCAAAAGACACCACCTATTGTTAGTGAAATAAACATAAAAATATAGTATTTACTAAGGTGACCAGAGAGCTAAAAATAATGATATGTATCATTTATATGACTAAATGATTATATTTAAGAAGGTGGAGGATGAGGTATTAGTGTTGGGAAATAACTCATGGGTCTCTATGTCTTGCAAGCAAGGCACTGTCTATTCTTTGTTCTGGCCTACATTTTTAAGGATGTTCATAGGCATACTACTACTACTATCTACCTCTGGAGCAAGGAGCAGGCGTGCTTACTAACCATTATAAAATATTTGGAATTGGAGTTCCCTCATGGCTCAATGGTTAAAGAACCTGACTAGGATCCATGAGGATGTGGGTTCAATCCTTGGCCTCTTCAGTGGGTTAAGTATCTGGCGTTGCCATGAGCTGTGGTGTAAGTCGCAGATGCGGCTTGGATCCCAAGTTGCTGTGGCTGTGGCTGTGGCTGGCAGCTGTAACTCTGATTTGACCCCTAGCCTGGGAACTTTCACATGTTGCAGGTATGGCTCCAAAAAAAAGGCTAAATAAATAAATATCTGGAATCCCTAAACTCAGAGTTTTATCCAGGAACAAAACCATTACGTGAACAGGTATTACCTGGCCCTCTCAGTGCTCTTGGGAACTGAGGCTCAGCACACTGGCAGAAATGAATGCTGATACCCTGGCTACTGCTACTGCTATGAGTAATAAACTGTACTTCATCTCTTGACTCTGCTTTCTACCAGAAATGGAGTCTGTATCTTCCACCACCACTCATGACACTGTGGCAAGCTAATTTGTTAGTTTCAGGTAGAATAAACTCACATTCTTTGTAATTCCTGACAGGTGGTAAATGAGAACTAAATCTTGACTATCCTTCCAGAAATTCAACAGATAATGCTTAAATTTGACAAATCAAGAAATAAAAATATAAGCACATTAATAAGAGAGATTGTCACTAGAAGAATCAAACAGAGAAACTGAAGTGGTTCCCTCGGGGAGAGAACTGGATGGGGAGACCTAGGACAAGGGGATTACTGCTTTCACCAAAAACACTGCTGAATCATTACATTTTCCCCCTCACCACAAACACGTATTTGAGAAAGAAGCCTTTGTTGGCTCCCTTTTATTTTTTTGGCTTTTTATCTTTTCTAAGGCCACTCCCACAGCATATGGAGGTTCCCAGGCTAGGGATCTAATCGGAGCTGCAGACTCCAGCCTATGCCAGAGCCACAGCAACTATGGATCTGAGCTGAATCTGCGACCTACACCACAGCTCACAGCAACGCCAGATTGTTAACCCACTGAGCAAGGCTAGGGATCGAACCCATAACCTCATGGTTCCTAGTCGGATTTGTTAATCGCTGAGCCACAACAGGAACTCCAGTTGGCTCCTTTAAAGGGGAAAGAAATATACAAAAAAAACCTTTTTTCACTACTTTCCTTCCACTGAAATTGGATGGGAGAATCAAGACAAATACCTAATTAAGTATCATGTTCTCATCACAATTCTAGAAACCCAAAAAGGAAACTCTCTTACCAATGATCATTTCAAGCCAATAAACAGTCCAATCTATCTCCAAAACAAATATGTCACTTCTTGCTTTGAAAAATTTCTTTCAATGAAAAGATTCTACTAGCTATGTACACAACAGTGTCCCACAACTTCTATGAAAAGCACGTTATTGGGAGTTCCCGTCGTGGCGCAGTGGTTAACGAATCCAACTAGGAACCATGAGGTTGCAGGTTCGGTCCCTGCCCTTGCTCAGTGGGTTAACGATCCGGCGTTGCCGTGAGCTGTGGTGTAGGTTGCAGACGCGGCTCGGATCCCATGTTGCTGTGGCTCTGGCATAGGCCAGTGGCTACTGCTCCGATTTGACCCCTAGCCTGGGAACCTCCATATGCCACAAGAGCGGCCCAAGAAATGGCAAAAAGCAAAAAAAAAAAAAGCACGTTATTGGCTTCAGCATATAAATACGTACCCTTAAGCATAATTTCTTTTTTTTTATTATTTTTATTTTTTTTTAATTTTCCCACTGTAAAGCAAGGGGGTCAGGTTATCCTTACATGTATACATTACAATTACATTTTTCCCCCAGCCTTTTTTCTGTTGCAACATGAGTATCTAGACAAAGTTCTCAATGCTATTCAGCAGGATAATTTCTTATAATTATAGATTCTAGGTTACCCGGTTACTCCCTAAATCACCACTGTTCTAAAACTGAAATTAAAATTAATTTATGAGGAGTTCCCATATGGTTCAGTGGGTTAAGGATCCAGCACTGTCACTAACAGTGGCTCAGGTCACTGCTGTGGCACAGGTTCTTCAATCCCTGGCTCAGGAACTTCCACATGTTGCAAGTATGGCCAAAAAATAAACAAACAAATAAAATTAATTTATGATACTAGAGACAACCAGGTATAGTCTGAGTCTTAGGACAATGAAGAAATTTTTTTTTTTTTTAGGGCCACACCCACAGCACATGTGAAGTTCCCAAGCTAGGAGTCAAATCAGAGCTACAGCTGCCAGCCTACGCCACAGTCACAGCCACATGGGATCCAAGCCCCATACCACACCTTATTTGCTGCAAGTTAAGGCTTCTTGCCCACTGAGCAAGGCCAGGGATGGAAGTGGCAGGGATACTAGTCAGGTTCATTAACACTGAGCCATGATGGGAAATCCCAAAGAAGAAATATTTTTATGACTGTGAATAAAATATGCCATCTTAGACAAAGAGCTAATTAAAGTTCAAAAAGTAATTCACATTAAGAATCAGAATTTCCTAATCAAAATTTGAAAATAAAAATTATTTTGAATGGTAAGCAGGGGATGACTATTTCCATTTAGCATAATTTTACACAAATTAAAAGGACTTTTTTTCTTAAAAATTCAGAATAGCAGAATGTGCCTACTGTCTACTCCTCTACTCAACTAAATTATACTTCCTATACAGTCAAATCATAACTTTTGCCCTTCTGCTAAATCTAATCTTTAAGGAAGATGAAGAAAGAGCATACAAATTCTGCCCCAAAGATAGGCTAAATTGTTCCTGAGCTAAACTATAAGTCTAAGTAACAGAGGATCTGGTTACTTAAAATACACTTTATTGGAGGTTCCCTGTGCTGCAACGAATTAAGGATCCAACGTTGCCACTGCAGCAGCTAGGGTCACTGCTATGGCACAGGTTTGATCCCTGGCCTGGGAACTTCCACATCCCACAGATGCAGCAAATAAAATAAAATAACTAAAATACACTTTATTTAAATTAGCATTGGTACGATCCGGCGTTGCCGTGAGCTGTGGTGTAGGTTGCAGACGCGGCTCGGATCCCGCGTTGCTGTGGCTCTGGCGTAGGCCGGTGGCTACAGCTCCGATTCAACCCCTAGCCTGGGAACCTCCATATGCCGCGGGAGCGGCCCAAGAAATAGCAACAACAACAACAACAACAACAACAAAGACAAAAGACAAAAAAAAAATAGCATTGGTTAACTTTAACCTAAACATTACTGCTTTAATCAAAGTAGTCTTGTTCAATCTACTTAACTCTTGATAAACTGGAGCAAATAAAAGATAAAGGTCTCTGTGAAGTTAGAGTTTCACTAGGTTGCTGTTAATGTCTTTTTCACTTCTAGGTGCTTCTCATGAGAAAGGTTTTTTGTGTAGTGAAGGTTTTTGTGCAGCTTTGGTATGAAGTCCAGCTCCAAGCAAGCTGGATTAACCCCTAAGACGCAGTTTTCTGCAAGAAAAAAGGGACAAGAATACTTTCCTCATAGAGTTGTTAAAGTTTTTTTAAAACACATATAAAATGTTTACCATAAGTCCTAGTCAAAAGAAAAGAAGAAAAGAAGACACCTTATTAATATCGCCATGCCTTATTTCATGGAAAGCCACCTCCATAGGAAGGGGTGTGTTCCATCCGTGCACAGTGGAACATACTCAAAGACTCTTTCTTATTAACTAAACCAACCACTGAGGGCTATAAAAAGCTACTTCATCAAAAAGATGCTGCTAGACTCCTGAAGCAGATGATTCATTTCAACAAGCCAAACTCAGTCTCTTTTCCACCAAGAAAACAGAGTCCTTAAACTCTGCACACGTTTCTTTGCCTTGGTATCATTATGGAACACAGTGGTCATCAAAAGCAAAACTTTAAGAATAACAGAAGTGATTTAAATATAATTTTTTTCCTTTTTTTTTTTTTAGGGCCACATCTGGCATATGGAAGTTCCCAGGCTAGGGGTCAAATCAGAGCTATAGCTGCCAGCCACCACCACAGGCACAGCCACACGGGATCCAAGCCCTGTCTGCGACCTACACCATAGCTAAAGGCAATGCCAGATCCTTAACCCACTGAGCAAGGCCAGGGATCGAACCTGCATCCTCATGGATACTAGTCAGATTTGTTTCCACTGCACCACAACAGGAACTCCCAAAATAAAATTTTTTTTTTTTTTTTTGCCATTTCTTGGGCCGCTGCAGCGGCATATGGAGGTTCCCAGGCTAGGGGTTGAATCGGAGCTGCAGCCACCGGCCTATGCCAGAGCCACAGCAACACGGGATCCGAGCCGCGTCTGCAATCTACACCATAGCTCACCGCAACGCCGGATCGTTAACCCACTGAGCAAGGGCTGGGATCGAACCCGCAACCGCATGGTTCTTAGTCGGATTCGTTAACCACTGCGCCACGACGGGAACTCCAAAATAAAAATTTTTAATGTAAATTATTTTATAGCTAACTTTTTCACATTACATTCTTTCTGACCTCCATTCATTCAAAAAATGTTTGTTGAACATCTATGATGCTCATGGAATACAGTAACAGTCAAAGCCCTCAAGGAAAACTAACATTCTGGTGGCGAGAAAAATAATAAATAATCATAGTAAGTAAATTATACAGTACATGTTTCAAAGAGGTAACTACTATGTGGGAAAAACAGACTAGGGTACGAGAACTTGGAAGTGACGAAGGAGAGTGGCAGCTGCCATTTTAAACAAGGTAGTTAGCATAGGCTTCCTGGAGAAGGTTCAATTTAACAGATTCAGAAGAGGTAAGGAAGTTTAGACGTGAAGAATTATCTAGGCACAGGGAAGAGCCTAGTAAGCACTTGCCTCCACCACCACCAAACACATAAGCAAAAATGTCTCTTAATATCACCTTCTTGAGAAAAAAAAAAAAAAAACTGTGTTAGAAAGGAAAAAAAAAAGTATATTCATTCAACAAATGTTTACTGAATACCAACCATGTACTAGGCACCACTTTCCAAGCTAAGGACAGAGAAATGAACATGACAGATATAACTTACTATTCTAAACTATGAAGACCTCAGGAAGGTTGACTACAAAGTTCATTTCTTATGAGTAAGAAATATTTTTTTCCTCCTATAATTTGGATTATTGGGGCTTCATTGCTTTAAAAAAATAATAGAGATTTACAGAAACCTGTCCTCCAGATAAAGTGAGACACTGAAAGTATCTCAAAAAGTCTCTTTCCTTAAAGCATGGATGTTGGCCCCTCAAGTTTCTTCATCTAAAGAATTGATAATTTCAAAAGTACTAACAATGACATTATATTAATATCTTCTCCGCCTGCCCGTAACAGGCCGAAGCATTGTTATTGGAAGTCTAATAATTTTCCTAGCACTTTCCCAAGATCCACTGCAATTAGAGAAAAAATGTGACCTACCAAGTATAATACAAGGTGCTATGCCATGCAGTGTGGTAACTAAGTAAGAGATCTCTGCTCTCCAAGACCTCATGTGGTACGGAAAAACATAGGCATTATACATCCTTTTTATGCTATCTCCTACTTCAAAAGTAACTACAGCTCTTACATAATACCACTTAGTTGCAAAGAAAGATACTATGAATTTTATTCAAGTCCCAACCAAAAAGTTATATAAAGAATTGAAAACATATTTTACACTTATTCTATAAAAAATTACAGTTTTAGCAGGATATAGTTAATATTATTTATCAGAGCCCACTTAGCAACTGGAGTGTAAAAGGCTAGAAAGATAACAGAGCCACAGAAGAAATATCATATAGAAGGAACCAAATGCAATATATTTATTAATTACTTCATTTTCCCCAATTACATTAAAGGGTACCTTAAGATTAGTTGAAAACACATTTCTACATATTAAGGCATGTACGTAAAGGAAAAGAGAGGACCCCTCTTCTCCAAAAAATGTAACACACTTTGACCATATGCCCTAATTTACTTTTTTTTTTTTTCCCCTTGGCCTCTCTCATGGCATGTGGAAGTTCCTGGGCCAGGGATTAAACCCTCGCCACAGCAGCAGTCCAAGGTGCTGTAGTGACAATGTCAGGTCCTTAACCCACTGGACCACAAGGGAACTCCCCTAGCTTACCTTTTAATTAAGAAAACAAATCCTGAAGTATTTGTGGGTAGAAGAGTCTCTCTTCTAAACTTAACTATCAGTCTCCTCTTAGGACTGGCATAAATAAAATGGTAACAAGCTGTTACATGTTTCACACAACTTAGCATTACACTAGCTGGCTGTATAGTCCAGGTTTTCAAGGCATCATACACTAGAGTATTAGTATTTTGTCTCTCTACTTAAATGTCCTATCAAGCATATCAGAGCTATGCTCTGTCATCAAGTTTTACCAATGAGATTAGCAAACAAAAACTGACAGCAAGAATGTGAAAGAAAAAAAAACAGGAGTACTCTCCAATTCCAGCAGTTCCACTTCTAGAAATTTACCCCAAAAGATGATGACCTATGATATGAAGAAAGTTATTTGCTGCAACACTGTTTCTAACAAGAAAAGATAGTAGAGACTCCATTTCTCAACCTCCCTTGCATTCAGAAGTGGCCATGAACTAAGATCTGACTAACAAAACATTACTGCAAGTGTCCTAAAGTGACAGCTTCCAGAAACCTTCCTGTAAAAAGACTGGCACATAAACCTTTGTCCCTTATTATAGCCTGCTACTTGGAATGGGTTGCAACAGCTGGAGAGCCAGCTAGGTCAGTGAGGACAAGGGTTACACACAGCAAAGCTGGAAGAGTATAGGAAGAACCCAGACAATCATAAAGGGGGCGGGGCAGTGGGGGTGGCCTGCAAAGGGAATGAGGATAGACTAAACAGCTCTCTATCTTGACTATAATATTTGCTACATTGGTATGTCCAACTGTCAAAACTTAACAAACTATCCACATGTTAGTGCATTTTACTCTATTTATTATGCCTCAAAAAGAAAAAGAGCAAGGCCATGAGTTCTATGGCAGCTCAAACCACCTATTTGAGCTGTTATTTAAAAAAAAAAAAAAAAATTCACTGTTTAACTTACTGTTTGTCTATGTTTTCTATGCCTGTATGTAAAGAATGACAAAAATCAAGTGAAAAAGGAAAGACAACAGTAAGTAGAATATGCTACCATTTCTGTTTTTAAAGGCAGGAAAAAACAGAATATACAGCAGAAGAATATATAAGAAACTAGTAACAATGGTTGCCCTAGTGAGTGAAAAGTATGCCCAACACCCAAAAGAGAAAAGAACTCACCTTTTGTAGCTTTCACATTTTCAACCATGCAAACACATTACCTATTTTAAAAATAAGTGTTCTTTCATCCCATTAAATATCTAATTTTTTTTGAAATTTTGGTATAAGCGGATTTTAATGATATGAAGACTTATACAGACTTTAGTTTCAAGATGATCCCACACTGAACCTAATTACCAAGACTACTAGATACAAAAATGACCCAGATCCTTAATCTACTGTGCAGGAAGGGAACTCCAAAAACCTACTACTCTTTTTTTTTGTCTTTTTTTTTGTTGTTGTTGTTGTTGCTATTTCTTGGGCCACACCCGCGGCATATGGAGGTTCCCAGGCTAGGGGTCGAATCGGAGCTGTAGCCACCGGCCTATGCCAGAGCCACAGCAACGCAGGATCTGAGCCGCGTCTGCAACCTACACCACAGCTCATGGCAACGCCGGATCATTAACCCACTGAGCAAGGGCAGGGATGGAACCCACAACCTCATGGTTCCTAGTCGGATTCGTTAACCACTGCGCCACAACGGGAACTCTCCTACTACTCTTAAATAGACCTTTTAATTTTGCCAGTTGCCTAAGTCTGGGCCTATATATTCACATACATTGGTGTATGATTAGTGTATATACTTTATATACCATTTTCACATACTTGTTTCTATGTAATGATAATTAAATTGCACAAACTAAAAAAAGTTCACTTTATAAATATCCATAAAATTTTTATTTTTATTTTTAAAAATAACTTAGTAAGAAAGCCCTATTTCTCACCACAATAACAGAAGATGACTATCCCAATCCTAGGGTAGAGGCCACCAACCATTTACTGATGATCCCAGTTACCAACAAACTCTAAAGTGACAAATACTTACAAATAAACCCAGAAAGGAAACTTCATTTACATCCTCTTGGTGATAACAGTACAAACATCAAATTGTTTCTAACAGGGTTGCAGGAGGGTCACAACATTAAATCACGAACCCTTTAGAAATTCCTAGTAACTACCGTGGATATTTCATTGGGCCTCTGGAACACAGTTAAGAATAGACAATAATCATTAAGTCCTTCAAAGTAAATACTTCTGAAGGCAAAAACTACATTTTCCAATACAATACTTTGTGTTATCCTATAAAGATTTCAGCAACATAGACTAAATGAACTTTTGAATGTAGAAGGCTCAAAGTAGGCACAGAATTAACTTTTGGTGAAATAACTGAATATTAACAGTTTAGAAACAAAGACAATGCACACAGAAAAGGCTTAACTTCCTCCTAACTTTTCCTAAATTATCAATTTGGAGGGGAGAAAAATGGGCCGATCAAAATAATTTCATATAGTGTTCTCAAAGAGTTCTAAACAAACAGCATAAACACAAGAACAGGGGTTACTCAAATTCAATTCCAACAAAGTTTTCCTTGATTCTACAGAAAACAAAAATTAGTAACTGTCAGACCAGTCCTTAAGGTACTCACTCAAAAAGTCAAAATCTTAAGACTTTTACCAGGAATTCCATTGGATTATAAAACTGTGGTCAAGAAGAAACATGTATTTAAATCAGAGCCATTAAATAAGAAAGCTTCAACAAGTGTCTGGTAAAAGAAATGCTTGGAAACACTTGGGAACACACAAAAAGACCTTTAATAAAATGAATCTATAATATTTAAATAGTCCAACAAACAAGATAGCAAGCAAATTTTAATCTCCAAAATTAATTATTATCTTTACAAAGGCATATTCCCCATCTTTTCATGTCCCTTAAAAAGAAGGAAGGAGTTCCCATAGTGGCTCAGCAGTAACAAACCCAACTAGTATCCATGAGGACGTGGGTTTGATCCTTGGCCTTCCTCTGTGTGTTAAGGATCTGACGTTGCTATGAGCTGTGGTGTAGGTTGCAGACACAGCTCAGATCCCACATTGCTGTGGCTGTGGTGTAGGTCGGCAGCTATAGCTCAGATTCAACCCCTAGCCTGGGAACTTCCATATGCCATGGGTGCAGTCCTAAAAATACCAAAAAAAAGAAAAAAAAAGGAAGGAAAATCTATGACATTTTTAAAATGGAATATTCTTAAAAGCTTTACAATCCCTCTCTACTAAAACAGAACAATTAAAATTCAAGTGGGATAGACAAGATTGATTCACAAAATAAAACAAGGTAATAACTACAATAAGAATCAAGTAACTTTTTGGTAATATACACAAAAATAATTTAGGTGACTAAGAACTTCTGTAATACAGAGGCTAAGTCCCTTGATCAAATAAAGAAGAGAGAAAATAAATTCATTTGTTAGATTCAGAAACAAATCAACAACATGGCCAAAGTTTTGATTTAAATTTCAAGACCAGGAAATTTTTAAAATAAGTAGTTCTAAAATGTGCTACACTGTAATTTTTAAGTGTAAAACTATGTTATACTATTAGTCTTAAAATATATGCAACTAGAATGTAAAATCATGTTCTAATATACAACTGCCTCCTAATACAAACAAAAATGTAAATTTTCAAAAAAGTTAGTATTTGGACTTTAATAATCAATTTTATTAATGATATTTGCCATACAGGGTGAGGGAGGGATGAGGGTTAAACCACAAGATGTTAAGATAAATAATAAAAAGATAAAAGAAAAAATTCTTAAATGAAGACTGCTACTTGCCAAAGAATATCTAGATCTGTAAACAATGCTAAGAGAAAAAGTGATAGAAGTAATGCATTGAGCCTAATGCCTGGCATATAAAACATACTATACTTTTTTTAAATAAATGAATAAATACACAGCCTTGAAATTCAACAAGTTAAAAATGGTGGTATACAACTATTTTACCAAGCTAACCACCAATAACATGTTAAATAAAACATAAGCAAAGAAAATGTTAAATGAAAAACAGGATTCCTAAAGCATAAAGCTATATGACCTCCTATGAACTTATTTGCAGGATCCATTGTCATAGTCTTCCTTGCAGTATCTCAAATAAGCTAGACTATTGCAATGACAGCACAGCTCTCCATCTAGAAGACAGCCTGAACCAGGGAAACCCATCCCCAAGGATTTAAGAGATGTGTAGACAGTAGTGAGAACCTCCAGAGAATAATCCTGATGACTGAACTTGAAATAAAATCTCTTGCCCTACTTTGGAAACAAGTTTGCCTCTCCTGGTTCGTTGACAATAGAGTAAATGCGTCTTTTAAGACTTCCTTATCAAACTCATTTCTCATCTTCAGAAACTCCAGCTAATCAATAATTCCCTATAAAAGTTCCAAGAGTGATTTTAAAGCGTCAGATGGATTATTTTTATATCATTATTTTTAAATATGTTATTTATAAATAAATAAAACACATTATTTTAAAATTTCTTTAATTTTCAAGAACCAAATGAACACATCAATACAGAAACTCCTACAACTGAATCTGCCAGAAGGTATCTAAGTTAACCAGCAGAATAAACAGATTTTTTTTTTAATTTAAAGGTACAAATTTAAATAGCCCAGGGATGTTCTTAAAGATAAGGGGAAAAAAACTGAGACTTCAACTTTGTGTCTACAATTTGGGGATATAAGATACAAAGCCTAGAATTTAGTTGGGGAGATAAGACTAATACACATGAAGCGAAGATATAAACAACCACATACAATGACTTTTAAAGTGTTAAGTGACTAAATACTCAATACACACCATAGAAGTTTGGGAAATGGAAAGACTGCAAAGAGAATGGAGAGCCCACACAAGTTTTATGGGAATAGGCTTCTTATAATGGATGATTATACTTGGAGAAATGGAAAGGCTAAGGCAAAGTACCAGGTTTGTTGCAGGCAGACCCAAAGACAGATGAGGAAGGATGGGACCATCTTATGGAAAGTCTTAAAAGCTACTTTTAAACATGAAGTCACAGAAACCTAGTGCTGGAGAGTAACATCCAAGTAGAATTTTTATCCAATTAACCTGGCAACTGTACAAAAAGACTGAAGAGAGCAAATAATGGGTTTATGAAACCTACTACAAAGACAATTATAGAAATCTAAACTCAGAATGATCACTGGTCTAGCTCTGTGCTATCCAGTACAGAAGCCACCAGCCACATGTGGCTTTAGAGCACTTGAAATGTCATTAGCCTGTGAGTTCCTGTCGTGGCTCAGCGGAAACCAATCTGACTAGTATCCATGAGGATGTGGGTTCCTTCCCCGACCTGGCTTTGCCATGAGTTGTGGTGTAGGCCACAGATCCAGCTCAGATCCTGCACTGCTGTGGCTGTGGCATAGACTGGCAGCTGCAGCTCTGATTAAACTCCTAGCCTGGGAACCTCCATATGCTTCAGGAGCAGCCCTAGAAAAGGCAGAAAGACCAAAAAAAAAAAAAAAAAAATTCAAAGACTTTATATCAAAAATGAACGTAAGCTTTCTCAACAATTTTTTATATTGACTACATGCTGAAATTATGATGTTTGGGATATACTGTGTTAGACAACTTACTGATTTCAGGAGTTCCCTGGTCGTGTGCTGGGGTAAGAATCCAGCTTTGTCACTGCTGTGGCTCGAGTTCAATCCCAGGCCCTGGGAATTTCATGTGCCATGGAAATTAGCAGAAAGACAGATCAGGAAAAGATGTCCAAGTGAAAAATTCACTAAAATTTGATGACTGGTTGACTATAGGAGCAAAGGAGAGGGGATACACTAAGGATACATAATGAAGATCTATTTGCTACTCAGCATCCAGTAGGCCCTGCATTATCCCTTGGAAATCTACTCCTCTCCCATCATGCTGTTTAAGTGTCAATTACCTCACTGCCAGCTACAGAGGTAGACCTGGGCTGGCTAAACCAATTCGCATATCCTTATCTGACCTTAGCAGTTAGTTCAGAAATCTCAATACAACCCAAAGTCAATGAAATAAAAGACATTTGCCGGGGCTTCAGGGAAAAGAAAACTCTTCTAGCAATGGTTCTTAAGCTAAGGCTCATAGACCCTCCCTGCAAGGGGTTTAAGAATAGAGGCTGGGATGTCTATAAACTCAGATGAGGGGGAAAATTACATTTTCACTAATCTCCAACTGAAATTTAGCATTCCCTTCTATTGTGATTCAGTCAACAGGCCACAATAATATTAACAGTATCTGCCATTGTCAGTAGTAGAAATCATAGATATTTTCCCATCACACAGTCATAGGTTGCAGACACCTCCAAACAGAACGTTCATCACTACTTGCAAATTATTAGACCCATACTAAATCTTATTATTTAATACAAAAGCACACATTACTGCCTCACAATTGAAAAATACATTTTGTTAACTATATTTTAATATAATTGGTTTGCTCTGTAGTCCTATGTAATTTTTAAATATAACTCAGAAGAGGGGTTGTACAGGCTTCAGACTGCTGAAGGGGTCTATGGAGCAAAAAATGGTCAGAGCCTGCCCTACAGCTTCTACAGAAGCACTCTCCTCCCCAACTCTGGACCCCAGGGCATGAAGATATAGCACTGGAGGTGCTGACAAATAACACTGTAACCACAAAGGAACCAACACCATGGAAGTAGAGCTCATTAACTAAAGGAAATTATAAAAAGACAAGATTCTGATCACCTAAATACAAGTGGATCAAGCTTCATCTTTGGTCTTTACAGTATTATGAGCCAGTTTTCCATTAAACTCACAACATTAAATATCTAAATAGTACAGTTGATTTCAACAGTTTCTATCAGGAAACCAGAACAATACCCCTATTTGCATAGCAACAGTACATTTACAAAAGGCTTAATTTTGCCACCAAGAGAGAACCTGGGGAAAATGAGTTTAGTTTTTCACCAAGTGTGCTAAAGACTCACTCGAACCTATTCTCACAGGGACTTCCTGTTTTACAGATGCTGGACAACTAAAAATTACATTTTCCAGGAGTTCCCGTGGTGGCGCAATGGTTAACGAATCCGACTAGGAACCATGAGGTTGCAGGTTCGGTCCCTGCCCTTGCTCAGTGGGTTAACGATCCGGCGTTGCCATGAGCTGTGGTGTAGGTTGCAGACGCGGCTCGGATCCTGCGTTGCTGTGGCTCTGGCGTAGGCTGGCAGCTACAGCTCCGATTCGACCCCTAGCCTGGGAACCTCCATATGCCGTGGGAGCGGCCCAAGAAATAGCAAAAAGACAAAAAAATAAATAAATAAAAATTACATTTTCCAGATGCCCTTGAAGATAAGGTTTCACCTAAGACCTAAGTGTGGCCAAGCAGAAGATATGGAGGGCAGTATCCATGTTTATCATATAATGATGTTTCTGCACAATCAGGTTAAAAATTCTGCCACATCTGGTGGCAGCAGTTTTCTGATTCAACAACATGGCCCATAATGGCAGTAGCTCCTTTAGCAGGTACTTTCCAGTGTCCTTGCCCACAGGCTTGTTCCCAGAAGCTCAGTCTTATCTATTCATTCAGCTATTCAATATTTATTCAATATTTATGTATTTCTTTTTTTTTTTTTTTGCTTTTTAGGGCCTCACCCATAGCATATGGTAGTTCCCAGGCTAGGATTTAAATCAGAGTTACAGCTGCCAGCCTATGCCACAGCCACGCAGGATCCAAGCCGTGTCTACAACCTACACCACAGCTCATGGTAATACTGGATTCTTAACACACTGAGTGAGGCCAGGGATTGAACCCACATCCTCTCAGACACTGTCAGATTCTTAACATGTTGAGCCAAGACAGGAACTTCCTTTCTTTCTTAATAAATCCCAGTTGCTGCAACTATTTAAAGCAAATGCTCTTGCTACAGATTCTTGAATAATTAAGTGCAAAGAAAATATAGATACACAAAAAGAGCATCCTATTAGCAGTTAAGAAACCTAACAAAGAGTTCCTGTCATGGCTCAATGGTTAATGAACCTGAATAGTATCCATAAGGACAAAGGTTCAATCCCTGGCCTCACTCAGCAGGTTAAGAATCCGGCATTGCCGTGAGCTGTGGTGTAGGTCGCAGACACAGCTAGGATCTGGCGTAGCTGTGGCTATGGCATAGGCTAGCTACTACAGCTCCAATCAGACCCCTAGCCTGGGAATATCTATATGCCACAGGTGTAGCCCTAAAAAGACAAAAATAAATAAATACCTAACTTTCACCACTGTGGCCCAGGTTTGATCTCTGGTCTGAGAACCGAGATCCCACATCAAGCCACTGTATGTGGCAGCCCACAAAAAAAAAAAAAAAAAAGCTTTATGCAGACTCACAGATAGAGAAAACAAATTAGTGGCTACTAACAGGAAGGCAACGGAAGAGGAATATGGGGGTAGGTAAGTAAGAGGTAAAAACCATTAGGTATAAAATAAGCTACAAGGGGGGTTCCCATTGTGGCTCAGTGGTAACAGATCTGACTAGTATCCATGAGGATGCGAGTTCGATCCCTAGCCTGGCTCAGTGGGTTAAGGATCCAGCAAGAGCTGTGGTGTAGGTTGCAGGAGGCGGCTGCGATCCCACATTTCTGTGGCTATGGCTGGCACTTGCAGCTCTGATTCGACCCCTACCTAGCCTTGGAACTTCCATATGCCACAGGTGCGGCTCTAAAAAAATAAAAATAAAAACATCGGACAGG
Organism: Phacochoerus africanus; assembly: GCF_016906955.1. NCBI lineage: Eukaryota > Metazoa > Chordata > Mammalia > Artiodactyla > Suidae > Phacochoerus > Phacochoerus africanus. The sequence goes on along the minus strand of NC_062545.1, from coordinate 186,851,022 downwards.
AATTCAACTTTCAATGACCTAGATGCATTTAGTGTTAATCTACTTTTTTGTTATTGTTGTGTCCAAAGGACTACAGATTATGCATTTGCTGAATTTTGCCTTTGTCACACATGACCTAACAAGGAAGGCATTCATTGTACCATAGTAGCTTCTCTCAAGTATCTGGTTCTAAACAGCTGCAAATTTTGGAAGATAACACTGAATGATGCCTCTAACCATTAGTAAGTTCTCTACACAATAAACATGAAAGCAAGATTAACGTTTATCAAAACTATGCAAATTAAACTAGCTGAGCATAAATTTATTAGAAAATAGAATGTGTATGAGAATTTACATTCTACATGTTACCTTAATAGAATTGATCCAATAAAAATATTATAAAGAATTTCTAAAATGCTGCACTTTGTTCATATTTGCTTTTATCTGTCAGAAAGATTCTACATCACTAATGACTGGCTGATTTGTTCCTTCAAATGCTGTAACTGGGTAAGATGAAAAAATACTTCAAACTAATACTGATGTCGAAAGGAAGTGAGGGAAGAAACACACACACAAAAAAACCTGATGTCAAGTAAATTTCCATTTATAAGAAGTAAAAGCTGCTTCAGAGGTCCAAAACTGCAAGGCCTGGGCAAAAAAATAAAATAAATCCTGCCAAAAGTAGAAACAAACTGTAAAAATGTTGTTAAATAGTTATACAACTACACACAGAAGCTGGCTTTTTTATACTTAACAATGTTCCTCAGTCATATCAGAATACATGAGGACATTTATTCTCCACCTAGTAACTTATTTTCCATAAAAAAAAGTCATAACTGCTAAACACAATTGGGGGGGGGAAGCACTGCCAAAGAGGAGCAAAGGAGCTATTTTATTATCACTATTTACATGTTTTTCAATTCACACGTAACCTGACTTTCACCCCTTCCCATGTACACTAGTACATTTAATTTATACAAATCCATGTAGCCTACCCAGGAAAGGCTCCTTGGAAAAGACACATGCAAGTGTCTTTTCCATACCTCCTTCAATTCGGTTACATAATCTTTCATTTTAAAGAGTAAGGTTAACACCCCCAAAATCAGCAATTTCATGTTAACTTAGTATTTGACACTTAACAGGATCTAAAAACCCAGATTTTGTCCTTAAAGCCTTAAACTCAATATTGTGAACCATACAATTCCCAATTTCTTAAAATAAACACACACACACAATAACTTTCAAGCAGTACACACAATGCTGTAGAATTTCCAAAGTATGGTGAGGATCAAAATGAGATTTACAAGAATGCCTTGTTTTGCGAATGTCCCGTCAGATCTAATAGTAATTAAGAAGAATAATTTTTGCTTTCATTTCCTATGTTAATGGGCATAGCATAACTACCAGCATGTTGATGCAAAATCTAGAGAGACAATACCTTATCAATCAGCTTTCAAGAGCAAATGGGAGAAGAAAGTATTAACAAAAAACCCTTAAAAGGCGTGCGGGGAGGGGGGGTGGGGGATTCCCACTGTGGCTCAGTAGAAACAAACCCAACTAGTATCCATGAGGATTCGGGTCCAATCCCTGGCCCCAATCAGTGGGTTAAGGATCCGGCACTGCCACAAGCTGTGGTGCAGGTCGCTTATGCAGCTAGAATCTGGCATCGCTGTGGCTTTGGTGTAGGCCGGCAGCTGTAGCTCCAAATTGACCCCTAGCCTAGGAACTTCCATATGCCGAACGTGCGGCCCTAAAAAAACAAAACAAAAAAGAAACCCTAACATTACAACATTACAAGTCAAGGTCAGTGGGGACAACCGAGGACTGCTATCCAAGCTTTCTGATGTGAAGACACTACATTGTAATTCAATTTGAAGCCATCTACCTTTCAAACTAGATTCTATTTAAATGATATCATACAGAGGAAGAAATGATGAGTGAAAGTATTGGCATGCTGTAATACCTGAAGAGAGTCAATAATGGCAAGTGACTAGCTTCTCTTCTGGCCTGATCTCTTTTGAAAGCTCTGGAAGAAAACCAATATTCACAGACAAGGCATTTTTTTAAAACTCTGTAGTTTCATATTTGAAAGCACTTCAGACAAAATTTTAGTTACTTGTTCAGGCAAGCAGTCCTGGGATATGTTATTACACTGTTATAATCCAGTCCTAGCAAAAAAGCAAGAAAAAGGCTTGCTGTTGAGCTATAACCTGTAGGAAACCCTCAATTTTCCAAAGACAGGGACATCCTAGATAAATCAAATCCTCAGGTAATTATCTAAGAAGAATATTGGATTAATTCAGACTCCCCCACACGCCTTGACAACAGAAAAAGCTGACTTAAGATCCCCTCTCCCCCTTCCAGGTCACTCTCTTAACAAAAATGCAAACAGGCAGATAAATGATCCCAAACTGGCAAAAAACAGCAGCCAGTTATTAACATTCAAATTGGCTCTATTTTTCCAGCAATTCTGATCACAAACTATCATGGGTTTATCTTCCTGAAAAGCATTTAAACACCCACTCACCCATCCACCTCCCCCTAAAACCCTCCTGATAATATTTTCCTAAATCAAATGAGTCTTACGTTGCACTGTACTAACAATGCTTGTTTGAAATGAAGTTAAATAACTTCACAACTATTACCTTAAAATTGTAAAAGGCAGATATCAAACAACTTCCGAATTAAATACTCTGCGATTCCAGGAGTTGATAGAAGCTTCAACTTCCTTTCTCTCCCCTCAGGTCCTCCCGGCCCTTCCGCGCGCCAAGGTCCCCGCTGGGCCTCAGTGACATCACAGCCCAGCTCTTGGAAACCGCTGACGTCAGAGACCCACAGCACTATGACCTCATCACGGACTGGGGGGTGGTACCGCAGTCGACTTGCGCCAGCCCAGAGGCTAGAGAAGCTTCCGAGCCTCCATCCTGCAGGTCCGCAAGGAAGGTTAAGGACAGGCGCCAGCTCACCTGCGCTGGGACAGGGAAGGAGAAGGTGGCCGAGCTCGGGAGGGCGCGACTCCGCGAGGCGACTCTCACCCACCCAGAGCCCGACTTCCTCACCAGCCGCCGGTCTCGGGGATGGGAGAGCCGGTCCTGAGCCTCCTCACGGCCTATCCCGAATCTCCTCGGCTTCAGCCCTGACCCAGGACCCTGCTCGAGCCCCCCGGGCCGCCCGACCCTCCTTGCCCCCGCGGGGGCGCTCAGCGTCCGGCCACCCTGCAGGCGGAGGCCGCCCCTGGAGAAGGTGCGGGCCGCCGGGTCCCTACCCCAGTCCGAGCCCGGGACCAGCGGGCGGCGCCCCCGCCCCCACCCGCCCCGCGACCCGAGAGCGCAGGCGGGCGGCGGGAGGGGGCGGGGAGCGGCCACGGTGGCCGCCACCGGACCCCGACCGCGCTGCTCTCGCGCCATGCCCCACCCGGGCCCGGACCCACCTGCGCTCCTGCCCCAGCCGGAGCCTGCCCCGAGGCTGCACACCCCGATACGGCAGCAGCGGCTGGAGGCCTGGCTCGCTCCCCACCTCTGAGTCGGACCGAGCTCCCAGCGCTGAGCGGCAGAGCCCAACGCTCGCCCCGAAACCCATTTGTTTGGCTAAAACGGCGTGACGTCACGCGCCGGCCCAATCGACGGTTGGCCAGGGGAGGGGCTGCGGAGCCGGGGGCTCGCAGCGCCCCCTGCCGGGATGAGGTGGCACTTCGGAGGCTGGGGACGGGAAGAGTTGGGGACTTAAAAAAGGAGAACTAGCAGAGGCATCCTCCGGCCCCCAAGTGGTGAAGAGTGAAAGCTGGAGCACGACCTGTAGAGAAAGGATCAACCTTTCAGGCTAGCCAGAATGGTAGTAACGCCTGCGTTCAACAATCAATACACAGAATGAGTCTATTAATATTCACGAGGGGATGTGGAGCTATAAATGGTATTGGATTACTGTTAGATATAACCTACTAGACTTGGGTTCAAATTTTGGGTGTGCTACTTGGGAGGCTGGGCTTCAGAGTTCTCATTTGTAAAATATCAGGGTTGCGTGAGTCACTTCATTTTTTTCTATGCAAATCATGGCAGGAATACCAGCAAGCTGACAAACTTTGAGGTTGACAGTCTGAAAATATGATCTTTAGAAACTTAAGGGATTGTAAATGGTGAATATAAAAGAGGTTTTTAATACTTGATTAATTTATTTAATACTTTGAAATCAGAGTGCCAGTGAAAACCCTTTTATATTCAGCCTTTAAAACGATAATTGTTTTCATTGTACAAATAATGTTAACCATATCATGAAACAAGAGGACAATGAAAAAAAAAATCCTTCACCCTAATACAGCCACTCAGCATTCAGCATATTTTCTTTTCGAGCCGCTGTCTCAGGCATATTTATTTTACAATGTCGCAATCATAACATACACACAATTTGAGGCCCTGGAAAAGGTGGGTTTTGGGGGGGGGGTTGCTTTTATAACTATTTTTCCGAGCTCCTGTTGTGGCTCAGCAATAGCAAGCCCGACTAATATCCATGAGGACTCAGGTTGGATCCCTGGCCTTGCTCAATGGGTTAAGGATCTGTCCTTGCTGTGAGCTGTGGTGTAGGCCCACAGCTGCAGCTCCAATTTGACCCCTAGCTTGGGAACTTCCATGTGCTATAGGTGTGGCCCTAAAACAAAAACAAAAAATAATAACTATTTCCATATTTCTACATAAACTTCATAAACACTTTAACAGCTGCATAAAATTGTATTAAGTAGACATACAAAATTCAGTGAAATCTTTTTCTTTTTTTTTTTTTTGTCTTTTTGTCTTTTTGCCATTTCTTGGGCCGCTCCTGGCGGTATATGGAGGCTCCCAGGCTAGAGTTCAAATCAGAGCTGTAGTCATCATCCTGTGCCAGAGCCACAGCAACTGGATCCGAGCCGAGTCTGAGACCTACACCACAGCTCATGGCAACGCCAGATCCTTAACCCACTAAGCAAGGGCAGGGACCGAACCGGCAACCTCATGGTTCCTAGTTGGACTCATTAACCACTGCACCACAACGGGAACTCCTTCTTTTTTTTAATGGCTCCACTGCTGGCATATGTAAGTTCCTGGGCCAGGGATTGAATCTAAGCCACAGCTGCTGACCTCTGCCATAGATGCAACAAGGCGAATACTTTAACCCATTGCACAAGCTGAGATGGAACCTGCACCTCCTCAGCAACCCAAGCTACTGCAGTTGGATTCTTAACCCACTGCACCACAGTAGGAACTCCCTGAATTCTTTACCCTTGGACATAACTTATTTCCTTCTCTTTATGCCATTTTAAAGAAACCATAAGACATTTTCATGAATGTAGATTTTTTAAAGATACCCAGAAGTAAAAGAATACTAAGAAGAACCAAAAAAAATTTTAAATAAAAAAGATAAATACCCAGCAATGGAATTTCTAGATGAAAGGGTATAGCAGTTGTATATCTACTCATACAAACTGCCAAAATGCTTTTATAAAAAAGTTGTACCAAGTTTCTTTTAAATCCACAGCTTTGATTTTAGCCAGCCCTTTAAAAAAAACAGTTTTGGGGGAATTCCTGCTATGGTGTAGTGGGTTAATGATCCAGTTTGTCTCTGTGGAGGCAAATGTTCCATCCCCTGGATCCCCTGCCTGGCGCAGTGAGTGGGTTAAGAATCCAGCGCTGCTGCAACTGTGGCACAGATCGAAGCTCTGGTTCTGATTCAGTCCCTGGCTATGGAACTTCCAGATGTCTCAGGTGCTGCCAAAAAAGAAAAAGTAAAGATAAAGGGTAGTTTTGTCCAATTATAAAACTATTCTTGTAAATATATATTATAAAATCTTAAATATGAAAATATTTAGAAAAAATATATTTCCTATGATCTTACCATCAAGAAATAAGCACTTAACACCCCCATTATCTATGTAGATGTTTTAAATAAAAGGAGAGAAGGGGTCATACTTTACATATTGGAATCGAACTGCATGTCTTATTTGATATGTAAAATCATTTGAATCTTCTTTGTCATATTTAACTCAAAGTTTATCCTTTCAGGTTTATCCCAAACACTGTCCTCAAAACATCTTGATTATTTAAATAAATTAAAAGTTGATTCCAATTCTTTTATGGCCTTTATTTTACTTCACACATATCTTCTGTATGTGTATTTAATGCCCCCTGCTAGATTCAAACTGCCGGAGGACAAGGATTATACCCTAGCATCCACCAAAGGATCTTGCACTTAATATTGTTGAATGTTTAATGAATAATTATAATCATGTTAATAATATACACTCACAACTGTAGATGATATGATCTCTTATTTAATAATAGTGTTTTCTGCAGTTGGTTAGTATCCAATATTTACTGCATTTACAATGTATGATCTGGACTCTGCTGTTTTGTATACCTTGTTTCATTTGATCAGAAAAACACCTCTGGGGGAGTTCCCATCCTGGTGAAGCAGAAATGACTAGTATCAATGAGGATGCCGGTTTGATCCTTGGCTTCGCTCAGTGGGTCAGTGATCCGGTGTTTGCCATGAGCTGTGGTGTAGACTGCAGACAAGGCTCAGATCCCGTGTTGTTGAGGTTGTGGCATAAGCCAGTGCTGTCACTCCCATTCGACTTCTAGCCTGGGAACTTCCATATGCTGCAAGTGCGGCCCTAAAAAGCAAAAAAAAAAGAGAAAAAAAAACACCTCTAGGAGTTCCTTTGTGGCTCAACAGGTTAAGAACCCAACTAGTATTCTTGAGGATTCGGGTTTGATCCCTGGCCTTGCTCAGTTTGTTATAGCTTCAGCATAAGTCACATCTGTGGGTTGGATTCAGTCTCTGGCCCAGGAACTTCCTTATGCCCTGGCTGTGGCCAAAAAGAAGAAAAGTCACGAGCCCTGCGGACCTCCCCAGATTGTGCCTATAAAATTCTCTCCCCAAACCATCACAAGGTTTGGGGGTTTTGAACATGAGTGCCTCCTTGCATGAACCTACAATAAACTTTTTTCTGCTCCAAACTCCAGCGTTTGTTTGGCCTCACTGTGCATTGGGCACACAGACTTCTGTTAGATAACAACCCCATGGAGGTGGCACTTGGTTCAGGTAGGAACCTGGATGATATAGGACCTGTGCCCAATATCCTACTTGAAATATCAGGAACATAATGATCTTTTTCTAAATGTCTTTTCTTTTTTTTTTTTTTAGGGTGTCACCCATGGCATATGGAAGTTCCCAGGCTAGGGGTCGAATCTGAATTGCAGCTGCCAGCCTACACCACAGCCACAGCAACACCAGACCCAAGTTGCATCTGTGACCTACACCATATCTTGCGGCAACGCCAGGGATCAAACCTGCATCCTCATGGATACTAGTTGGGTTCATAACCCCCTGAGCCACAATGGAAACTCCTCCAAATGTCTTAAAAGAATATGCACTTTCTCAAATTATCAAAGTTTCTCTCAGCTAACAGAGGTCTCAACCCATTACACAAGCCCATCTTTCATGGGAAATAAACTGGCATTGATAATAGCCAGCAGTTCTTTTGAATTTTTCTGAAAGAACTTTGGTTTCTTTCTTTCTTTTTTTTTTTTTTTTTGTCTCTTCTAGTGGAGGTTCCCAGGCTAGGGGGACTAATCACAGCTGTAGCCGCCATCCTACGCCAGAGCCACAGCAACACAGGATCCAAGCCCCCCATCTGCAACCTATACCACAGCTCACAGCAATGCCAGATCCTTAACCCACTGAGCAAGGCCAGGGATTGAACCTGCAACCTCATGGTTCCTAGTCAGATTCGTTAACCACTGTGCCACGACGGGAACTCCCAGAACTTTGGTTTCTATTTCACAGGTGTTCAGCTCTTCACATGCATAGCTGATCTTCACATCTGCTTTGGAAAGGTTCTCCTTTATCTTCGCAGGATAAATTCTCTCTAAATTGGTTTTTGGTGTAAATTTATTTTTCTTCCTTTCCTTTTTTTTGGGGGGGAGGGGTCTTTTTGTCTTTTTAGGGCAGTGCCTGCAGCATATAGAGGTTCCCAGGCTCAGGGTCGAATCTGAGCTGTACCTGCCGGCCTATACCTCAGCCACAGCAATGCAGGATCTGAGCCACGTCTTCGACCTACACCACAGCTCACAGCAACACCAGATCCTTAACTCACTGAGCAAGGCCAGGGATCAAATCCATGTCTTCATGGATGCTAGTCGGGCTCGCTAACCACTGAGCCATGATGGGAACTCCCTGTTTCTTTTTCTTGATACATTGCAGAAAAAGTTTCAGCCAGACTCTTGGCCGCCACCTCTCCCTATTCTTTTGTAACTGCAAGGACACATTTACAGACTTTTAATGTGATCTTTAAGTGCATCAATTAACTCACCTTCTTCTGTTAGAGTACATTTCGTTTCTTTTTTCTTCAAAACATTCTAAATAACTACTTCATTCACCCAAGTCAATCTATTTCTTCAAAACCTGTTTTGGAGTTCCCATTGTGGCTCAGTGGGTTAAGAATCTGACTAGCAACCATGAGGATGGGGGTTCAAAGCCTGGCCCAACTCAGTAGTTTAAGGATCCAGAGTACACATTTTCCCGAAGGAATCCATGAGGATCTAGGTCAGGTCTACATTCCTCTGTCTGTGCTGCCATCACCTGGCAGACTATCTCCAGGACCAGTATAACAGAGAGCATCACTTTGAACCTTTCATGTTCCCAGGACCCCCCTGCCAGCTACCTCAGACTACAGAGAACATGCTAGAACATTTGGCCCAGAGCCAAACCAGTGCCTGACAACAGGTGCAGACCTCATTAGAAGTGGGGAAGAAAAGCCAATGGACAATGGCTCTCCCTTTTTTGAGTAAATGTTTTATTCTAAGGCTCTGCAGGTCTTGTCCTGCCCACAAAGCTCAGAGAAAAACTCCCTATTCTCAGCTCCCCTCCTTGGTTTGTATCTGGCTGGCCTTTGAATGTGTTAGGGAGAAGGCTGTAGGAGTTACAGAGGACCTCACAAAGAGTTTAACTTATTTTGCTAATTTTACCTTTAAAAACTAAGGGGTACTACTCAGCCATAAAAAAGAACAAAATAATGCCGTTTGCAGCAACATGGATGGACCTAGAGACTGTCTTACTAAGTGAAGTAAGTCAGAAAGACAAATACCATATGATATCACTTATATCTGGAATCTAATATACAGCACAAATGAACCTATCTACAGAAAAGAAATAAACTCACAGATATGGAGAACAGACTTGTGGTTGCCAAGAAGGAGTGGGAGGGAGTGGGATGGACTGGGAGTTTGGGGTTAGTAGATGTATACTATCCCATTTGGAGTGGATAAGCAATGAGATCCTGCTGTATAGCACAGGGAACTCTATCTGATCACTTGCGATGGAACGCGTTGGAGAACAATGTGAAAAAAAGAATATATGTACACATATATGTGTATGTATAATGAGTCATTTTCCTATACAGCAGAAATTAACAGAACATTGTAAAACAACTATATCAAAAATTTTTAATTTTAAATCAAAAAAAAAAACAAAAACCTAAGAGAGAAGGGGCAGTTCCCACTGTGGCACATTGGATTAAGGATCTAGGATTGTCTCTGCAGCATCTCTGCAGTGGCTTGGGTCACAGCTGTGGCTCACATTCAGTCTCTGGCCCAGGAACTTCCATATGCCATGGGTGTGGGGGAGGTGGGGAGGAAACCTAAGGGAGATGCAAGTGACATTTTTAATGTCTTCACATTTCAAGAATGTGTAGTTCAGCTAGGATCAAAGAAAGCATGATTGTCAAACTATTCCTATACCCAGGCCTTGTGCAACTCAGTGAGTATTGACAATGAAATGTGGGACAGCTGGGAATTGGATGGTTTTAATTGGCACCAGGAATGAGTAGGTCTGACGACCCCAGCTAAATTTACCTACACATCTCAAAGTTAGCTGTGGGTGAGCTGATCTGGGTTGATGTGGGCAGTGCTGGTGATCTTGGCTAGATTTGTGCCTTAGGGTCATCGGATGTAGGATCGGCTGGGTAGACTAGCTCAATGTGTCTCCGGGTCAGCTGGAAATCAGCTGATGTAGGTTGGACTGAGCTGTGCCCAAGACTCTACCCTGTCTCTCATCTTCCCACTAGAGGAGTGGAAACGCCCAGTCACACTTTCACTTGGCAATGGGAAAGGCAGAAGAGAGTCTTTGCATGTCAGGAAGTTTCCTCTGACTATGAGACAACAACTATTTGGATGGTCTTTTCTTTTCTTTCCATTAAGTCCTTACTCTTAGGGAGACTAACGGCTATTTGGAACTGGCATATAAAGTAAGAGCAGCTGTGGATGCCCATATCTTCTTTTGTTTCTGAGGTTCACATCACCAGCTCCAGAACCACACCATCTTTGTCAGGATCTGCACCTGCAAAGGACCCAGCATGTTCCTTCTTTCCACATGGAACTCCACTCTGAAACAAAGTCTTGAATTTGGTTAGCAGAACCAGAATCACATGTCTGCATCCTAATGGGAAGGAAAGCTGGGAAAGGTAAATGGTTCCAACCTGAGAAGGCAGGATTTCTAATGTGAGGAAATATGATGGTGGAGAAAGAGTGGTCAGAAGATTTGGGGCAGCCATGAATGACAGATGCTCATTACTGTTGCTACACTGGGTTTCATGTGACCCGCTACTCTGGGTTTAACACTTTATCTATAGACTAAAAATAAGGAAAATATTTACCCTTATGAAGTGGCTTATAGAACTCTAATAGTGACAAAGAGGGACAAAGTGACACAATGTTATCCTCTGTCAGGGCATCTGAATGAGACATACAAAGAGGTAAGCACTTAGCAGACAGAGAAAAGTGGGGTTATGAGACTGGAGAGAGGATTTCCCGCTGTGGCACAACAGATCAGTAGCGTCTCTGGAGAGCTGGGGCATTTGATCCCTGGCCAGCCCAATGGATTGGGGATCTGGCAAGGTTCGCAGCTAGAGTGTGGGGCTGATTCCAGGACTAGAAACTCCATATGCCGCAGGGTGGCCAAAAAAGAAAAGAAAGCAAAACAAATGAAAACAAAAGAATGGAGGGAAACAAGAGCAGGGCACATCACATGACTCAGAAGTGATTCTAGCAAAAGCTGTTGTGCTATCACCAGATCTGCCACAATACCTGGATGAATATTCTAGTTTTATGTGGAGCCTGAAATAACATTTACATCCCAAAAGAGGCCATCTCGGAACCCATCTCTGCTCCCGCAATCTGATACCTGCAATGCTCTGCATCCCCTGAAGTAGAGCATACTCCAAGTGTCCAGTGGTTGCCCATTAGATTTGAGCTCCTAAGGGACCCACATCTGATTAACTTGTACCTCATCCCAAATAATCTCATGTTTATGGAAAACGCTCAGGAGATGTTTGTTGAAAATTGAAACGAGTGTGCAAGTGATCAGTGCTGTGGGATTCAGATGGAGAACAATGGCTATTCTAACCCCAATGTGCTCAGTATTCTGGGTTGGTCCTCTCAGCACAGATTCATGATCTGCAATCCTCTGCTCTGCTTTCTGGGCCTTAGAAAGATGACCTCCAAGGACAGCATGCCCTGCACCCCCTTACTTGTGGCTTTCCCTTGGGAATGGCTGAGGAGAAGCACTGCTTCTGATAACAGGCAGGAAGGAGAGACCTGGGAACTCATTGCCTACAGCCTGCAAGGTTCTGGCAGCAGCTGTGTCACTCTATGGCCACACCTACTGCCAGGCAATCTCTCTTCCATGGTTCTAGCTCCCTGGGTCTCCAGTGACACTGCTCACTTGTCTTGCTTTTTCAGGTGTTATGATGGTAAGAGCTCTAAACTGTTGCTAATCCCTGGGTACTTCACCAGCCTTTGTTGGGTGCCTTAACCCTGCTCTGCCCACACCCTGTAAACAGTCCTTGTTTAAACTCTTCAGTGTACCCATTTAGTGTACCATTTATTTCGAGTCAGCACACTACCCGATATTTTATAGTCATATTATAGAAAGAAGGAGATAGTACTGTACTTGTCCACATGTAGTCTTACCCCTTGGAAACAGGCCAAGTTCACACAGTCTGAAAGAATGTGCAAAACAGCCTTTAACTTTTAGCACTGGAGATAATGGACTGACTCCTCTCTTTTCTTATATCAGTTTTGACTCCCCAAATTCTTTCACCAGAGCCAGACCTCGACCTCTTTCTCCCCGACTTTATCAGAGAAATCTCCTCCCCTTCAGCTACAGAGGGGTTTTGTTGTTGTTGTTGTTTAATCTCCCTTTCCCTGGTTTCAGAGACCCATTGCTTCCTGTACCAATTGTGAGTCTTTTGACCTAATCAGGTTCCTTGCCAGATGGGGTTGGGGTTTCCAACGCTGGACACCCCAGATAGTAAGAGGAAAAAGAGAATTCAGTGGTCTGCCCTCAGGTTGTGGTATCTATAAAACAGTCAGATCATCCATGGATAAAGTTAAACATCCTGTAGGTGTTTCCTGAACCTGCTGGAAGTTGTCCTAAATGGCTGGATGTCTGCTATGAGCCTGGCCTGACACAGATCTAATTCTGGAAGAGAAAGGGAGGAGTTGAAGAGGGGACCTCCATCCTACCACCCTAGAACCTTCTTCTTTGGGGAAGAAGAACTCAAGCTTAGCTTTCAATAAAAACAAGACTAAATGAGGGATAAGGAAGAGGGCATTTTGGAAAGTAGAGAAGAATGTGAGCAGAAAAGATGGGAAGGTGGCAGTCAGGAAGAAATGAGTATACCACTGTGCTGGTTGATGTAAGCGAAGAAGAGGGAGATGGGTTTGGAGAACTGAGCAAAAGACCAATTTGGGAGGCCGTAAATGCCAGAATAAAGGTTTTTATTTTATTTATTTATTTATTTATTTATTTATTTATTTATTTATTTTGTCTTTTTGCTATTTTCTTTGGGCCGCTCCCTTGGCATATGGAGGTTCCCAGGCTAGGGGTTGAATCGGAGCTGCAGCCACCGACCTACGCCAGAGCCACAGCAACGCGGGATCCGAGCCGCGTCTGCAACCTACACCACAGGTCACCGCAACGCTGGATCGTTAACCCACTGAGCAAGGTCAGGGACTGAACCTGCAACCTCATGGTTCCTAGTCGGATTCGTTAACCACTGCGCCATGACGGGAACTCCCAGAATAAAGGTTTTGTTGTTGTTGTTGTTTGCTTTTTAGGGCCGAACCTGAGGCATATGGAGGTTCCCAGGCTGGGGGTTGAATCAGAGCTACAGCTGCTGGTCTATACTACAGCCACAGCAACGTGGGACCCAAGCCGCATTTGTGACCTATACCACAGCTCATGGCAACACCAGATCCTTAACCCACTGATCGAGGCCAGGGATTGAACCCGAAACCTCGGGGTTTCTGCTGCACCGTAACGGAAACTCCCAGAATAAAGGTTTAAGGAGTCTAAAAGGTACTTAGCAAGGCAATATTTCAGAATTCACGTATAAAATCAATTGGAGAGGTAGAGGCAGGATGGTAAGTTAGAAAATATATGAAGTTATCTAGATGTGAGGCTTTGAAGTTCTGTGCCAGGGTAGCTGTCCTTGAAAACATTACAAAGGAAGATACTATGCTTTGATTACAGGGTACATGTGGCAGAAAAGGGAAAGTAGAAGATGAGGATAAGTTTTGGAATTGAGACTGAGGGGCTGCACCTGCAGCATATGGAAGTTTCCAGGCCAGGGGTAAAATTGGAGCTGCAGCTGCTGGCCTACACCACAGCCACAGCAACACAGAATCCGAGCTGCGTCTCTGACCTATACCGCAGCTCAAGGCAATGGATCCTTAACCCACTGAGTGAGGCCAGGGATTGAACCCAGGTCCTCACGGATACTAGTTGGGTTTGTTACCACTGAGCCACAACAGGAACTCTCAGCATAGTTTTTGGATCTTCTCAGATCCCTACATATAAACAGAGAAATAGGAAAGCAAAATTAAAAGGGGTAGAGAGTTCCCTGGTGGCCTTGTGGTTAAGGACCTGTGTTGTCACTTCTGTGGCTCAAGTCACAGCTGTGGTGCCAGTTCCGTCCCTGACCCGGCACATGCCATGTGCACAGTGGCCAAAAAAAGAAAAAAGAAAAAAAAGAAAAAAACAGAGACAATATTTACAACAAAACAGGAGGATAAGTTGTCCCTACAAACCACAAAATATAAGCAAGTGGGGACGAATCACCAACAACCACAAACCATGATATTAGAGTTGATGCAAGAGAGAGGAAAGAGACATGAATCAGATATCTGATGGACCAGAGAACTGGAGAATCCCCAAGGGACACAAATAATTGCCTGAAAACTCAGTGAGCTAATCTGAGGATAGCAGCTGGAACTGGGAGGGGTTTAGCCATTCCAGTATCAGATGAATGCAAGGGAGTCCTCGTAAGACCTGAAAGGATTGGAACAGTTTCACCCATGAGTTCTCAGTACTGACCATCGAAACCCCCCTGCTAGGACACAGCTCTGAGGAGAAACTACTGGCCTTAGAATAAAAAATTGCTCAGGATAGAGAAAACGAAATAAGGAAGAGATCCAGGTAAAAAGTGCTTGAGGGGAACAGGGTCAGGAAATCTCAGAAAGCAGTCATAGGTTTAAGCATTACATAAGAACAGGAAGCACCACTGTCAATTTAGGAAAGCTATCTGAACCAAGCCTCCTAAAAGTTTATTTTATTTTATTTATGTTGTGCTTTTTTAGGGCTGCACCTGTAGTACATGTAGGTTCCCAGGCTCGGGGTCGAATTGGAGCTGCAGCCACTGGTCTACGCCACTACCACAGCAACCTGGGGTCCAAGATGTGTCTGTGACCTACACTGCAGCTCATAGCAATGCTGGATCCTTAACCCACTGAGTGAGGCCAGAGATGAAACCCACATCTGCCAGGATACTAGTTGTGTTCGTTACCACTGAGCCACATTGGGAACTCCCTGAAAGTTTAGAGAAACTAATTTTACTTAAGAATAAGCAACAGAAAAACATCAAAGTCAAATCCTTGAGATTACTACAAGACGAAAAAAAAAGGGCAGAATAACAGCTTTACAAAAAAATTAAAGCACACCGGAAAAACATATTCAAGAGACAGATGAAACCTGTGATATACTATTTCAAAATGGACTTTACTATATGAAGAAAACATTTTAAAATGTGAGAAAAAAACATAAATCAGAATTAGAAAAAGTTATAAATTAAGTAACCTAAATTAGGTAATAATACTCGAAAGAGAATTTGAAAAGAAAAACTTGTTTTAGAAATTAACACTAAACTAGGGGAAACAAGAGCAAAACACACACATACATAACACACATGGATGAATAGTGACTTATGAGAAATAGAATGTGAAAAGAAGGACATTTTAAAACTCCAAAAAAAATTTTTTTAGGAGTTCCTGTTGTGGCTCATTCAGTTGTAAT
This sequence comes from Phacochoerus africanus, assembly GCF_016906955.1. Lineage (NCBI taxonomy): Eukaryota > Metazoa > Chordata > Mammalia > Artiodactyla > Suidae > Phacochoerus > Phacochoerus africanus. Next base: position 186,835,665 of record NC_062545.1, on the reverse strand, counting down.
GAGCCTGATTGGTATCCATGAGGATGCAGGTTTGATCCCTGCCCTCACTCAGTGGGTTAAGGATCCTGCATTACCGTGAGCTGTGGTGTAGGTCGCAGATGCAGCTCAGATCTGGTGTTGCTGTGACTATGGCTAGGCCAGCGACTGTAGCTCTTTTCAACCCCTAGCCTGAGAACTTCCATATGCCTCAGGTTTGGCCTTAAAAAGGAAAAAAAAAAGAATCATAGAACATATAAACTACTATACATAAGATAGATAAGCAACAAGGATTTACTATATAGCACAGGTAACTGTATTTAACACCTTGCAATAACCTATAATGTAAAATAATTTGGAAATACATAGAGAGAACTAAATCTCTTTGCAATGCCTCTGAAACAAACACATATTGTAAATCAACTATACTTTATTTATGAAAGCAAAATTGTACTAAGTTCCCTGGTGGCTCCGTGGGTTAAGGATCCAGCATTTTCACTGCTATGGCTCTGCTTACATCTGTGGCTCAGGTTCAATCCCTGGCCTGGAAACTTCCGCAAGCTGCCAGTCCAGCCAAAAATATATATATATATATATATTATAGAACACATAAAATCAAAAACAACAATAAAAGAGCTCTTACAGTCAGTATTTCTAAAACTAGCTTTTTTATTTGTTTTGTTTTGGCCATGACTGCATTAAGTGGAAGTTCCAGGGCCAGCAATCAAACCCATGCCACAGCAGTGACAAGACCAGATCCTTAAGCAGTAGGCCACCAGGGAACTACTAAAACTAGCTTATTTGAAACATTCATTCCACAGGAGGTTACTATATACTACCTCAAAATTAAAAAAAAAAAAAAAAGCTTAAATGGTCAAATACATAACTCCAAGGAAATGGAGATAAAGCGATATTTTTATTGTCCAATATCTTAGGGCTTTAAAAAATGAGTGTGCAATTTGATGCATTAAGAAGAGACTATAGGAGTTCCCATTGTGACTCAATGGGTTAAGAACCCAGCTAGTAACCAGGAGGAGGCAAGTTGGATCCCTGGCCTCACTCAGTGAGTTAAGGATTTGATGATGCCTTGAGCTGCAGTGTAAGCTCAAGCTGCCAGTCCAGCCAAAAATATATATATATATATATATTATAGAACACATAAAATCAAAAACAACAATAAAAGATCCTGCATTGCTGTGGCTGTGGTGTAGGCCGACAGCTACAGTTCTGATTTGACCCCTAGCATGGGAACTTCCATATGCTGCAAGTGCAGCCCTGAAAAGTAAAAAACAAACAAACAAACAAAGCAGATTATAGTTATATTACTTCCCAAACTTATTTGATCATGGTTTATTTTCTTTTCTTCTCAAAAGTTATAAATATTGCAAGTTTATTAAATACAGTAATGCCTGTCTCTAATAGAAGCAAAAAAGGGATTCTATTATGTTTATCATTTTATAATACAATCTTCTCAATGAGAACAGGGACTTAGTTCTATTTATAACTTTATACCCAATGCCTAAATCAGAGGTTTATATATAGTAGATGCTCAAAACAATGTATGAATCTGGAGTTTCCGTTGTGGTGCAGGGGAAATGAATCCAACTAGTAACCATGATGATTTGGGTTCAATCCCTGACCTCAATCAGTAGATTAAGAATCCGGCGTTGCCGTGAGCTGTAGCCTAGGTCCCAGATGTGGCCTGGGTCCTGTGTTGCTGTGGCTGTGGTGTAGGCCAGTAGTTGTAGCTCTGATTAGACCCCTAGCCTGGGAACCTCCATATGCTGCAAGTGTGGCCCTGAAAAGCAAAAAACAAAACAAAAACAAACAAACAAATTATGTATGAATCAAAGAATGATTTCTCAATATGGCAAGCAGATGGGACTAAAAACCTGTTTTGGAAGAAAATGAAAATCAAATTCTTTTGTCGATTTTGTAGAAACTCAAAGAGTAATGGCTTGATTAACAAATCTGCTGTTATTTCAGTGGCCTAATGTGTTTCTTTCAGATTACTGTGTTTTCACAAGTAAAAAAGTTATTTTGGCTACACCTGTGGCATTCAGAAAGAACTTCAGGGAGTTCCCGTCGTGGCGCAGTGGTTAACAAATCCAACTAGGAACCATGAGGTTGCGGGTTTGGTCCCTGCCCTTGCTCAGTGGGTTACGGATCCGGCGTTGCCATGAGCTGTGGTGTAGGTCACAGACGCGGCTCGGATCCCGCGTTGCTGTGGCTCTGGTGTAGGCTGGCGGCTACGGCTCTGATTCGACCCCTAGCCTGGAAACCTCCATATGCCGTGAGAGCGGCCCAAGAAATAGCAAAAAGACAAAAAACAAAAACAAAAACAAACAAAACAAAAAACAGCAGAAAGAACTTCAGGCCAGGTATTGAACCTGAGCCACAGCCATAACAACACCAAATCCTTAACCATTAGGCCACCAGGGAACTCCTCTCCACCAATAAATTTACAAGGATGATTATTTAAAGGAAGCTGTAATAGCCAAGTGCTAAGTTCTATTCCTTTTATGAATAACATATAAATTTACCATTTCTAGAAATTTACCTAGACTTTCATTTTATTGTCTAAACATTTTCTTTTGCACCTTTTACACTTCCAGGGAGGCAGTAAACATCATAGTTAATTAAGATTGCAGGCTTTGGATTAGGTAGTGATACTCCATTCTTCTTATTTCCTTCTATTCTTATAGGAGGAAATTTTAATACCACAACATATTCTGACGTCATGCTAGAAAAGGAACCAAAGACCGTCAGTCAAATTAACATATCAACCAGAGACTGTATTTCCATGTTGTCCAACTCTACTATTTATTTCAGCCTGGCATTTTGAGAGAAAAAAAATGATCTCATGAGTACAGCCTGGAACTAAAATTAGAGTACTATTTTTCATTTCCAGTGCTACCTCTGATAAGCCCTGTAATAGGAAAATTATTTACCTTAAGTGCATTTATTCCTTCATCTAAAGCAATGACAAAATTCTGATCTTCAGGGAAGCAGATAAGATGATAACAAATAACGTAATTTTGTGCTATTTCTTATCTCAGCATATTAAGGAAGAAGCAGGGTGTGGTGGAAAGTGCAGTGGGCTGAAAGAAAACTTGGATTCTAGTTGTGATATGTCACTAGATGGCTGGGGAGTCTTGTACACATTACTTAACCCCTGTGGGTTAGACTCTAGCTGCTAGATGATCTCTGGGATCCTTTCCAACTTTTAAAAAAACAGCCTAAGAGTCTAGTCATTACTCTGGGGATTACTATTGGGCGTGTCTAAAATGTGTCTGTAAATTCTTCCTTCTATTGACTCATGCTGGGGTGTTTGAGGGGACCAAAAACTTCCACCACTCTTCCCTGCCCTAATTCCAAGCCAACTGAGGAATAATACAGAGTATAAGGCATGAGGGGCTGGATGAGCCAAAATATCACCTTTATTATTAATAAAGACCAGAGTGGATAATATGGCATATACCTGTGGGGAATTGGACGTCTTAAAACTGAAGCCCATAGTTTTTTTTCTTTTCTTTTTCTTTTTGTTTTGTTTTGTTTTGTTTTGGTTGTGTTTGCAGCATGTGGAAGTTCTTAGGCCAGGAACTGAATCTATGCCATAGAAGTGACATGAGCTGCTGCAGTGACAACACTGGATCCTTAACCCACTGTGCCACAGGAGAACTTCTGAACTCCACACTTAGAAGACAGTTTCACTCAGGCCCAGATGTTGAACTGTCCCAGATCTCCTTACATAAAATCAGGTATAAGCAAAGTTTTTGGAATAGAAGAACAAGGAAGATGTGGGCTCCCAGGGAAATTTTTCGGTTTTGTTTTCCCCTTCCTTCCTTCCTTCCTTCCTTCCTTCCTTCCTTCCTTCCTTCCTTCCTTTCTTTCTTCCTTTCTTCCTTTCTTTCCGGCTTCACCTGAAGCATATGGAAGTTCCCAGGCTAGGGGTCAAATTGGAGCTGCCCATGCCGGCCTACACCACAGCCACAGCAACTCAGGATCCAAGTCTCATCTGCCACCTACACCACAGCTCAGGCAACACTGGATCCTTAAGCCACTGAGTGAGGCCAGGGATCTAACCCTCATCCTCATGGATACTAGTTGGGTTTGTTACTGCTGAGCCACAATGGGAAATCCTAGACCTTATTTAGATCCTGAGTCAACAAAATAATTGTAGGAAATTTTTATGAGATAATTTGGGAAATGGACACTGACTGGATATTTGTTAAATTTTTAAAATATGATAATGTTTTTATAATTATGCTTTAAAAAAAGACTTTACCTTTTTGAAATACATACTAAAATACCTAAGGATGGAAATGACATGATACCTAGAATTTGTTTCATAATATTCCTTTTGGGAAAAGAGGGGGCCATTGAATGAAGTATAAATGAACATCATTGACCATAAATGTTTTGTTGAAACTGGGTGTTGGGTGCATGAGGGTAGACCCCTCTTCTTTCAGCCTTATGATGTGTTTTAAATTTTCACTAATCAAAGATTTTTAGGGAGTTCCCATTGTGGGTCAGTGGAAATGAATCTGACTAGTGTCCATTAGGATGCAGGTTTGATCCCTGGCCTCTTTCAGTGCGTTAAAGATCCGGCATTGCCATGAGCTGTCATGTAGGTCACAGATGCGGCTCAGATCCCGCTTTGCTGTGGCTGTGGTTTGGGCCAGCAGCTGTAGCTCTGATTCAACCCCTAGCCTTGGAACTTCCATATGCTGTGTGTGTGGCCCTAAAAAGACAAAAAAAAAAAAAAGATTTTTAGGAGTTCCCTGGTGGTTCATTGGGTTAAGGATCCAGTGTTGTCACAGCTGTGGCTCAGGTTGCAGCTGTGGCCTGGGTTCCCTGGCCCAGGAACTTCTGCACGCCATGGGCACTCCAACCCAAAAAAAGGTTTTTAAGAGGTATTTGTGCTATTCCTATGTATTATCTCAATTATCTCATTTAATCATCATAACTATCTTATAAAATAACTGAAACAAATTTGTTTTATGGATGAAGAATCTGAGGCTCAGAAAGATTAGATAATATGCTTGAGGTGACACCTATAAGTTAGAGGCCGGCACTCAAATCCATGCAATATGCTCTAAATCCCATGTTATTCTCCACACCACACTCTCTATGATGAGCTGTACAGACATCAATCACCAAGCAATGCATCATCATGCATTGTTTAGTGGACAATAAAGTGAGAAGGATTGGAGAAACAAAGTACATACCATTGCTTTCCTTCAGAATGATGAATCTGTGGTATGTGCTTCTCTAATGAGAAAGAGAGTAATACCAAACCTCAGCTGCTCTGAGTTGATTAGTGAGCCCAGAGAGACACATACGACTAAATGGGATTGACTTAAAAGTTCCTGATGTGAAAGACAGGATGACTTTTTTCTATGTATCATTAAAGACCATAATAAAAGCAATCTAAGATATTAAAATACATCCTCAGGTCTGAGTTTACCCATTTCACCTGAGAGTTGACGTCAAAGGAAGGTACAAGTCAGGAATCAGGGAGTAAGATAAAAGGTAAATGGCACAGATTTATGAAAGAGTGAGTTCCAATAATTAAATAACTAAAAGGTAATACATAAGTAAGAGACATTGCCACACAAGTTGTAACCAAGAATGCCCTGCAGGAGTTCTCGTCATGGCTCAGCAGTAACAAATCCAACTAGGATCCATGAGGATGAGGGTTCAATCCCTGGCCTTGCTCAGTGGGTTAAGGATCCAGTGGCATCGCAGTGACCTGTGGCTTAGGTTGAAAACGTGGCTCAGATCCTGCATTGCTATGGCCGTGGTGTGGGCCAGCAGCTACAGCTCTAATTCGACCCCTAGCCTGAGAACTTCCATATGCAGCTACTGACCTATAACATAGCCATAGCCATAGCCATAGCAGTGGTGGATCCTCAATTCACTGAGCAAGGCCAGGGACCCATGTCCTCATGGATACTAGTCAAGCTCATTTTACCACTGAGCCATGACAGGAACTCCTAAGAGTCTTACTTAAAAAAAAAAAAAAAAAGCCTCAGGGCTGAACAAAAGGTCTTAAAGACTTTGCCACCTTCTAAAAATCATGAAATATTGGGAAAAAAATGACTTTCCTTATATAGGATTTAAACTTTTCTAAAGTAGTTCGACCCTCTTCAAAGGAAATTTCACACATAATTTGGAGGAATGCAAAGTGAAGGGAAAAATTCTTCATTTAGGGACATTTAGATGGTTAAAGAATGCAATCCCCACACCCCCCACACATGCCCAGTGGTAGTGTGATAAAGTGTTATTAGATTTCATACTGTTACGAAACAACGTTTCATAAAAAAATGATTAAGCATGTAAAATAAGAAAATACCTCTGATTTTTCCAAAAGAAGTAAAAATATTAAATGTCAAAAAGTAACTCCTGATTTATCATATCTACTATAGTCCCTGTTCACTCTGTAATATATTGCTTATTTATACAGGACAGCCCAGCAGATGTCACGTCTGATTATCCTACAGGTTTGGAGTTGTAGTTTATTTTTAGCTAGGATAGCAAAAGAAAGTTTAGTGCCTTGAATGAGCTTAAATTGCAAAAAACTTGAACCTAAACTTTGTTATATCTAGGACTTTCCTGAAACTTTAAGATTGATCTGGAAAGGAGGAGAAAGTGAACACTATTCAAAAGAAGTAGGACAAGGAAGATAGGGTGAAATAAGCATCAGTAGTGGAATTTTCCAGATTAACTATTCACCCTGGACGTGATACAGTTATTAATGCTGTATTAGAAAACCCAGTTCTGACCAATGAGCAAAAACCTTTCAATGAAAAATATCTGGCTATTATCTATAGTGTTTAGCACAGTTTTCAAATCACAGTATTCTGAATTTAATTTTACTGTTAGCCCCTCTTAATATTTGGCAGGCAGAGTTGTGCAATCTGGAAAAAACCATGATGGGTTACCAGGTTTTTTTACCATTAGCACTATTCTTTTTTAATTCCATCGTTGTGAAATAAAAACAACAAAAAACAACTAAACTAGTTTAGCTATCAAAACTAAATGTGTTAGGGAAGCAATCCCGTTTACCATCACATCCAAAAGAATAAAATACCTAGGAGTAAACCTACCTAAAGAGACAAAAGACCTGTACTCTGAAAACTATAAGACACTGATGAAAGAAATCAAAGATGACACAAAGAGATGAAAAGATATACCATGCTCATGGATTGGAAGAGTTAATATTAGCAAAATGACTATACTGCCTAAGGCAATCTATAGATTCAATGCAATCCCTATCAAATTACCAAGGACATTTTTCACAGAACACAAACAAAATACTTTAAAGTTTGTTTGGAAGCACAAAAGACCCAGAATAGCCAAAGACATCCTGAAAAAGAAAAATGGAGCTGGAGGAATCAGGTTCCTGGACTTCATACTATACTACAAAGCAACAATCATAAGAACTGTATGGTACTGGCACAAAGACAGAAATATAGATCAGTGGAACAGGATAGAAAGCCCAGAATTAAACCCACGCACCTACAGCCAACTAATCTATGACAAACGAGGCAAGGATATACAATGGAGAAAAGACAGCCTGTTCAATAAGTGGTGCTGGGAAAATGGGAGGGCCACATGGAAAAGAATGAAATTAGAACACTCCCTAACACCATACACAAAAATAAACTCCAAATGGATTAAAGACCTAGATGTAAGACCAGACACTATAAAACTCTTAGAGGAAAACATAGGCCAAACACTCTCTGACATAAACGACAGCAGCATCTTCTCAGATCCACCTCTCAGAGTATTGACAATAATGAACAAATGGGATCTAATCAAACTTCAAAGTTTCTGCACAGCAAAGGAAACCCTAAACAACATGAAAAGATAACCCACAGAATAGGAGAAAAATCTTTGCAAGTGAATCGACTGACAAGGGATTCATCTCCAAAATTTTTTTTTTTTTTTGGTCTTTTTTGGCATTTCTTGGGCCGCTCCCATGGCATATGGAAGTTCCTAGGCTAGGGGTCGAATCAGAGCTGTAGCTGTCGGCCTACGCCAGAGTCACTGCAACTCGAGATCCGAGCTGTGTCTGCAACCTACACCACAGCTCATGGCAACGCTGGATCCTTAACCCATTGAGCAAGGTCAGGGATCGAACCCACAACCTCATGGTTCCTAGTTGGATTCATTAACCACTGTGCCACGATGGGAACTCCCATCTCCAAAATTTATAAATACCTTCTGCAGCTCCATACCTAAAAAACAAACAACCCCATCAAAAAATGGGCAGAAGATCTAAACAGACAGTTCTACAAAGAAGATAAACAGATGGCCAAAAAACACATGAAAGGATGTTCAACATCACTCATTATTAGAGAGATGCAAATCAAAACCACTATGAGGTACCACCTTACACCAGCCAGAATGGCCAGCATCAAAAAGTCTACAAACAACAAGGGCTGGAGAGGGTGTGGAGAAAAAGGAACACTAGTACACTGTTGGTGGAATTGTAAGTTGGTGCAACCACTGTGGAAAGCAGTATGGAGATGCCTCAGAAAACTGAAAATAGAACTCCCATTTGATCCAGCAATCCCACTCCTGGGCATCTACCCAGAGAAAACCATGACTCACAGAGACACATGTACTTCAGTGTTCATTGCAGCACTATTTGCAATAGCCAAGACATGGAAACAACCTAAATGTCCATCGACAGAGGAGTGGATCAAGAAGATGTGGTACACATACACAATGGAATATTACTCAGCCATTAAAAGCAATGAAATACCAGCATTTTTAGCAACATGGATGGACCTAGAAATTATCATGCTGAGTGAAGTCAGTCAGACAATGAGACACCAACATCAAATACTTTCATGAGACACCAACATCAAGGGCTTTCACTGACATGTGGAATCTGAAAAAAGGACACAATTGAACTTCTTTGCAGAACAGATACTGACTTACAGACTTTGAAAAACTTATGGTTTCCAAAGGAGACAGTTCGGAGGGTGGGGGGGGGATGTGCTGGGGTTATGGGATGGAAATCCTATAAAATTGGATTGTGATGATCATTGTACAACTATAAATGTAATAATTCATTAAGTAATAAAAAAAACCTACATGTGACCCAAAGACCCCCAAAAAACAAAACCAGGGCTGAACAAAGGGCTGAACCATTTTCTAAAAATGACAATACAGGAGTTCCGTCGAGGCACAGCAGAAACGAATCTGACTAGGAACCATGAGGTTGTGGGTTCAATCCCTGACCTTGTTCAGTGAGTTAAGGATCCATCATTGCCATGAGCTGTGGTATAGGTTGAAGACAAGGCTCAGATCTGGCAGTGCTGTGGCTGTGACTTGGATTAGACCCCTAGCCTGGGAACCTACATATGCCTCGAGTGCAGCCCTGAAAAGCAAAAAAAAAAAAAAAAAAAAAAAAAAAAGACAATACACACACACACACACACACACACACACACACAGAGACTAGAAGTCACAAGGCAGTAGTTTGATAAAATATACTTCAAAACAAAAATGCCAGAGACAGAAAAGTATGGGTAAATGGGAACCTTCACTTACTGTCAGGGAAAATAGAAATTGGGTGATACAACTATTTGGAAGAGAAACTTGGCCATATGCAGTACAGAGGTGTACTGTACCACCTCACAAGTTAGCAGTTTCACTTGTAGCCAGATGAACTAGAGAAATTCTCAGACATGTGCACAAGATGCTATCTATATTCAACGCAGCACTGTTTTTACTAAAAAGAAAAGAAGAATCTAAATTTTTATTAGTTTTAAAACAGAAAATCAAATTCACAAAAGGGAATGAAAAAATCTACATGTATCAACATGGGTAAATTTTGAAGTCATTCTGAATAACAATGATGAGTTGCAGGAAAATATGCACAGGATGATGCAATTTATATAAACTTTCAAGTTGACAAAATTATATGTATTTTCAAAAGAAATAAACATGATGGAAGATACTATGAGAAAAAGGATGTATATGTATGTATAACTGGGCCACTTTGCTGTAGAGCAGAAATTGACAGAACATTGTAAATCAAATATAATAAAAAAATTTTTTTAAAGAAACAAATCTATGAAAAAAGTTTAAAACCATGGAAGCACACTGTTTAAGATGCTTGTCAAAATCACAGGTAAATCTTATGTGGGAAAAGAATCTGAAAGAGAATGGATATGTGTATATGTATAACTAACTGAACCACTCTGTTGTACAGCAGAAATTATCACATTGTAAATCAACTATAGTCCATTTAAACTTTAAAACAACAACAACAACAAAAAAAAAGAAAGTAAAAAAATAAAAACTTTCCAAGTGAAAAAAAATCACAGGTGACTCCCTTGTTTAGGCTAGGCCTAATTTAAATTTTTTACAAATAAGCAATGAGGTAGAAGTTTCAGAATTTTTTCAAAATACTAGAGATTATTCAAAGATTTTTTTCAAACTTTCTATTAATTCTTTCTGCAAAAGTGTTCAAACGTGCCCACACTGGTTGCATCACTCTACTTATGAAATTTCTTCTTTTTCATACGTCCAAGTGGATCCAAACACCACAGACCCATGACCTTTTTACAGAGGCAGACACAAGGGCTTTGATCTCAATTAACATAGGCTTCAAAGTGGGCAAAAAGGTACTGCGGCCATTTAAAAAATAATCTCTCCAGGGATCAAAAGAAATTATAGCATAATATATAATACATCCACTCATAACCTCATTTGATGGGTGGATTCTTCCCTGTTCTCTATTAGCAACATTAATCAGAAGGCTGGCATACTTTGTGAACAGCTTCTCATGGGAACTTTGCAAGCCCCCTTATTGCAATGACATGAAATTGATCTTAGAAATATGCTTGTAGATCCTGGTGAGACTTACTTGAGAACAACAGTTAACAGTCAATTTATTTTTGCTGTCTCCCCCTCCCCCCTTTTTCTGAATGACATAAGAAAATGTTTAAACTTTTGGCACATAAGAAGGGGTTTTCAGGTATATCTCCAAAACTAGTTGCACATCACCTTCAAGATGGTGGTTACCTCTGGAGACAGATGGAGAGGAATGGAACCAATAAGAATATAAAAGAAGCTTTGATTGTAACAATTTATTCTTTTATTTTTTAAAGGTGAAGCAAAATTGCAAAATGGTAACACTATCAAACTAGATGGCAGGCCTATAAGTGCTCATTGTATAAATGCATAAATGCACACACACAGAAAACATTCCTGTTTTATGTATGCTTGAAATGTTATACTTGAAAGAGAGAGAGGGAAAGAAAGGGAGGAAGGAAGGGAGAAAGAAAGGAAGAAGGAAAGAAGGAAAAAAGAGAAAGATAGGAAAGAAGAAAGAAAGAAAAGATATCAAAGAACAAACAAAGAACTTGGAAAATATGAGTTCCTGTCATGGCTAGTGGTTAATGAACCTACTAGTATCCATTAGGACATGGGTTCCATCCCTGGCCTCACTCAGTGGGTTAAGGATCTGGTGTTGCCATGAGCTGTGGCATAGGTCGCAAATGCAGCTTGGGTCCCGCGTTGCTGTGGCTGTGGTGTAGGCCAGCAGCTGTAGCCTGGATTCAACCCCTAGCCTGAGAACCTCCATATGCTCTGGGTTCGGCCCTAAAAAGACAAAAAATAAATAAATAAACTTAGAAAATATATTCATAACATGCAAGAAAATGGTCTATTTTCTTAATATATAAAGGCAAATCAATTAGGAAAATCCAAAAAATGATCCAACAGAAAAATTGGGAAAGGATTTGACTTGACAATGTGTATGAAAATAGTGAGTTTTTAAAAGAACCTAAGTATGTATGGATCTTTCCATGTGTGTTTTATGTATTATATACTCATTAAACAAATGCATATCAAGAAAACAATATTGCTTTTCATTTTCGTATTGGCAAAATTTGACAAAACAGTGTCAGCAGGAGTTCCTGTCGTGGCGCAGTGGTTAACAAATCTGACTAGGAATCATGAGGTTGCGGGTTCAATCCCTGGCCTTGCTCAGTGGGTTAAGGATCCAGCGTTGCCGTAAGCTGTGGTGTAAGTTGCAGACGCAGCTTGGATCTCGAGTTGCTGTGGCTCTGGGGTAGGCCAGTGGCTACAGCTCTGATTAGACCCCTAGCCTGGGAACCTCCATATGCCTCGAGAGCGGCCCTAGAAAAGGCAAAAAGACAAAAAACAAACAAACAAAAAAGTGTCAGCAATGGTGAAGAGAAATAATCTGTGTGTTTCAGAGAAGAGTATGAATTGCTATAATCACTCTGGAGGGCAATTTTTCTTTTTGCTTTTTAGGGCCACATGTGCAGCATATGGAAGTTCCTGGGCTAGGGGTCCAACTGGAGTTACAACTGCCGGCCCACGCCACAGCCACAGCAACGTGGGATCCTTAACCAACAGAGTTGGGCCAGGGATTGAACCCGCATCCTCATGGATACTAGTTTGGTTCATAACCTGCTGAGCCACAACGGGAACTCCCAAAACTATACTGGATCCTTTTAACCCAGTGGGCAGGGCTGGGGATTGAACTCACACCTCAGCAGTGACCCAAGCCAGTGCATTCGGATTATTAACCCATGTCGACACAGTGGGAGCACCCAGAGTTTTTAATGGTTGTATAAATGGACAAAGACATATGTGTAAAGGTATCCTTTATTAAAGTGAAAATTGAGGAAAATTAATTTCTATCAGTGGAAGACAGAGTCATTTGATGATACATCCAATGTACTCTGCATTGACAAATGAAGATGTCCATATACAACATAAGATTAAAATGAGCAAGATTAAAAGGAGCAAGTAGGGGAGTTCCCCTTGTGACTCAGCTGGTTATGACCCTGACACAGTGTCTCTGAGGACACAGGTTCAATCCTTGGCCTCAATCAGTGGGTTAAGGATCTGATGTTACCCTGAGCTAGACAAGCTCAGATCTGGCATTGCTGTGGCTGTAGTGTAGGCCATCAGCTACAGCTCTGACTTGACCCCTAGCCTGAGAACCTCCATATGCTGTGGGTGTGACCCTAAAAAGACAGAAAAAAAAAGGAATAAATGTATTGGCTCAATTTAATTGAAAAGTCTGTGAGACGTTTCAGTTCATCTTGAATAAGGGCTCCACAGTGTCCTATTTCTGGAGTTGACTTCATCTTTTGCTCATGTAAATGGTATCCTCTAGGGGTACATACCTGGTAGCCCTGGTCTTCTGGATGGCTTACCTGAAATTACCAAAGGCAAGAATGAATGCTTCTTTTTCAGAAGATTCTACCTACTGTTTCTTAGTGGTCCTAATTCATCAACTGTGGTCATGGGCTTGGGGTCAATTCCCACCAAATTAGATAATGTAGAATTGGCTCTGGAAATCCAAAGGAAGAGGGACTCTGGCCAGCAAACAACAGATGATAATGTTATCCTTAATGCATATAGTTTATCTATCTATCTATCCATCTATTTATCATTATACAGTCCCGTAATGCCTAGACTCTGAGCTCCACAGGAAGAGACTATGTCTGTTTCATTGGTTATCCTGTCCTTCAGGTCTAAGTTGGCACATGATGGGCTGTCAGATAATATTTGTAGAATGAAAACAAAACAAACTCCCTTGCAAATTCATACTCCTAATCATGGCTATGAATTAGAAACACTTTAGTCACAGAATGAGTATCATCAAGGCTATCTTCAACAGTATCTTCATCCAAAGTGATCAGAAGAGATGTTGGTGCAGTGAAAGATACACAACTTATAGCAGAAACACTGGTGGCTCTCTTATTTATTTACTTATTTATTTATTTTTGCTTTTTAGGACCCATCCATAATGAGAGAAGTGTACTAAATTGCTAATTACGAACAATTGGTATAATGGTATGATGGTAAGTCTACTGTTACTATTATTATTATTATTATTATTGCTTGCTAAGGCAGCACCTTCGGCATATGGAAGTTCCCAGGCTAGGGGTGGAATCAGGGCTACAGCTGCCAGCCTACACCACAGCCACAGTAATGCCAGATCCAAGCCGAATCTGTGATCTACAACACAGCTCAGGGCAATACCGGATCCTTAATCCACTGAGCAGGGCCAGGGATCAAACCTGCATCCTTATGGATTCTAGTCTGATTTGTTACTGCTGGGCAACAACAGGAACTCCTGATGGCTCTTTTAAAAAGATGCTGATATTGCTTTTTATTGGTGGAAATTATTCGATAGTTTGTTGATTTACTATTTCTGAGCTATTGCAATAATGGTAAACTCAGCAAATCCAATACTTTGTTGTTCAAATAGGGGTTTAGGGTCAGGTTAATTTATTTATTTAGCTTTGTTTATTTATTTATTTAGGGCTGTATTTGCAGCTTATGGAATTTCCCAGGCTAGGGGTCGAAAGAGCTGAGCTGCTGGCCTACACCACAGCCACAACAAATCTGGATCCAAGCCACATCTGCAACCTACCCTGCAGCTCATGGCAACACAGGATCCTTAACCCACTGAGGGAGACCAGGGATTGAACCCATGTCCTCATGGATGCTAGTCGGGTTCATTTCTGCTGAGACACAACAGGAACTCCAGAGAAAATTTTAAAGTGGCTTATATAAAATGTTTTTCATTTATATTCACTTCCGTTTCTTATTGAGGTATAATATTGAGTAAAATGCACAAATTTTAAATATATAGCTTGATGAATTTTTGTACCTATGTACCTATGAAACCAAATATGTACCTATGAAACCAAAACTCTGATCAAGCTATAGAACATTTTTAGTATCTTTGCATGTTTGTTTCTTTTTAAGACTGCATCTGAGGCATATGGTAGTTCCCAGGCTAGGGGTCGAATCAGAGCTGCAGCTGCCAGCCTACACCACAGCCACAGCAACATAAGGTCCTAGCCATGTCTACGACCTACACCACAGTACACGGCAACTCCAGATCCTTAACCCACTGAGCAAGGCCAGAGATTGAATCCACATCCTCATGGAAACTAGCCAGGTTTGTTTCCGCTGAGCCACAACAGGAACTCCTAGCATCTTTTAGTATAACTGTTTCACGACTCTGTTTCCTGTTGCTACCTTCAAGATAGCTCTCTGCCTAAATTTTTGGACACAGGCCTAATGTAGGGCTACATGATGCCGGTTTCTGGGCCTTCAGATGCTATCATATGGTGAGCCTGCTGTACTGCAACCTGGTTCCTTTAAAGAAGGGCTCCAGCAATTTAATGTTCAAAATGAAAACTGATGATACAGTTTCTGATGCAGCTAACACAGTAGGTGAAGGAATGTTTCTATTAAAAAATAAAAAAGATTCATCTTCCCAAATGAGGATTTAAGATCAGGAAGATAATGACATCATATACACTTATAGTTAAATTGAATATATAACTTTCTGCTTAGATATTTAGCAAATAAAGAAAATAAATGGCTTATTGAAAATATTATCAGCTGCTAGTTATAAAATACCTTGAAGCTGGTAATGCATAGAAAGTATAAGAATAAAATTATGTGCAAGTAATTTATTCAAACCTTTGAACTTATTCATTTTTTAAATTATTATACTGTATTCTCACTATAGATTGTTGTAATTTCCTTTTGAATCATGCAATTCTATAATGGTTACATAATAGTAATATCTCTTTAAAATGTATGCTGAAATTTTTGAAAGCTCACTAGGATACATCATTCATATACATCTTTCCAGTATTTTACATTTTCCAGTATTTTACATTTATGGAGAGAAAAGAGAACTCAAGCACTGAGAATTTTAATGATTATAAAGGAAAAGCATACAGATGATAAACTATTTTGTGTGCACATGTAATGCATGCTAAAGAATATGAGAGGGAAAAAGAAAACGGATGGGCACTAAACAATATTTTATTCCTCTAAATGTGGAGCTTATTAAGAATCTCCAGAAAAGATTCTAGGTCAAGATGTAGACCATGACACATGATTAACCCCACACCCTCCCACCTCCCACTGAAATTCCAAGACAGATTTTTTTTTTTTAAAGCACAAAACCATAACAGTAGAAAATGATTAGACTGTCATCAAGGTACCAGAAAATTTGAGGACTGCCTGGAAAATAGAAAGCAAATAGATTTGAATTTCATGAAAAAAGTCAGGAGGAGTTCCCGCTATGACTCAGCAGAAATGAATCTGACTAGTATCCGTGAGGACCCAGGTTCCATCCCTAGCCTCGTTCAGTGGGTGAAGGATCCATGAGCTGTGTTGTAGGTCACAGACGAGGCTTGGATCTGGTGGTGTTGTCGATGTGGTATAGGCTGGCGGCTGCAGCTCCAATTCGACTCCTAGCTTGGGAACTTCCATATGCTGCAGGTATAGTCCTTAAAGAAAAAAAAAAAAGGAAGTCAGGAGAGGAAACTGCATCTCAGGATACCAAAGGCAAGCCAGGTTCTTTCTAACAGATGCAGATACACTCTAGGCTCAGCATCAGCAAATTCTAAGAGAGGAGTTGTCTGTCGAACAGGCGTCAGTGTAGTTCATGAAAGATGCTTTCTGGGAATTCCCCCTGTGGCACAATGAGATCAGTGGCCTTTTGGGAGCAGAGGGACTCAGTTTCAACCCCTGGCCTTGCAGAGTGGATTAAGGATCTGGCATTGCCTCAGTTGTAGCTTAGGTGGCAACTGTGGCTGAGATCTGATCCCAGGCCCAGGAACTCCATATGCTGTGGGGTGGCCAAAAAAGAAGAGAAAAAAAAAAAAGGATGCTTTCTGGTGAGAGTACTAGGGCCTCAGAGAAAAATCAAAGCTAGACTTGTAGTAACTTCAGAATTTGGCCCCAAAACACAGTAAACAAGATACTTTATAATATTTTCTTTTTCTTTTTTTTTTTTTTTTTTCTTTCTTCTTTTTTTTTTCCTTTTTGTCTTTTGTCTTTTTAGGGCTGTACCCACGGCATATGGAGGTGCCCAGGCCAGGGGTCTAACCAGAGCTGTTGCTACCGGCCTGTGCCAGAGCCACAGCAACGCCAGATCTGACCCATGTCTTCAACCTACACCACAGCTCAGGCAATGCCGGATCCTTAACCCACTGAGTGAGGCCAGGGATCGAACCCGCCACCTCATGGATTCGTTTCCCCTGCGCCAAGACGGGAACTCCAATACTTTATAATATTGAAGGGGAAATTCACAATGGAGATATAAAATTTATGCACTGAAAAACATAGCATCAATATTCATCAAACAAAAACTACAGGCTATAGAAGGAGAAATAGAAACATACATGGGATAGAGGCTCCAATTCACCTCCCCCTTAATCTGTGTTAGACCCAATGGACAAAAAGTAAGACTATAGAAAAAAGTGGAGTAATGTCTTCAAAGATCTAAGGGAAGTTGCTTTTTTTTTTTTAACTTGGCCTTATTGGAGTTCCCGTTATGGCGCAGCAGTATGAGTCTGACTAGAAACCATGAGGTTGCGGGTTCAATCCCTGGCCTTGCTCAGTGGGTTAAGGATCCAGTGTTGCCGTGAGCTGTGGTGTAGGTTGCAGACGCGGCTCAGAACCCAAGTTGCTGTGGCTCCGGTGTAGGCCGACAGCAACAGCTCCAATTAGCCCCCTAGCCTGGGAACCTCCATATGCCTCAAGTGGGGCCCTAAAAAGACAAAGAAAAAAAAAAAAAACAACTTAGCCTTATTGTTAAATAAGTATGAGGACAAAATAAAGATTTGAGAATTAAAAATTTACCTTTCATGCTCCTTGCACAAAGAAAAATTTACTTGAGAAAGTGCCTCAGCACAAAAATAGAAATCCAAGGTACCAGATTATACAACAGTGATGGCCAATAAGCAGAAGCAGGAAAAAATTAAGGAAAGATTTTAGCAGCAAACTTTTAATGACATAGGATTCAGTTTCTTTCTAAATTGGTCGAAGCACAGTATTTGCTGTACTTAATACTTACATAATGCTTATGTAATCATAACAGCATATGTGCTACGTATTAGCTCCCGCTTTGGCATATCAAACGATCCCCAAAGCACATGAGATCTAATAATTACATTGCAGAGGTGCATATGAATGTCATAAATATGACAATTTAAAAAATTGTGCGGCAGGGTATAAAGCCAACATCTTCACGTATATAAGAAATATCAATTTATTCACTACACTGCAATTTAAATTTTGCTCTTGGGAAATATTCCCTTTGTTGCCCCACCTCCCCCATAAGACCCGTTGATGGGAAATGTAAGCACAGATACTGTTGGAGTTTCTCTGCCCTCCCTGAATGAGTCCCATCCAGGCACACAGTTGCCAAAGCATCAGAGAGAAGGGACACCCACTGGTCATTAGTAATCTGTCCATGCAGGTAACTGAGAGCCTCACCGAATGATTATTTCCCATGCAGCAGGTCTCTGCTCCTTTTGGGCCTCACAGGTGGCATGAGAGTCCTGGCAGAGGCTGGGAACCCTGTGCTAGGGGTCCTTCCTTCCTGAAATACCTGACACTGCTATAGTCTTCTGAGGCTTGCCTGCTCCTCAGGGCTCCAGCAAGAGCAGTGTTGAAGCTCTGTGCAGCTTCTCCCCAATACCCAACCCTCAGAGAGTCTCTAGGGGAGCAGCCTCCCCCACCTCCTGCTTCTCCAGGTCATCATGCTTCCTCTCTCATTTCCTGTGCTCCTCAGTGAGCTTAGACTTATGGAAAACAAAGCCAGCAACATTTTACAGCCTGCTTCTGCTTTCCTCCCTGTCCTATACCTCTCCCAAAGTGATCAAATTCAGAACCTGTTACTTACTTGAATGGAGAAATAGAAAAGGGAAAATACAAAATTATTCAGACACATATGAATATAACTAAGAAAAACTGGGAGGTAGATAGAAGTAGAAAGATATGTATCATTCTCATTGTTCGTTGGGAATGCTCAGTCCATACTAAATTTGACAAACTGGAAACTAAACATTTAAATATGTCTTAATTTTTCGTAGTGGACTATCAAAAGATTCTGTTACAGGTGGTAGAACTTAAAGAAATCTGATATTAAAATAAAAGCAGAAATTTTTAACAGGGGTGATTTTGGGGACATGAATTAGTGGCTGAGGAGGAGAGGGGGTAAGTGAAGAGGAGGAGAGTTTTTATTTTCATTTTAATTTATATTCCTTTCTAAACTAAGGCAATTCTGTTCTAACAAAAATTAGACCTATTACAAATAAAGACTATTTTATTTATTTGTTTATTTTAATTTTTTTTTTTTTTAGGGCTGCACCCTTGGCATATGGAAGTTCCCAGGCTAGGAATTGAATCAGAGCTGCAGCTGCCGGTTTACACCACAGCCACAGCAATGCCAGATCTGAGCTGTGTCTGCAACCTACACCTCAGTTTGTGGCAATGCCTGATCCTTAACTTACTGAGTGAAGCCAGGAATGGAACCCACATATTAGGTTTCTTACCGCTGAGCCACAAGGGGGACTCCTCAGACAGATTCTGAGGGAAGAATCATCAACAGTTTTTAATGATTGGTGGGAAAAAGCAGCAATAAGTGGATAAAAAAAGAAAGTTTGACTGAATTCTCTCTTTAAATTTCAAAATGGACATTTAGAGGGGAAAATGCTGATCCAAAGCAACGGCTTACAGTGTTATGAATTAAGCGAAATCTTACCCATCCTTTAAACAAGTAAAACTGATTGCAAGACATCTCTTATGTTTGTTTTCTAGAAAAACTCTACCAGTTTATAGTTGTGACCCACTAGTGCTAATTCTGTCATTTCTACTAATTTTTATAACAATATTTCTTGCCCTTTATTTCTCAATACTTGAAATAAAAGTGTACGTAGTTTAGACCACTCCTGCCTTTTGAGATGAACTGAATTCTGTGTGTGAAATATGTATCTCTCTAAATAAATCCACTTCTTACCTATCAAAAAAAAAGTGCACATAGTTTCTAATGGTGGATTCAAAATACTGTTATTATTGCTGTTGTTATCACTGTTATTATTTTAAAGTACCATTGATTAAAAATATATTATTTGCTAGGTATTTTATATAATGTACCTTTATCTTAAATTCCATGAGAAAGCTATTGTTATCAGACAGGTTTGGGAAGAATTGAGTCTCTTATCCAAGGCCATATGTGGTCTTTAATCTGTGGAATAAAAAGGTGGCAAAGTTGGGATTTTTTTTTTCTTTTTGGCTGCACCCAGGGCATTCAGAAGTTTCTAGGCCAGGGATCAAACCTGCACCAAAACAGGGACCCAAGCTTCTGCAGTGACAACACTGGATCCTTAACCGCCTATGCCACAAAAAAACTTGCAGAGTTGGGATTTAAACCCAAATCTTTCAGGCCAAAGCCCACATTCTTTCCACACAGTTCTATACTGATCTCCATAGCATGCTAATTCAAGACTTGGTTTACATGGACTCTGGAGCCACTAGGCATTAAAAGTTTATTAAGCATATAAAGTAAAAGCACCTTAAAAACCTGGGAAAACAGAAAAAGAGAATCCTTTATGTATAATCCCTTCATCCATTAATTCCAAAGGAGAATTCACAGCCCCTTTCACCCTCCTTTCAGATTTAACTGTTACAGGCAAATCGATTAAATAATTAAATCCCAGGTGTCATCCAACCCCCATTCCTTGCCTTGTCAGAAACAGGGTTGGTCCAAAGAACTGGATCTTTTTTTTTTTTTTTTTGGCTGCACCTGCAGCCTGCAGAAGTTCCCCAGCCAGGGACTGAACTTGCACCACAGCAATGACCAGAGGCACAGCAGTGACAGCCTCGGGTCCTTAACTCATTGAACCGCCAGGGAACTCCAAGGATTTGGTTCTCATCCTAACTTTTCCCCTTTGTGGTCAGCTAACAATAACAATTTTTTTTTTTTTTTTGCTATTTCTTGGGCCGCTCCCACGGCATATGGAAGTTCCCAGGCTAGGGGTCGAATCGGAGCTGTAGCCACCGGCCTACGCCAGAGCCACAGCAACGTGGGATCCGAGCCGCGTCTGCAACCTACACCACAGCTCACGGCAACACCGGATCGTTAACCCACTGAGCAAGGGCAGGGGCCGAACCCGCAACCTCATGGTTCCTAGTCGGATTCGTTAACCACTGCGCCACGACGGGAATTCCACAATAACAATTTTTAAGTGCTAACTATATGCCAGCTGCTATGCTGAGCTCTTTAGATAGGGTATGTCATTTAATTCTTACAACAACCTTACCAAGTATGTATTGATAAGACCCACCTCAATGAAGATTGAGAACAGACACTGAGCAGCTTCAGGACTCAGGTCAGGTTGGTCTGACTCTAAAACTCCAGGTTTGGGACTTTCCGTAGTGGCTCTGAAACAATAAACCCTACTAGTATCCTTGAAGATGCAGGTTGATACCTGACCTTGCTCAGTGGGTTAAGGATCCAGTGGGTTGCTGTGAGTTGTGGTCTAGGTTGCAGACAAGACTTGGATCTGGCATTGCTGTGGTTGTGGTACAAGCCGGCAGCTGCAGCACGGATTTGACCCCCTAGCCTGGGAACTTCCATATGCTGAGGTTGCTGCTCTAAAAAGACAAAAAAAGACAAAATAAGACAAAATAAATAAAACTCCTGTTTGTTTGTTTTTTTTCCACCTGATCTGAACAGTGTCTACCACGTACACCACAGTTCATGGCAACACTGGATCCTTAACCCACTGAGAGAAGCCAGGGATTGAACCTGCATCTTCATGGATACTAATCAGATGGTTTCCGCTGAGCCATGATGGCAACTCCAAAACTCCAGTCTTTATATTACAAGTAGTTCTTAAATCAGTGAATGATTCATTCCTCTTGCTCCTCTTTGGTACCAGCTTCAAGATTTCAAGACTTCTTTTCAAGATATCCATAGGCAAGGCCCATCAGATGAAGACCATCAGGAACACCCTCATACTTAAAGCTGATTTACCTCTTGCTACAAGAGAGCATGCAGTCTCTCCTGGAGATAGGATGACTTGGCCAGAGGGACTTAGGTGGGCTTACCTTAGGTGTGGGCCGAGATGAGTGATTCTGAGGAAGGAGCAGAATCGAGGCTCCTCTGAGGACGAGTGCTGTCACTTTAGCAACTGAAGTTTCTCTGTAGTCTTTGCTCCGGAAGCAGCAGGAACAAAGAAGAGCAGGCCATGTCACTGGTGAAAAAGCAGCGCACTGCAAAGGAGAGGAGCTGTAGAGCATAAGGAGAAACATTGTTTACCTGGCCTTGGCCTCCTCCTGTTGAAAACTTTTTTTTTAAGTTCTGATAGGAATATTCTAGTCTGATTACTTGTTTCCTTGGAAACTACCATTGAAAAAAACCTCTTTATTTGAAGCCCTGGGTTGGAAATTGAGGCTGCTTCCCTGTGTCAAAGCAGCCCATAGAGAGTGAGATGTTCCATTCTCCTTCATATTTTAATTTTTTTAAATATTAAAAAGAATTTTGGCCACTCCCACAGCATGCAGAAGTTCCCAGGCCAGGGATGGAACATGCACCATAGCAGCAATCTGAGCCACAGTAGTGACAACCCTGGCTCCCTTACCCCTGAGCCACCAGGGACACTGATATTTTAAGAAGCAAAGTTTTTCTTAAACTGTGCCAGCGTTTTCCACTCAAAATGTAATGTGAGCCACACACGCAATTTAAATTTTTCTAATAGCAACACTAAAAAGAAACAGGTGGGAGTTCCCATCATGCTGCAGCAGAAACCAATCTGATTAGGAACCATGAGGTTGCAGGTTCCATCCCTGGCCTTGTTCAGTGGGTTAAGGATCCAGCGTTGCCATGAGCTGTGGTGTAGGTTGAAGACGTGGCTCAGATCTGGCGTTGCTGTGGCTGTGGCATTGGCAGGCGGCTACAGCTCTGATTAGACCTCTAGCCCGGGAACCTCCATATGCTGTGGATGCGGCCCTAAAAAGACAAAAAGACCAAAAGAAAAAAAAAAAGCAGTCCTCAAGGACTGTGCCCCTGCTTGGAGGAGGAAGTGGAGAGTCTTACAGTGTTCAAGGAGCAGAGTGTGATCAGCTCATGGATATTTTCTTGACTGGTTGATGGAGAAGTGATTTGGAGTCAGCATCATCAACCTTCTGCTTCAAACCCATCTGGGGTCTACATGCTTGTAGGCTGCATACAGTTGACTTCTTCCACCTGGTGGGGGCTCTACCACCTGCAAAACAGCTCCAAGGACATGGCTCAGAATATTATCTATTGTCTTTAAGGAAGAACTAAAGGTCCTTGACTTTGTTGAATGGCTGAACAATTACTCTGTCTTGCTTGACTGTTTTCCTTTTTCCCTGTATTTTCTTCTCTGATTAAATTGATTATTTGACTAAAGTTTTTCTGTAAACAAAAAGGCAGATGGAGGATTTGAATGGGGGTCCACTCTGGGAAGGCCTCATAGGGTCCAGCTCAGTTACAATTTTAGTAACATACTTTAACTCAGTATATCTACAATTGATCCAAAATATTTCAATACAGAATCAGTATTTTAAAATATTTGATATTTCACTATTTTTCATAGCCAGTCTCCAAAATCCAGTATAGCAAATCTCAACTTTGACTAGATTTTCAGTGAAATAGCTGATCTGTATTTAGATGTCATAAAATTTACGGTTGAAAAAGTGTACTCACAAACCAAAGTTTTTCCAAACATACTTGAGTTTTCTAATAACTGAATCAAATACTAGTTTGTAAATTCAAATTTAAACTACTTAAGATTAAGTAAAATTAGGATTTCCCATTATGGCTCAGTGGTAATAAACCTGACTAGTGTCCCTGAGGATGTGGGTTGGACCCCAGGCCTCGCTCAGTATGTTAAGGACCCATTGCTGTGGCTATGATGTAGGCTGGCAGCTGCAGCTCCAATTTGATCCCTAGCCTGGAAACTTCCATATATCATTGGTGCGGCCCTAAAAAAAAAAAAAAAAATGAGGAAAAAAAAAAGATTAGGTAAAATGAAAAATTCAGTTCCTCAGTCACCCTAGTGACATTTCAGCCACAAGTGGCAGGTGGCAACCACATTGGACAGCTCAGGTCCATGAGTTTAGAGAACAAGTTTTCTCATCACCAAGCCCCTGATAGTAACTAACGAAAATACATTTTACTGGTTCACATTATCCTTAGTTCTTTCTTCTCCTAGCCCATCTTTTTGTAATCACACATTCTCTGCCACATAAAATAAACTCTCAATTTTCTTAGATTCCAGTTTTTCTCTTCAGCTGCAGGGCAGGCCCATCTACCCTAAATCAAAACTGGGGGCTGCTGATCAGCCCTGTTCCCTCCTCTTTGCATAGATTCCACCATCATTGTGAAATAGAGACTATCTTCTGCATCTTCCAAGTACATCTCTAACAGCATCAAGGAATTATAAAGAAGTTTTTCAAAACTCTTCCCTGAAATTAGATGCCATTACAGATAAGACACACCACAGGTTCTTTGGAACAGAAATAATTAGAAGCACCCTGAGTCAGCATTAAAGAGGTTTGGCAGACTCTGGGCAGCTGTCCTATCTATATTTGGCTGTTAGCATAGGGCCGTATCTCATGGAGTTCCCAGGCATGTTTGTACCTTATGATGATTTAATAGAGGTAAAAGTATACCCACAGTTGTGTTTTAGTTCTGCCTCTAATTATGAATCACTTGGTAGATAATTTTAATGAGTCTGTTTTCTGAGGTGTATGCTGATACTTGCTTCAGTGTTGCATGAACAGCTTCAATTTTCAAAATAAAAGAAACCAAAGAAAAACCATATGATCCGATCATTTGGAGAAGCAGCCTGGCGGTGTTCTAGAAAGAACATAAACATTGAAGTCAGAGAGATGTGGATTCAATCTATAGCCAGCTAGTTAAGGCATTAAGAAATGGTATTCCTTTAGAGATGGGCCAGTGGTACTGTTTTAAAAGGGTACTTGGAGTCAAAAAACAGCTACTGTAGCAGTCCCGCTGACTCTGTAATGCTCTGTTTCTTTAGATCAAGATTGGATAATACGTATGTATTAGATTCATTCTGGAGAAGGTTGAGCAAAGTTTATACAGCTTGTGTTCCCATGGAAGGGAGTGTGTATAAATAGGCTTCAAATGCAAACTTAAAGGATTTTGACACTCACTGAAAGAAACAGTCTGGGAGTTTCCATCCTGGCGCAGTGGAAACTAATCGGACTAGCAACCATGAGGTTGCATGTTCGATCCCTGGCCTCACTCAGTGGGTTAAGGATCCTATGTTGCCGTGAACTGTGGTGTAGGTTGCAGACTCAGCTCCGATCCTACGTTGCTGTGGCTGTGGTGTAAGCCAGGAGCTACAGCTCAGATTAGACCCCTAGCCTGGGAACTTCCATATGCTGCTAGTGCGGCCCTAAAATGACAAAGAAAGAAAGAAAAAAAGAAAGAAAGAAAAGAAATAGTCTGACTTTATCAATGCACTTCCTAAGTCACTTAATTTCCCCATTCAAACTACAAAATAAAAAAATTATCAAATAATCAATATGAATGTTCTCTGCATGCTTACCGAAATACATTGGCTTATAGCACTCCATTTATTATTTTTGAGCAATGTATTGATTGGAAATTTTGAATATTTTATTTTTAATTTTTTTTTCAGCCATAGCTGTGGCTTATTAAAGTTCCCAGGCCAGGGACTGAATCTGAGCCACAGCTGCAACCCACTGTGCTGGGCTGGGGATCAAACCAGTGTGGCCACAGAGACAAGCTAGATCATTAACCCACTGTGCCACAGAGAACACTTCTTAAATATTTTACTTTTAAACAATTTTATGATTACAAAACAATTTAGGTTCCTTATAGAAAAAATAGGAAATTATGTAGCCAAAAAAGAGAATGAAATATTGTTATAATATGCTCTAAATGTAAGAATTATTAACACTTTAATATTTCCTTCAAATATTTTTTTCTCCTTTCTATGTGTGAACTGGATCAGGTAACTTCAAGGCAAATTACTTACAACCTCTGTATCTCAGTTTCCTAATCCTAATTACTTTATAGGTTTCTTCTGAGAATTAAGTGGGTAAAGCACTTTCAGAACAGTGCCTGGCACCTGACAAGAGCTTATTAACTATTAGCAATTATTATAAATAGGTATAAATATTTTTATTTTCCAAAACTGGATTAAAACTATATTATAGTTTTATATTCTGCTTTTTTAAAAAGCAGATCACTGGAGTTCCCGTCGTGGCGTAGTGGTTAACGAATCCGACTAGGAACCACGAGGTTGCAGGTTCGATCCCTGGCCTTGCTCAGTGGGTTAACAATCTGGCATTGCTGTGAGCTGTGATGTAGGTCACAGACACGGCTCGGATCCGGCGTTACTGTGGCTCTGGCGTAGGCCGGCGGCTACAGCTCCAATTAGACCTCTAGCCTGGGAACCTCCATATGCCGCAGGGAGCAGCCCAAGAAATGGCAAAAAGACTAAAAATAAAATGCAGATTACTTTGACAGCACTTTCCCATCCCATTCTTTTTTTTATCTGAATATTTTTCAAAGCCTCATTAATAAAAGTTATTGCTCCAGGTAGCAGCAGAATCCTCTTCTTAGAAGAACTGTTTGGAGATTTATATGGGGAATACAATTCGCCAGCATCCAACTGAGATTGTACTCATTTAAATGATGTTTATCATAAAGTATTAAAAAATTACTCTCATTTAAAAGACTGAAAACAGGAGTTCCCATAATGGTGTGGTGGAAATGGATCCGACTAGGAACCGTGAGGTTGTGGGTTCGATCCCTGGCCTTGCTCAGCAGGTCAAGGATTCAGTGTTGCTGTGATCTGTGGTGAAGGTTGCAGACGTGGCTCAAATCTGGTGTTGCTGTGGCTGTGGCGTAGGCCAGCGGCTACAGCTCCGATTAGACCACTAGCCTGGGAACCTCCATATGCTGTTGGAGATGTGTGGAGGCCCTAAAAAGACAAAAAAGACAATAAATAAATAAACAAAATAAAAGACTGAAAACATTACAAGTTTAAAAAGACAAAAAGACAAAAAATAAATAAATAAATAAAGGACTGAAAACATTACAAGTTCACAGGTTATTAATGTTCATTAAAATTTCACTAATTTTAGTTTAGGTTTTTTTTTGTTTGTTTGTTTTTTTAAGGGCTGTACCAGAGGCATATGGAAGTTTCCAGGCTAAGGATCAAATTGGAGCTACAGCTGCCGGCCTAGGCCATAGCCACAGCATCACCAGGTCCAAGCCTCATCTGTGACTACACCACAGCTCATAGCAATGCCAAATCCTTAACCCGCTGAGCAAGATCAGGGATCAAAACTGCAACCTCATTGTTCCTAGTTGGATTCGTTTCTGCTGTGCCACAATGGGAACTCCTAGTTTAGTATTTAATAACAGTCATTCAAGAGGTAATTGATGGTTAGCTGATTAAGTGATTGCTTACATAAAAAAGTCCATGCTGAATGGGGTCACCAAAGCTCCTCTGGATTTAATACAAGGTGTTTATTCACCACTAGAGGAGCTATTTGAGGACAAGAACTGTATTTTATTCATTTAGGTTGTTGGCAATCTTAAAGACAGTGCATGGTACTTAGGGTTCAATGAATGTTGAATTAAACTCCATAAAAGAATTAAAAATTACATAACTAGATAATTAGATAGGTTCTATAACTGATAAAAATAGGTAAATAAATAAATAATGCTACAATTTGGTTAATTGTGGATTGTGGGTTCCACCCCATGGCCCCACTACACTACCATTTGATAACTATACTTTTAGGGTATTAAAAACTGCATAAAAATGGCTGTGCAATTGGAGTAGGGGAGCAAATGCCCTTCTTTCCAAACTGTGTAAACACACTGAGACCTTGTAATCTCCAAGTCTCCTAATAACCTTTGAACATGTTTAACATTTACAGTCATTGTGATCTTTCTTAACATTGACATTGTGGCAATAATTTAACACATCTGTAATTGTAAAGTATCAACACCTTACTATTGAAGTTCCCAGGCTAGGGGTTGATTCAGAGCTGTAGCCTCTGGCCTGTGTCACAGCCACAGTGATGCCAGATCTGAGCCACGCCTGCGACCCACACCAGAGCTCACGGCATCTCTGGATCCTTAACACACTGAGCGAGGCCAGGGATGGAACTTGTGTCCTCATGGACACTAGACAGATTCATTTCCACTGAGCTGCGACGACAGGAACTCCCTACTGTTGAACTTTTTGAAGCAGAGAAGAAAGAAAAATCTTCTCTTATCTCCACTTTAACACGGCTATTATAGTTTTGATATATTCCTGTTCACTTTTTTCAACAGCAAACAAGCACTGTATATTATTACATTTAACACTATGTCCTGTGCATTTTTCTATGTCCTTATTTGGCTTTCATAGGTACATTTTTAGTGTTTGCATAATATGCCATTATGTAGATTAGACTCGTTACTAACCCATTCTCCTATTATTGACATTAAAATAGCTTCCAGTTTTTCATTGTAGGGAAACTAGTGAACATCTTTAGGCATCTGATTTTATGGTAAATCATCAGAAATGGCATTTTGGGGTCAAAAAGTCTCTGAAGTTTTTACGGCTTTTGGCACATACTGCCAAAATGCTTTCCAAAAAAAATTATACTAATCTGCACTGTCATCAGATATGTAAAAATAGTTGTCCATCCACACACCTGAATTCATTGTTCTAAATATGATCTTGTCGTAATTTATCTGCCACATAGAAAATTACCAATTTATTTATAGCATTCCTTCTACAGTACATATTCATTTACTCTACAATACATACAAAGAGAATTTTTATATATGTTTAAGTGGAACTATGACCTCTTTTCCATAGCCTCTTTTTTAACAGTTATTTTTTTCCTTTCAGGGTTCCTACAATTACAGTAACTGATGATTCATTAGTTTTCAGTACTGAGATACCATTCTGAATTTAGGTCATCATTATTTTAGAGTGAATGCATCTTAAGTGTTCCACAGTTAAAGTTTATAGAAAAGACAATAATTTTGCAGACCTGTCCTTATTAACTTAAAAATGTTTCTTTAACTGGGAAGAATGTATCCTTCTGATGGTAACAATCTCAATTGAAAGAACTGTGCTATCTTTGCCAACATTACATAATTTAACCTAAAAGTGCTTGAATATAACATAAATAAATAAAATTCCATAGAAGTCCAACAATTCCCTTTGCTCAAAGGATCTCACTGTCTCCTTTTATTCCTATCTTGCTTGTTGGAACTATGGGCATGATTTATGAATTTGCTAAAAGGAAAAGTTACCCCCAGACATATATTTTCTGAAGAACTTCTATCAGAAGAGCCTAATTAGTAATTTTCAAATAATGATGTAGGTTGACCTTATTATTTATTTTTTTATTTACCCTTTAGGGCTGCACCCACGGCATATGGAAATTCCCAGGCTAGGAGTTGAATATGAGCTATAGCTACCATCCTACACCACAGCCATAGCAACCCAGGAACTGAGCCACGTCTGCAACCTACACAGTTCATGGCAATGCTGGATCTTTAACCCACTGAGGAAGGCCAGGGACTGAACTGGCATCCTCACAGATACTAGTCTGGTTTGTTTCCACTGAGCCACAGCAGGAATTACCTGACTATTATTTATAAACACCATTTCCTTCTTAATCCCAATTAAAAAGACTAACAATAGTAGGTTTTATCTGTACAGAGATTTACAGTTTTCAAAACATTTTCCAATGTATTATTTCCCTTTCATCTTTAACATAACTCTATCAAGTATGTATATAGATAGATATTATGATTCCCATGGTTTATATATAGGAAAACTGAGGTTCAGAACCATGATTTGCCCCAAAATAAACATGTAGTGAGGGGTATGGTCAAGACTAAAATTTACTTTTTAACTCTGGACCAGAAACTTTCTTTTTCTTTTCTTTGGCCACCCTGTGGCAAATGGAGTTCCTGAGCCAGGGATCAGATCCCAGCCACAGCTGCAAATTAAGCCACAGCTGTGGCAACACTGGATCCTTAACCCGCTGTGCCAGACCAGGGATTGAAACTGTGTCCCAGGGCTCCAGAGACGTCACCGATCCCGTTGTGCCACAGTGGGAACTCCATTGCCAAGAACTTTCCATAATGTAATGAGATGATACTATACACCTGAACCCCTCTCCTCTGACTACATATGTACATTTTTCTTGATTAAGAATTGAGATTGTTATGTTGCACCAAAATAGGATTACCCTGATGAAGTTTGAAAGAGTAAAGTCACATATTTATCTAGATGGCCTTCTCTGAATGAGATCGCCCCACATGCCTCAGGAAGAAGTGGCCATTTCTTCTTTCTAACAGGAAACTAGATGTGTGCAAGCTGGCTCTAGAAAAGTAGACAACTCTTGTCTAGACTTGTAAGAGCCGACTCAGGATGGTGGGCCTAATAGATTTGCCCCAAATATGAAGGGAAACAAGAAGGTGAAGGGGTAAAAATGATGCAAGATCTCTACTTCTGGGTTCCCTTGGGTCTGCACCGGGTCTGCAGCAAGTCAGATTATCGCCCATGCTTCACACACTGGAAAACACCTAATAACAGGAAAAGTATGGGGCTTCCCTCCTGGAGCATCTGTATTTGCTAATGATTTGGGGAATAAAATACTAAATAAATCCTATATAGACCTCACATTTTATGAAGAAAAATACATCAAGATGATATTTTAAAGAAAATTATGAGAGTTTGACTAATTTTAGAATGTGATAGGCCACTTTGAGCTGCTTCCTCAGACCCCTGGAAATACTAGGAACTTTCTTCTACACTTGGATCTACACAATGGAAAATGTTTAAGAAATGCAGCATAACAGGTATTTTCCTTCCATAATCCTCTAGCACTTACGGTCCTGATTGAAAATAAACCAGCCTTGTTTCAGTTACAAGGAATCAATGGATTGACCATGTGAGTGAAAGACTCTTAAGGGATGGTATATTTCAGGGAGATGAATGTGGTGCTGCAAAAACCAGCTGCCACGGCTTACAGTGGGAAACTTAGAGGTTCTTGCTTTTATTTTTAGTCAGGAGGGTGGCACTCTTTATACACACTTTCTTTCTTCTACTGAATTTACTATGAACTGAGTTGAAATAGGAATCTATAAAATCACTTGCGGAGTTCTCTTTGTGGCTCAGTGGTTAATGAATCCGACTATGAACCATGAGGTTGCAGGTTCGATCCCTGACCTCGCTCAGTGGGTTAAGAATTCAGCATTGCCGTCAGCTGTGGTGTAGGCCGTGAGCTATGGTGTAGGTCAGAGACTCAGCTTGGATCCCGTGTTGCTGTGGCTCTGGTGTAGGCCAGTGGTTACAGCTTTGATTTACCTCTAGCCTGGGAACCTCCATATGCCTCGGTACGGCCCTACAAAATACAAAAAAATAAAATCATTCGGGCCTGCTGTTTTATGATAACGTTTTAAACCAGTTTTAACTTTATTTATAGGACTATTTAAGCTTTTTATTGAATTTATCCATTAATCTAAGATTTCAGAATTGGCACATTGCTCTTGGTGGTATTCTCTTCCTGTCTTTTTAGCACTTTTTTTTTTTTTTTTTTTAAGGCCTCAAGTGCAGCATATGGAAATTCCCAGGCTAGGGATTGAATTGGAGCTGTGGCTGCCGGCCTGTGCCACAGCTTGCAGGAACGCTGGATCTTTAATCCACTGAGCAAGGCCCAGGATCAAACCCGAATCCTCATGAATACTAATCAAGTTCTTAAGCGGCTGAGCCACAATGGGACTCTGTCATTTTAGCACTTTATCTGTAATTATGCCTCTGCTGTTGGCTGCTAAAAATGGTTCCCAATGCATCATTCTTCCCTGTGTCCACTCCCCTTTGAACATAACGTTGCTACTCCTCACATAAGATTGAACCCACTTGCTTTGACCAATAGAAGAGGTAGTCATGACATTAGACTTTCAAACCCAGGTCTTAAGAGTTCTCCCACATATGCTGGAAAGGAACTCAGCTGCCATGTACAGAAGTCCAAGCTAGTCTTTTGGAGGAAGAGGTCGAGTGAAGAATTTGCTGGAAAATAAAAGACTAACCATGTGGAAGGAGTAGCCTCAGTTGATGGTCAACAACAAGGGCCCACAAAAGTGTGTGAGGCCATCTGGAATCCCCCTCTTCTAGGAGGAGAAGGAGATGAGAGGATGAGTAGAGAGAGTCCCAACATCCCCACCAGCAATAACAATTCAAGCCAGGTGAATGGTCCCACAGATATCTGCCCAAGTTTCCAACCCATCAAACCAAGAACAAATGATATGGTCATCATTGTACGCTGCAAATATTAGGATAATTTGTTACACAGCAATAGATAATTGGTATAGTCCCCTTTGTGCATCCTCATTCATAAATTACTTGTGTCTTCTTTTTTGAGTGAACATATGGGTGCATGTATCTTTTTCAATGAAAGTTTTGTCCAGATATATGCCCAGGAGTGGGATTGCTGGTTCATATGGTATTCTATATTTAGTTTTATGAGGTATCTCCATACTGTTTTCCATAGTGATAAGTTTTTCTTAAATGAAGTTGTTTAATAGAGATTTTTAATTATCTATTTGTTCTTAATGCCTAATTTTATTGGATGTCTATTCTTTGAAATATCCATTTGAACCTTTCTTCGTGGCCTAATATATGATTATTTGTAGTTCTTCTATATGTACTTGAGAAAAATATGTATTCTCTGATTGTTTGATGTTCATTTAGCCTTTTTTGTTGTTGTTGTTGTTGTTGTTGTTAAGGGCTGCACCTGTGGGATATGGGAGTTCCCAGGCTAGAGGTAAAATCAGAGCTGCAGCTGCTGTGACTACACCACAGTCACAGCAACTCCAGATCCAAATAGCGACTGCAACCTATACCATATACCACGGCAACATCGGATCCTTAACTCACTGTGCAGAGCCAAGGATCGAGCCCGAATCTTCTTGGATACTAGTTGGATTCATTACCACTGAGCCACAAAGGGAATCTTCATTTAGCCAAGTTTGCTAATTGCTTTGTTCACATCTTCTATATGTCCTTGCTATAATTTTGTCTGTTTGGCCTATCCATAATGAGAGAAGTGTACTGAATTGCTGGTATGATGGTAAGTCCACCATTATTATTATTGTTTTTGCTTTTAGGGCTGCACCTGTGGCATATGGAAGTTCCCAGGCTAGGGGTTGAATCAGAGCTACAAGTGCTGGTCTACGCCACAGCCATGCCAGATCTGCCAGGTCTGTGTCTTACACCACAGCTCATGGCAATGCTGGATCCTAAACCCACTGAGCAAGGCCACGGATTGAACCCAAGTCCTCATGGATACTAGTCAGGTTTGTTACCACTGAGCCACAGTGGGAACTCCCAACCCACTTTTATTTATTTACTTATATATTTAAATTAGAATCACTCATCTCATGTTTGGACTTAGTGAAGCTCAGGTTCTTTGTGCCTCAGTGCAGAAGGAATTCAGCAAAAGAAAGCGATGGGCCCTGTTTATTAAGATAGGACAGAGATACAAGCAGGCAGGCAAAGAAGCACTGCCTGGGCATTAGGTGGGCTACATTTTTATTATCCAAAGAAGATGGGAAGGAGAAAAGACCCCCCTCTTCCTTGTTCTATCAGGCTTACATTATTAGTTCCTCCTTCATATCCGGTAAGTAAGAGTATTTGACTCTATGTGGACAAACTAGGACTGACATGGTGCTTAATCAAATCAGCAGAAGGGGGGTAACATAAGCTAAAATATGTTGAGTCATCTCAGATTTCTGTATAATGAGGGTCTCCTACTTTGGAATGTCATCTTTCCCTTGAATTCCTGTCCTCGGTCCCAAGGATCATTATCTTGCTGAACTTGAATAGAGGCCTCATTTTATCTTTCACTTAATGACCTGAAGCATATCTCATACTTTTTAAAAATGGTTTTATAGTTAAGCAAGCCTACTTTCTTCTGATGGCTTTCTTGAGTGATTATGAACTTACAGTCATCTCCCCAAGTTCCCTAGGTTTCCCTCTCTATCTATGGTCCTCTATTAGGACTACTACAACTACTTGTATAACTATCCTACTCCATCTCTAACATTTCCAATAAACAAAACAGTACGGTACTGGCACAAAAACAGACACAGAAATCAATGGAACAGAATAGAGAGCCCGGAAATAAACCCACGCTCACATGGTCAAATTAATCTATGAGAAATGAGGCAAGAGCCTACTGTAAACTGGAGTTTGGCACTTGCCATCTGCTTTTACATGGATTAAATCATGACCCACTGCGGTTGCTGACCCTCAACACCCCCATTTCTTGCATTTTCTCATACTAGAAAAACACTAAAATCCTTCATGGTGATGTCTGCCTCTCACGACTAGTAGTTATCTTCACGAGACCAGCAGAAAAATTCTGTAAAATGTGTGGATAGCTGCATCCACCTCCCCCTTCACCTTTATCACATACAATGATATTACTTCCCCCTGCCTCTTTGGAGTGGTATTTCAGACCTATCTAAAGTACTGCCCAGGCAGTAGTTAAGTCGACAAAACAAAGGACATCACAGTCCTCTGCATATGCAGCTGCCTCCAACGGTGAGTCTGTGAGCTCTGAGGGAACTCAGGAAGGAAACAAAGAATACCTGCCATCTAGCAGCCATCAGACTGCAACCACTCCTAACAGTGAGCCCTGAGGAAATTCAGGCTGTGAAAACACAGGATACTGGCCGAGATAGCTAAGGTGCATAGTGAAAGAATGATTTCAGTGAGCCTAGACATTTTCATGTTCCCATAGAAAACTGATAAATTCCTTAACTTGAGATACATGGTTTTCTGTAATCTTTTGTTCCTACCTCCTGCAATTTGTTGCAAAAAAACCCTCCTATATTTCCTGACACCCCCCTTGTCTGTCCTCTTGGAGCAGTTTTCTCAGGGTTATTTGAGATGGTGCCTCCTGTGCTCAAGTCCTAATTTTGCCCCAAATAAAACTTAGCTCTCAACTTTTAGGTTGTGCATTTTTTTTTGTCTTTTGCCTTTTCTTAGGGCCGCACTCTTGGCATATGGAGGTTCCCAGGCTAGGGGTCCAATCGGAGTTGTAGCTGCCGGCCTATGACACAGCCACAGCAATTCAGGATCCGAGCCACGTATGTGAACCGCATCACAGCTCACAGCAATGCCGGATCCTTAATCCACTGATCGAAGCCAGGGATCGAACCCTCGAGCTCATGGTTCCTAGTCGGATTCGTTAACCACAGAGCCACAACAGGAACTCTTTGGTTGTGCATTTTTTTTAAGTCGACAATTCAATGGTGAAAAAAGTCTCCCTAATAAATGATAGGATAACTGGAAAGCTACATCCAAAAGAATGAAATTGGACCACTTTCTTACAGCATATAAAAAATAAACTCAAAATTGGAGTTCCTGGAGTTCCCGTCGTGGCGCAGTGGTTAACGAATCCGACTAGGAACCATGAGGTTGCGGGTTCGGTCCCTGCCCTTGCTCAGTGGGTTAACGATCCGGCGTTGCTGTGAGCTGTGGTGTAGGTTGCAGACGTGGCTCATATCCCGCATTGCTGTGGCTCTGGCATAGGCCGGTGGCTACAGCTCCTATTTGACCCCTAGCCTGGGAACCTCCATATGCTGTGGGAGCGGCCCAAGAAATCGCGCGCGCGCGCGCGCGCGCGCACACACACACACACACACACACACACACACACACACACACAAAATTGGAGTTCCCATAATGGAGCAGTGGAAACAAATCTGACTAGGAACCATAAGGTTGCTGGTTTGATTCCTGGCCTCCCTCAGTGGGTTAAGGATCTGGTATTGCCCTGAGCTGTTGTGTAGGTTGCAGACTTGGCTTGGATCCTACATTGCTGTGGCTGTGGTATAAGCTGGTGGCTACAGCTGCAATTCGACCCCCAGCCTGGGAACTTCCATATGCCAGGGGTGTGGCCCTAAAAAACAAAAAACAAAGCAAGCAAGCAAGCAAGCAAGCATAGGCAATAAACTTGTTGATATTCATCTTAGCAATATCTTTTTGGAGGTGCTTCCTCAGGCAAAAATAAACCAGTGGGACTACATAAAACTAAAAGGCTTTTCTACAGTGAAGGAAGTCACTATTGATTTAAAAAATAATTCCACACTTATATTTCCCCAAGAGAAATAAAGCATCTCACAAAAAGACTTGTACAAGAATGTTTGTAGCAACTGTCATGGTCTGTGCGTGTGGGCTGGAAGAATTTCTGGACTCATATCAGGGCAAAAAGAAAGAAGAGTTTTGTTTGTTGTTTTTTGCTTTTTAGGGCTGTACCTGCAGCATATGGAAGTTCGCAGGCTAGGGGACAAATCAGAGCTGCAGCTGCTGGCCTACACCACAGCCACAGCAACATGAGATCTGAGCCCCATCTGCTACCTACACCACAGCTCATGGAAAGGCTGGATCCTTAACCCATGGATCGAGGTCAGAGATCCAACACACACCATCATGGATACTAGTTGGATTCGTTACCACTGAGCCACAACAGGAACTCCAAGGGTCTGGCAATCTTGTCTTGGCCACAGGCTTGAGTTCAGTCTCCTTGAAGGAGCCTTGAAGTCCAACAGCAACTTTATTCATAACAGCTAAAAACTGGAACAATCCAAAAAATTCACCAACAGGTGAATAGATAAGCAAATTATTCAATGCAATACTTTTCAGCATTAACAACTGCTGATCTGTGTAATGGTAGGGATGGATCTCAAAATCATTATGATTTCAGAGAGGCAGCAGTGAGTGATGGCTTGGAGTGAGACCTTAATTTTCTGCTCAGGCACTGAACCTGGGCAGCCTGGATGAAAAACCAGGACTCCTAGTCACTAGACTAGCTAGAGGCTAAGAGTAGAATTACCCTGATTCTTGCCCCCTGTTGAAAGCAGAAAGACTGAAAACAGGTATAAAGTTTATTGTTAGAGTCACAGTACAACACGTGGGGAGAGCACACAGAGAAGTAGTTTATTTAAATCAGAAGTAAAGAAGTAATACACACCCTAAAGAGGAGTGCAGGTGAGGGCAGTACCCCTCAATGAGGAGTGCGCCAGAGAGGTGATCTAAATCGCTTTTATGGCACAGTTCTTCTGGGTCTTTGTTTACCTTTAGCCAATTATCTTGTTTTACTTCTCACTCCTTACTGGACACAGTACCCTCTCCGGTATATGTGCACATCTTTTGGCAAAGATGGATTCCAAAGCTAAGAGTGCAGGGATGGTATCAGGACTTATTGTGGCCTGGAACCCCCTCCCTTTTTGACCCCTAGGAGTCTTACTGCACACGTGTAATTTGGGAGGTCCCCTTGACCCCAGCAGTGATTGAAGTGGTCATCTTATCTTTCTACTCCAGCAGAGCTCAGGTCGTGCAGTTAACTTTTTCCTTGAAGTGTCAGAGAGAAACAAGTCCCAGCTCTTCTCAGTCCAGGGGCCCATTTACCTCCTACCTCAATTACACTGAGAGAAAGAAGGCAGACATGGAAGTGTACCTACCACTCCTATTCTTATGGTGATAGAAACCTGAATAGTGGTAGTCGAAGCGGTGGGGCGCTAGAGGGAGCTCTTGGGTGATGGAAATGCTTTTTATCCTGATTGGGTGGTGGTTACACTGTTGTTTACACTTAGCAAAACTCATCAAATCATATACTAAAACCACTGTGCTTTTCAATGTTTAAAATTTTTACTTCTATAAAAAAAAGTATGAGGGAAAAAAGACTGCTAACGTTGAAAAGGAACATTAAAAGATGTAGAGAGAAATATGGAGTGTTAATAAGCCCTTTCTTGGAGTTCCCTTTGCAGCTCAGTGGAAATTAAACCGACTAGTATTCATCCCTGGCCTCGCTCAGCGGGTTAAGGATCCGTTGGCATGAGCTTCATGCAGGTCGCAGACAAGGCTCAGATCAGATTCCACCCCACCCCCGCTGTGGCTGGGGTGCAGATCAGCAGCTATAGCTCCCATAGGGCCCAGAGCTCGGCAACCTCCATATACCACACCTGCGGCCTCCGCCCCCCTGGAAAAATAAAAAACAAACAAAAATACAACCCTTTCATTAAAGCGTTAAGCTTTTTTAAACGTTCATATTCGAATAATTCTTCTGGGCTTATATAATTTTAAAAAGATATTAAAAAGTCCTGCAAACTCTCAATTCCCTCTTCTTCTGAGCTCCTTTGTCCTTTCTGATACCCGCGAGGCCCTAGGAGTTCCAGGGCGAATTCGGAGTAGCCCGGGGCAAACACGAGCCACTCCAGCTCCTCCACGGCCTCAGCGACCCCCACGGCTCAGCCCCTCAACTAGAGCTTATCCGGAAGCATCCATTGATTCCGCTCATGCCCTCCCTCCGAACCGTCCGTTCCCCTTTCAATCAATTCAAAAATCGCGGGAGCGAACCAATCGCAAGCCTCGTCGAAGGGAAGAGGCGGGCATTTTTACCGGAAGCATTGGTTAAGATACTTCCAATCAGAGGCTTGGTGCGGGAAGTTTGAATTTTGCTGAGTCTTGGGCTCAGGGCGTTTCTTCTTCGGAGGTGGCGGTGGTCTCCTAGGCCCGGAGAGTTTCTTCACTTTTAGTTTGGTCGAGGTTTCTGCGTTAAAATCTGCCTCAGGTAGGTGGACGCTGGAGAGTTGAAGGGAAGGCGCTGGTCCTCTTCTTTCTAGAAGGTCTAGAAGGTCTGAGCACTGGCGGCTACGAGCTGGACGCGCGCGGCTCAGGGGAGGCGCCTCTTACTACGGTGTTACCTGTCTTTCCCAAGCTGATGTCACAGTCCTCCAGAAGAGTAAATATTTGTTCCTATGATCTCTGTAGCAGTCAACATTTTACCATCAGGGCGTAATTAGCATTTGGCCCGTCGTTATTCCTGTAGCTCCTTCCAGATTTTGTGACAACTAAAAATGCCTCAGTTGACAGCCTCTAAGCAACCAAGACTGAGGCATTCTAGGCTTTCTGGCTGGAAGAAACTCCAGTCAGCCAAAGACTGAACTTGGATGTACTGTGAAGAAGCCAGGCTCCCTGGTTTGGGATTCTAACCTTTCAGCTGCGCTCATGTGAGCAGTTAATTTACCTCATCTGTATAACGGTAATTATACTAACTACCTTTTAGGGTTTATATGATAATTAAATATACTTTCAGTTCTGTATATGGTGCTATGCTGTATTTTAAAATAACTAATACATATTTTTTAAAATTTAAAAATTTTTCTTAGCAAATTGATATTTTCAGCAATTGGAAAATCTAATTGTAGAGTTCTTCATTTTTCAAAAAAAAAAGAAGCACAGTCCTTTGTTACAGGAAATGACAATGTTATTAGCATCCAGGTCATTTTTTAAAAAAATATTCGTTGACTGCTTTAAAATCATACATTTTAATTTGTTGCATTTCTTGTGCAATTTTTCTTTCAGGATTCCAGTGGACTTTCTTAGTTATTGTTATTGAAGAGTATAGTGTGCCTATATCTTTTGAAACTTTCTAACGGCTATCCTCTGTTTTTGTTGTTGTTCTTTAATCTGACAAGACTTTTCTCTGGAGACTCAGCCCTCATTCTCCAGTTAGGCGTGGTTGTTCTCTATACCAGCTGTATGGGTGATGCCTGTAGACTTTCCACTTTTCTTTATTCCTTTCCTCAGCTGGACCCATGGTTTCTTGGAACTCAGGCCATCGTCTTTCTTATTCTTTCTACCTATATAATAGGTATCTTGTGTGTTTGTTTTGGTTTTTGGCTTGAGAAGAAATGTCAGCCTTCCTGCATTCATCACCAGGAGAAAGTTAGGGAAACTGTTCTGTATACTGTCCTTCACTTTTTTTCCCTGTTTTCATCTTTACTTCATACTCTGTTTTGCATCATTCTCTCTGGTAAGCCTAGAACTTCTTGTTTATATTCCAGACCTTGGCTTCCTGGGCTTCGCCATCATCTGTCATGCAAGTTCCCATTCAGAACCCCGAAATAGGTTGTAGTATCTTTTTAAAATTTTTTTAATTTTTAATTTTTTTTTTTTGTCTTTTTGCTATTTCTTGGGCCGCCCCTGCGGCATGTGGAGGTTTCCCAGGCTAGGGGTCAAATTGGAGCCATAGCCACCGGCCTATGCCAGAGCCACAGCAACGCAGGATCCGAGCCGCGTCTGTGACCTACACCACAGCTCACGGCAAAGCCAGATCGTTAACCCACTGAGCAAGGGCAGGGACCGAACCCGCAACCTCATGGTTCCTAGTCGGATTCGTTAACCACTGCGCCACAACAGGAACTCCAATTTTTAATTTTTTTTTTTAGGGCCACATCCATGACATATGGAAGTTCCCAGGCTAGGGGACAAATCAGAGCTGCAGCTGCTGGCCTGCACCACAGCCACAGCAATATAAGATCTGAGCCCTGTCTGCGACCTGCACCACAGCTCATGGCAATGCCCAGATCCTTAACCCACTGAGCAATGCCAGTGATCTAACCCGAATCCTCATGGATACTAGTTCACAGCGGGAACTCTGGGTTGTACTGTCTTTTGATAACCTCTTTCCCACTCTTCAGTCACATGTTTATTCTTTTTTGTATTTTAACATTTTTACTGATGTGGGATAGGATATGAAGTAGAATCTTAATTTTTTAAATAATAAAAATGAGATTCCATGTAAGTTGATTTTTCTCTCTTTTTCCTAATAGGATGTCTTTATCACATTTTGCCAGTCGACATAGAAAGGATTTAAGTACGGACATGATTAGAACTAAAATTGCTCATAGGAAATCATTGTCTCAGAAAGAAAACAGACATAAGGAATATGAACGAAATAGACACTTTGGTTTGAAAGATGTCAACATTCCAACCTTGGAAGGTAGAAGCATTCTTGAATTACATGAGACATCTCAAGAGCTTGTTCCAGAAAAGGCCGGTGTCAAGCCAAGTAAGTAAAGGTCTCTTGTAATTTTCAGTGCCTTGAAGAGTGAATAAAACTTGGTTTACTATCTGAGCTTAACAAAAATTCTGACCAGGAGTTCCCATTGCAGCACAACAGCATTGGTGGCATCTTTACAGTGCCAGGACACAGGTAAGCTCCCCACCTGGCAGAATGGGTTAAAGGATCCAGCATTGCATCAGCTGCTGTGTAGGTTGCAACTGTGGCTCAGATATGATCCCTGGCCTGGGAACTCCATATAGCCCCAGGGCAAGGGGGGGTGGGGACAAAAAAGAAAAACAAACAAAAAACAAAACTCTGGCCAGAAGAATGGAAACTATTCTAAATAACTTGGTGTTTTCTACAGCTAAATACCGCCTATTCCAAGTAAAGGCTGTGACTGTCCCTTGAGCCATTCACCTATGGCATATTGTAACACTTTTTAGCTTATACTGCCTTACAGGAATCCTAAAGTTCTTACTTCTAGAACTTGTGTAAGATAATTATTGACAAGACAAACTGATAAGGGACATAAAATTAGAACTGATTGAATTACAAACAAAAGGATACTTTACCAATGGGAGCATTTCTTGGAAAAGCAAAGAATTAATCCTTGTAGTTTGGTCCAAAGGATTTGGAAAGGAAAGGAAACAACCAACTAATAAAGAAAGGAATGATCTCAGAAAAACATAAAAATAATAAAAGTATAATGTCTTAGAAGGCATGGGATTCTACAGAAAAGGAGGAAGAG
Organism: Phacochoerus africanus; assembly: GCF_016906955.1. Classification (NCBI taxonomy): domain Eukaryota; kingdom Metazoa; phylum Chordata; class Mammalia; order Artiodactyla; family Suidae; genus Phacochoerus; species Phacochoerus africanus. The sequence goes on along the minus strand of NC_062545.1, from coordinate 186,794,144 downwards.
AACTGGGAAGTGACTTATGCATTTAATTGAAAGGAGTCACTGGACTCCTATTTATTTGAGTTTATATAGCAGGCACTAGGAGCTAGATTTTGGTGAAATAAAGCAAGGATAAATTGTGAAGAAATGGCAGGGAGATAAAGTCTTAGAAGTTTTATAGAGAAAAGAGATGTCCAGTTGTTGTAAGTGTTCATTACTTCACTTTTATCACTTTTCCAAAATCATTGTAGTATGTGACACATACAAGATACTCAATATATTCAGCTTAATTGATTTTTGTAAAAGAAGAGATTGGGGAAAACTGTTTCTTCCAGATTTGTCATTTTTGTGATTCTGAAGGAAAATGAGAAGGTAATTGTATTAAAGTGTTGTAGGGTTCTTATGTTTTTATTTTTGAGATGCAGTGATCTGTGCATGTTTGAAGGTCAAAGGAAATGGGTCGGTAGTTGAAGAGGACAGAGAAAAGAATAACATCTCTTAGGAGTTCAGAGGAAATGAAAATTAGATCATAGCATGACATAAGGTGGCCTTTGAAGGAAGAACTGGACATTTTCTGTCTGAGAAGAGGTGATGTTCCTGCCTTCTGAGTTGCCTCCTTGCCTCTCCTTGTGCCCTCTCAAATGCGCCATTCCTTGATCAAGATCTTTCTAATGACATTTAATCCTGTCAGTATGCTCATATAATATCTTTTTATTTCTCTTTTGCAAAGACTGAGAGGTAGGAGTGATCCTGATGTGTTCCATAGAAAGCAAGGAGGTCAGCATGGCTAGAGAAGGCAAACAGGTTAGCTACCATAGAGTCCTGAGGGCTACTGTTAGATGGACATTGATTTTTACTCTGAGTGAAATGAGAAGCCATTAATGGATTAGTGGGTGTTGATGTAATCTGATTTATATTTTTAAAACATCATTGAGGGAGTGCCCTGGTGGCCTAGCAGGTTAAGAGTCTAGTGTTGTCACTGCTGTGGCTCTGGTCACTGTTTGATTCCTAGTCAAGGGACTTCTGCATGCTACTGGTATGGCCAAAAAAATAAATAAAATCATCGCTTTGGTCACTGTGTTGAGACTGGATGAAGGGGTGGCAACTATGGCCTCAGAGAGACCATTTAGGAGACTATTGCAGTAATTTAGTTGATGGTTGATCAGAGTAGTAGCAGCAAAGATAGGTGGTTGCATTCTGGTTATATTTTGAAGGTCAAATCCAATAGGATTTCTTAATGGATTGGATGTAGGGTTGATAAAGGAGTCAGGATGACTCCAAGGTTTTTGGCCTGAGCAACTAAAAATATAGAGTGGCTATTTACTAACTTGTAAAGGACTGAGGGAAGAACAGATTTGGGGGAGTGGTAAGATTAAGCGTTTAGTTTTGGACATGGTAGATTTAAGATGCCTATTAACATGTAGGAGGAAATCATGGAAAGATAGTTGGATATACAAGATGAGAGAAGTCTGAGCTGGAGATAGAAATTCAGGAGTTGCCAACTTATACATGGTGTTTATAGCTGAATACTGGATGTGGTTACCCGGAGTTTTGGTGTGGTAAAAGGATAGAAGATTGAGTACTCCAGCATTTAGAGGATGAGGACACAGGGGAAAACTAACAAAGAATTGAGGAGAAATGTAAAGAGGACAACCAGAAGAGCCTGTATCTTAGAAAACAAGTGAAACAATCATATTGAGGAGAGAGTAGTTAACTGTGTCAGTGCTTCTCGTTAGGTTAACAAATAATGGAAGTGAGAATTTGGACTTCACTGTGGAGGACACTGATGGTCCTGATGAGTCGTTTTGGTGGAATGAAGTTCAGGGAGTGAAAACCAGGTTGGAATGGGTTTAGGAGAGAATGGCGGCACCATTGAGGACACATTTTTGCCCCCCCAAATTGAACATGAGTTAATTAAACTCTTAGATATAATTTCCAGTTTGTAGAAAATATGAGGGCTAGCAGAATGAATAAAAAACACAAGAAAGCAAACAGACAAATATACAAAGCAGGATATTCTGTAAGAACACTGACTAGTAATCCTCAACATTTTGACAATGACTTGAAAAGAAGGTGGCAGAGGATCTGTTTTAGATGAACAGATTTTTTTTTTCCCTTTTTTTAGGGCCACACTTGTGACATATAGAAGCCCCTGGGCTATGGGTCGAATCCGAGCTGCAGCTGCTGACCTACACCACAGCCATGGCAGCTCTGGATCTGAGCCACATATGCCACCTACACTGCAGCTGTGGCAACTCAGGATCCTTAACACACTGAGTGAGAACAGGGATTGAACCCGCCTCCTAGAGATACTATGTCGGGTTCTCAACCTTCGGAGTCACAATGAGATCTCCCAGATGAAGAGATTTAAAAGATCTAAATACAGGAGTACCTGTTGTGACTCAGCGGAAACAAACCCAACCAGTATCCATGAGGATGTGGGTTCGATCTTTGGCCTCGCTCACTGGGCTGTGGTGTAGGTTGCCAACCCTGCTCAGATCTGGCATTGCTGTGGCTGTGCCGGCAGCGGAACCTCCGATTGGACCCCCAGCCTGGGAACTTCCATATGTGTCGGGTGTGCCACCCCACCAGAAAAAAATAAAAGATCCAAATACATTGTATGGGGAGTTCCCGTGTGGCACAGCGGAAACAAATCTGACTAATATCCATGATGATGCAGCTTCGATCCCTGGCCTCACTCAGTGAATTGCTGATTCTTCGATCCCTGGCCTCACTCAGTGAATTGGTGATTTGGCATTGCCATGAGCTGTGGTGTAGTTAACCAACGCAGCTTGGATCCTGCACTGTGGCTGTGGTGTAGACTAGCAGCTACAGCTCGGAATTGACCCCTAGCCTGGGAACCTCCATATGCCACAGGTGTGGCTCTAAAAACAAAATACAAATACAATGTATGCATCTTGCCTGGTTCCTGATTTGAACAAACTGATGGTTTAAAAAAAAAAAAAAGACCACTTTGAAACGAACAGGGAAACTTAGATGATAGATGATAATATGGAATTACTGCTAATTTTGTTAGATGTGATAATGATACTGTGGTTATCAAAGAAAATGCCTTTATTTTTAGAGGTGCATACTGAAATATTTATGGATGAAATTTTATGAGTGGGAATTGTTTTCACATACTTGGAAAAAAGCAAATGTGGCAGAATGTTCATAATTGTTGAATCTGGATGATAGGTAAATGAGGTTTGTTAGATTCTACTTGTATTTGAAATTTTTCATAATTTGAAAAAAGTGGAGGGAGGACAGAAGAAGAATTGTAAATGAGAATATAGATAACTCTTGAATTTTGCCTTAAATAGGAATAATGAGGCAAATGGCTAATGAGAATGTGAGTTGGGAGGAATTACTGCATGTTTGTAACTTTCTGATGGCAACAACTGGTAGAGGGAGAAAAATGAATGAGAGGGTCAATTTCTAGAAGAATGTCCTTGAGTAGGTGAGAAGGAATAGAATCTAGAGCTAGGTGAAGAGTTGGCCTTAGGTAGCACACACTCAACTCCTCTAGGAGGGAAGGTGAAGCTCAGTTACCTGGATGGGAGCTTTGAATGCAGATGGGAGAGGAGGTGTTGCAGGTTGGAGGAGAGACTAATGTATGAAATAGTAACTCAAGGGGAAAAGGGAGTATCGAAATACAGAAATATAGGGTCAAACATTAAGTTTGTAGCCATAAATAGTCATCCCTTGGTTTGTGAGGGCAATTGATTCCAGTATACATGTTCTCCCTGGTCCGTAGCCCCCCGCGATATCAAAATCTGCAGATGCTCAGGTCGCTTAAACAAAATGGTGTAGTGTTTGCATAAAACCCACTGCACATCCTCCTGTATACTTTAAATCATCTCTAAATTAGAATACCTAAAAAAAAAAAATAAAAAAATTAGAATACCTAATGCAGTGTAAGTGCTATGTAAATAGTTGCCAGCGTGGCAAATTCAAGTTTTGCTTTTAAGAACTTTCCTGGAATTTTCTTTTCTGGAATATTTTCCATATGCCGTCGGTTGAATCTGTGGTCGTAGGGGAGGGCTGACTGTAGAAAGAGAAGAAGTAGCATGCTTTTGTGTGTTTTCCCAACCATATTCATTTGTGCATTGCAGGAGGAAGTGGGCAGGGAATGGCATTTAATTGGAATTTTGCCAAAGTACAACAATGTGAGAGAGGGTCCAAAAAGTTGAGGTGATTACTACTAAATTGTAATCATGGAATCTAAATTGGATAAAAAAATTCTTGAGGACATGAGGGAAGTGAGAGACAGTAGAAAGATTGGAGTGTAGATCATAGAGTGTAGGAAGATCCTGGTGGGGCCAAAGAGTTGAAAAGATAAGATATGGTAATCAAGAGAATAGATTGCTGAATTCCTGTTGTGGCTCAGTGCAAACCAATCCGACTAGCATCCATGAGGACATGGGTTTGATCCCTGGCTCCTGCTCAGGGATTTAAAGTATCTGGCATGGCTCGAGCTGTGGCATAGGCCAGCAGCTGTTGCTCTGATTCAGCCCCTAGTCTGGGAACCTCTATATGCCGAAGGTATGGCCTAAAAAGCAAAAATAGCTTGAAATTGGGCTTATGGAGGACATACAGTTATTCATCGATAATAATGAGGTATCAAGTGCCTCATTGTCTCACAAATAAATACTGGTGTGACAAGATGATGGTCTTCTCAGCCTTGAAGTTTCTGACAGGGCCTGGATTTATCAGAGCTCTTTCTCTTTGACTTGTTGTATTTGATCACAAGCATTGTTTATCTCTGTTCCATTGTGAAATGGTGTTTTTTAATGTGTGCCACAACATGAAAAAGTTTGAAAAACTGGTATCGATGTGACCATTGGAATGGGTAGCTGATATATAGTAAAGAAACGAGTTGGAGGAAAGAACATCTAACAGTTGAGAAGCCAGGTAACTGGAGGAGTCATCAAGATGTGTACAAGAATAGTGATGAAGACAATGACAGTGAGCCAGGAGTAAAAACCTTCAAGGAAGAAGAAACTGGAGGCAAATTGAGGTACTGGACAGTTTGAGCTGATGACATAAAATGAAAAGCTGGGATCCTTTAGTGAAGAGGAAGAAATAATTGGGAAGCAGCAATTAAGTCAACTCTCCTCTTTAGGTCCAGGGATGTTCTTTTGCGGGAGCAAAAACAGTCAACCACTTGATTAGGGAAGCAGTGTCTTCAGGGAAGAGGCAGGTTTTGGTTAGATGAAGAGATGAAGGAAACATTCAGAGAAGTTGAAGATAGGGTTTTTTGATGACTGACCACTTTATGGTCTGTGCTTTTGCATGTTCTGATCTTTGCTTGGATTAAAAAAAAAAATAACTTTATCAATTGAGGTCCAGTTTATTTATTTATTTGTTATTGTGTTTTTTGTTTTTTGTTTTTTCTTTTTTTTTCTTTAGGGCCACACCCAAGGCACATGGAGGTTCCTAGGCTAGGGATTGGATCAGTTACAGCTGCCAGCCTACGCCATAGCAATGTGGAATCCGAGCCACATCTGCAACTTATACCACAGCTCACAGCAACACCAAATCCTTAACCCTCTAAGGGAGGCCAGGGATGGAACCTGGGTCCTCATGGATGCTAATCAGATTTGTTTCCGCAGAGCCATGACGGAAACTCCAAGGTCCAGCTTACATAATATAAAATTCATCCCTTTTTTTTGGCTGCTCCTGTGGCATGGGCAAGTTCCAGGGCCAGGAATCGATCCTGCACCACAGCTGGATCCTTAACCCACTGAACCACCAGGGAACTCTAAAATTCATCCATTTTAAGTATATGCCTTTTTGAAGTAATTTTATTCAGATACACAGTTAACCTCTGGATTATTTTTAACCCTTACCCAGTGGGCAAACACATATTGTTCTGAACCCTTCTCAGGTATTCTCTCTTCTGAGAAGTCTTTTCTGATCTTGCTAAATGGCAGTTTGTACTAATGCTTTATTGTGTGTATTCTCCTGTTTATTTCATGCTCAACCAAACTGAAACTGTGTTGACTTGAATCCCTCAAGGGAAGAAATTTTCTTACTTATTCTTACTGTCTAACAGTGTCTCACACATAGTAGCCGCTTATATTTTTCATGTAAAAATGTCTCAATAAATGTTGCTATATTAAATTATATTAAATGAACATTATATTGTAAAATGTTTCATAGTTTAAATAAACATAAGAATATTTAGGTGGAAAACCTGAATTGAGCTCAAGAAACTGATAAGTAGCCCTGATATCAAAGAAAATAATGGTATTATTTCCCCCAAACTTAGTGACTTAAAACAATAAATATTAATTTATACAATTTTTGTGGGTCAGGAATTTGGGTGCAGCTTAGCTGGGTGGTTCTGGAGATTCCAGTCAGGATGTCATCCAAGGATGCATCTGAAGGCTTGAATGAGACTGGAGGATCTGCTTCTAAGATGACTCATTCACATAACTGGCAAGCTGATGCTGGCTTTTGGCAGGAGGCCTTAGTTCTTAGTCATGTGGACATCTTCATGGGTCTGCTTGAGTTTGCTTAAGGTTCCACATGGCAACTGGCTTCCTCCAGAGTAAATGATCCAAGAGAGAGCAGGGCAAAAGCTGCCATGTCTTTAATGACCTAGTCTTGGGAGTCCCACTCCATCATTTCCCACTTACTTAGGTCAGCCCTATTCAGTGTGGGAAGGGATGACACAAGGCATGACTGCCAGGAGGTGAGAATCACAGGAGATCAGCTGGGAGGGTGGCTATCATAGAAGTTAATTAACTTAAAAATGAAGTAATACATGCCTAGTACATAGCAAGCAGTTATATATTTGAACAAGTGAAGGCAAAAGATAAAGTGTTTTTTTTTTTTTTTGGCTTTTTAGGGGTGCACCTGCAGCATATGGAAGATCCCAGGCTAGGGGTCGAATTGGAGCCACAGCTGCCAGCCTACACCACAGCCACAGCAACATGGGATCCAAGCCACATCTGTGAGCGACACCACAGCTCACAGCAATGCTGGATCCTTAACCCACTGAGCAAGGGCAGGGATCAAACTCTCATCCTCATGGATACTAGTTGGGTTCATTACTGCTGAGCCACAACGGGAGCTCCTAAAAGCATTTCTAGCATCAATTGAAGTTGAAAAGTAAGATGTTTGCCTAAATTTTTAATTTGAAATGTTTTATATGCTGTTTCTTTTTTTTTCTTTTTTTTCCTCCCCCTACTAGGGTCATTGAAAACTGTTCTAAGTGATCAACGAAAACAGATGCTTCAAAAATACAAAGAAGAAAAGCAGCTTCAAAAATTGAAAGAGCAGAGAGAGAAAGCTAAACGAGGAGTATTTAAAGTGGGTCTTTATAGACCTGTTATGCCTTGTTTTCTTACCTCAAACCAGAATACTATGAAGATTGAGCCAAAAAAGGTAAGTTTACTATGCTAACTTGATAGAGAGGAATAGTTCTTTTAGCTGGAATTTTCTTTAAGAAATTAGATTTCTAAAATAATCATTTCTCTTGAGTCATTTATTCATTTAACTAGTTGGTAGGAGATGGGTATGATGTAATAGGAATTCAGAAGGTGAAAGCCAGGTCTCTTGATGTGGTATGGGTAAGTTGAGATTGGATAAAATTGGAAAAACTAGTAAAGCCAGGCTGAACAATGAATGCTATGCCGAAGTATTTGGCATTTTTCCTGTAGAATATGGAGAGTCAAGGGAGGCTTATCAATGAACTTGTACCATTATCAAAGTAATATTAAGAAGATTATGCTGGCTTTGAGGATTGTAGTCTAGAAAGGGAAGAGTTTATAGATAGGAAGATCAGTTGTGTGTCTACTGGCAGATATTCACTATGTATAAAATAGGTAGATGAGATAAGTGGACTGGGCCATTGGTTCAAAAAAATAGGTATATCTTTATTTTGAAAGATAGTTATCTATGACATTATATTAGTTTCAGGTATACAACATAATGAATTGTTACTTGTATATTTTGCAAAATGATCACCACAATCATTCTAGTTAACATCCATCACCACACAGTTACAAATTTTTTTCTTGTGTTGAGAACATTTAACATCTACTCTCTTAGTAATTTTCAGATATACAATACAGTATTATTTTTATTGTTTTTTATTTAAAAAAATTTTTTTTGTTTTTTAGGCATATGGCAGTTCCCAAGCTAGGGGTCGAATCAGAGCTATAGTGCTGGCATGTGCCACAGCATTGCAGGATCCAAGCCAAGTCTACGACCTATACCACTGCTCATGGCAACAATGGATTCTTAACCCACTGAGAGGGGCCAGGGATTGAACCCGCATCCTCATGGCTCCTAGTCAGGTTTGTTATAACTGAGCCATGATAGGAACTCCTACAATACAGTATTATTAACTATAGTGACCACGCTTTATATTACATTCCTGGGAATGACTTATTTTAAAACTGAAAATTTTGAAGTTCACTAATGGAGCAGTGGTTTGAGGATCCAGTGTTGTCACTGCGGTGGCTTGGGTCACTACCATGGCTTGGTTTCAGTCCCTGACCTGGGAACTTCCATATGCCATGGGCGAAGCTTGTACCTTTGACCATCTTCAACTGTTTCACCCATCGTGTACCTCTGTTCTCTATTTTTGAGGTTGGGTTTTTGTTTGTTTAAACTTTACATATAATGAGGTCATATGGTTTTTATCTTTCTCTGTCTGACTTAATTCACTTAGTATAATGCTCATTGTCCATCCATGTTGTCACAAATGGTAACATTTCCTTATTTTTTATGACATAAGAATAGTCCACTTTGTTGTGTGTGTGTATCGTATTTTCTTTATCCACTTACCCGTTGATGGACACTCAAGTTGTTTCCATGTCTTGGCTGTTGAAAGTAATGCTGCAGTATACATGGTGCATATAGCATTTTGATTTAGTGTTTATTTTGCTTTGGATAAATGCCCAGAAGTGGAATTGCTGGGTAATATGGTAGTTCTAGTTTTAATTTTTTGAGGAACTTCTATAATGTTTTCCATAGAGGCTGCACCAATTTACATTCCCTCCAGCAGTGCACAGGGGTTCCCTTTTCTTCATATCCTTGCCAATACTTAATGTTTGTCTTTTTTTTTTTTTACTTTTTAGGGCCACACCCACAGCATATGGAAGTTCCCAGGCTAGGGGTTGAATCTGAGCTATAGCTGCCCACCTACACCACAGCCACAGCAACACAGGATCCGAGCTGCTTCTGTGACCTACACCACAGCTCACAGCAACCCTGGATCCCTAACTCACTGAGCAAGGCCAGGAATCGAACCTGCGTTCTCATGGATACTAGTCAGATTTGTTTCTGCTGCGCCATGACAGGAACTCCCTTGGAAGACATCTAAAGAGATTTGATAGGACTAGGAGTTCCCATCATGGTGCAACAGAAAGGAATTCAACTAGGAACCATGAGGTTGTGGGTTCAATCCCTGACCTCACTCAGTGGGTTAAGGATCTGGCGTTGCCGTGAGCTGTGGTGCAGGTTGCAGACACAGCTCGGATCTGGCATTGCTGTGGCTGTGGCATAGGCCTTTGGCTACAGCTCTGATTCAACCCCTAGCCTGGGAACTTCCATGTGCTGAGGGTGTGGCCCTAGAAAAGGCAAAAAGACACCTCCCCCCCAAAAAAAGAAAAAAAACAAAATAGGAACTTTATTCCATAATGAGACAAGGAAGTAAGTTTTGTATCTGTGCTTTTTTTTTTTTTTTTTTTAACTTTATCTTTTGACTGTTTAAGGCTGTTGCATCTTCGGTGCGGATTACAAGGTCAAAGGCTAAAGACCAAATGGAGCTGACTGAGGTATAGTTGATAGTGGGTCATTGTTACTGAAAGGACAAATTGTACTTTTTTTCTTAGAGTAAGTAAATTCATTTTTAATCTTTTAATCTGGTACCAGCTTCAAGCACAGTGATTATTTTACTAGAGTTAATAATACCAAAATCACTGTTGTTGGTATTGTGACAGGACTGATTTGGCTAGATCTTAAGGAAATGGTCATTTAAAATATTCTTGGAATTCCTGTCGTGGCATAGCGGAAATGAATCTGACTAGGAACCGTAAGGTTGTTGGTTCTATCCCTGGCCTTGCTTGGTGGGTTAAGGATCCAGCGTTGCTGTGGCTGTGGTGTAGGCTGGCAGCTGTAGCTCGGATTGGACCCCTAGCCTGGGAACCTCCATATGTCGTGGGTGCAACCCTAAAAAAGGACCATAAACAAAAAAGTTCACTCTTGAAGTTCCTGTCATGGCTCAGTGGTTAACAAACCCAACTAGTATCCACGAGGACTCAGGTTCGATCCTTAGCCTTGCTCAGTGGGTTAAGGATCCGGTGTTGCTGTGAGCTGTGATGTAGCTCAGAGATGTGGCTCGGATCCCGTGGTGCAGTGCCTGAGACATAGGTCAGCAGCTGCAGCTCCGATTCGGCCCCTAGCCTGGGAACATCCATATGCCGAGAGTGCAGCCCTAAAGAAAGACCAAAAAAAAAAAAAGCTCACTCTTGGAGTTCTCGTCGTAACTCACTGGGTTAAGAACCTGACTAGTATCCATGAGGATGAAGGTTCAATCCCTGGCCTCGCTCAGTGGGCTAACGATCCAGTGTTGCCATGAGCTGTGATGAAGCTCGCAGATACAGCTTGGATCCTGCATGGTTGTGGCTGTGCTGTAGGCCAGAGACTGCAGCTCTGATTCAAGCCCTAGCCTGGGAACTTCCATATGCCATGAGTGGTGCAGCCCTAAACAGACAAACAAAACCATTTCTACTTCTCTAGACTTCATTCAAAATGCCATCATCTCATTGAGGCCTGATCAAAATTCCACTCTACATCTACTTCAGAACTCCCCATCTCCCCTCTAATTTCTTCTTTTAAATCTTGCCCGTAGAATTTGGGTTTAATAGATGCAAACTAGTGCCTTTGGAATGGATTAGCAATGAGATCCTGCTATGTAGCCCTGGGAACTATGTCTAGTCACTTATGATGGAGCATGAGAATGTGAGAAAAAAGACTGTATACATGTATGTGTAAACTGGGTCACCTTGCTGTACAGTAGGAAATAGAACACTAAACCAGCTAAATATAAAAAAATAAAAATCACTGTAAATGAAAAAAAGAAAATCTCACCCATAATATTAAATGCTTTTGACTGACACACTATATAGTCTTTTTTTTAGTGCTTAACTCACATGTAAGCTCCTTGAAAACAGGGAATTTTGTTTGTTTTGTTCACTATTATATCCTAGAACCAAGAGGGAACATGGTAGTGACTCAAATTCATTGAACACTGAAACTTAGCTTACTCACCTGACAAAGAGGCATAATACTATTTCCCTCCTTGTCCACTTGACTTTGAGTAAGCCTCCTAATAACTTTATCCATTAACAGTGTTTTGAAGACCCTTAAGTTTATAACACCCACCCTATGGCTTTTATATCTCTGTCTATACTTACTGGTGACACAAATGTGTAATGAAGCCCAGTAAACAGACAAAAAAGAGTGTGGCATGGATATGTTAATATAGATCTCAAAAGGGATGCCTGGGTGAAGAATATTTTATTTTATTTGTTTATTTTTTACGCCTGCACCACAGCTCATAGCAACACCAGATCCTTAACCCACTGAGCAAGGCCAGGGATCAAACCTGAGTCCTTGTGGATACTAGTCAGGTTTGTTAACTACTGAGCCACGATGGGAACTCCAAGAATGAACTTTTGAAAAGAGCTTCCTATCCAGGAGAAGAATTTTCCAGTCAAAATTCAAAGGTCTTGAATTAAAAACGTGTCTAGTATATTTAAGGAGTCTCAAAAGATTATAGTCAGTTATTTTTAGTAGCCTAGGTTATTGACATTTTCTAAATTTTAGAATTCTAAAAAAGCTTATAAGGAAATTTATGTAATTTTATTTGGGGTAGGTTTTTTGTTGTGTCATGTATCAGATTTTAGATGGGTCAATTTACACATTAAAACTGGTGTTGGTTCATTATGTAATTAAATCACATAGCACCTAACCTTTTAAATAGATTGATACACGGAGTGATGTTCGAGCAGTTCGACCTGGTCAAAGACAGACTTCTGAAAAGAAAGTGTTGGACAAAGAGAAAAAAGGTATAAGTATTAGCAGTATTTATAAATTTTGATGTTGCCACACCAATAATTTAAAATTACCAAAAGCATTTGATTTTGTTATTTTTCCCGCAGCTATTCAACCTGTAATACCACCAATGAGAATGACTCGGTCAGCTACTCAGGCAGCAAAGCAGGTTGCCAGAACAGTCTCATCCACAGCAGCAACAAAGCCAGTGACAAGAGTTGCTAATGGTAAGAACAATGTCTTTTTTTTTTTTTTTCCCCCACTGAGAAGTGTTTTTATTACATATAGTAGAGAGGGAAGAGAATGGGGGATAATACTTACATAACCACTAACTGGCATATATTTTAGCCATTCATTTCCACTTCCAGGGTCCTACTTCCCCTCTTGTCATAGAACTTGTAACTAAAGCCAACATGTGCTGTGTTAGTCTAACTGGAAATGAACAATTCATAATTTTATTCTATAAAGATGTGGCTTATTTGTGGGTAGGAACAATTTTTTGATCAGTGACTGAACCAGAATGTTTTGGTCCTTGAGCATTTTTCTCTGTTCAATTTTTTTTTTTTTTCTTTTTAGGGCCATACCCGTGGCATATGGAAGTTCCCAGGCTAGGGGTCAAATTGGAGTTGCAGCTGCTGGTCTACACCATAGCCACAGCAATGCAGGATCCTTAACCCACTGAGCAAGGCCAGGGGTTGAACCCATGTCCTCTTGGATGCTAGTTGAGTTTGCTACTGCTGAGTCAGGACGGGAACTCTTACTGAGTTTTTTCTGTGTTCAGTTTTTAAAATCATCATGCACTTCTTTTAGTAGGAGAGGAGGAAAGGGAAGGTTCTAATTCCTAAAGATAGGTTCTGTTCTTTGGTGTCTCTTTAGCACACAGTGGGTGCTCAAATGTTGAAGTACTGCCATCCATTTGAGGGAATATAATTTTTTTTTTGTCTTTTTGCCTTTTCTAGGGCCGCTCACTTGGCATATGGAGGTTCCCAGGCTAGGGGTCTAATCAGAGCTATTGCTGACAGCCTACACCAGAGCCACAGCAACATGGGATCCGGGCCGCATCTGTGACCTACATCACAGCTCATGGCAATGCCGGATCCCCAACTCACTGAGCAAGGCCAGGGATCCAACCCACAACCTCATGGTTCCTAATTGGATTCGTTAACCACCAAGCCACGATGGGAACTCCTATAAAAAAATATTTTAAAAAACATGGAAAAACATACTCAGGTGTCAACAGTGATTACCACTGAGTAATATAAGCCCGAATAAAAAAAAAATTTTTGTTTTTTGGACTTTTTTAGGGCTGCATCCGTGGCACATGGAAGTTCCCAAACTAGGGGTTGAATCACAGAGCTATAGCTGCCAGCTTACACCATAGCTCACAGCAATGCCAGATCCTTAACCCACTAATTAAGGCCAGGGATTGAGCCCAAGTCCTCCTGGATACTAGCTGGGTTCGTTACTGCTGAGCCACAACAGGAACTCCCTTGAGTAAAATTTTTGATTGTTGTTTTTTGTGTTTCTTAGAAACTTTTTCTAATTTTCTGTAGTAAGTATGTATTTTATATTTAGAGGCAAAAGGTAAAATACTATTATACCTTTTGTTTTGTTTTTAAAACAGATGGCCTAGCAGGAAATTTCATCTATTTTTTTTTTATCTTCTTTTATAATGTGACTTTTAATCATAAAATCCTTTAAGACAGAAGTTCCTGTCATGGCTCATTGGTAATGAACCCAATTGGTATCCATAAGGATGAGGGTTTGATCCCTGGCCTGACTTAGTGGGTTAAAAATCCAGTGTTGCCATGAGCTGTAGTGGAGGTTGCAGACTCAGCTTGGATCCTGTGTTGCTGTGGCTGTGGTGTAGGCTGGCACCGCAGCTCCAATTTGACCCCTAGCCTGAGAACCTCCACATGCTGAGGGTGCAGCCCTAAAAAAGACCAAAAAAAAAAAAAAATCATTTAAGACATTCATTCCTATTGTGTTTTTTTCCCTTCCCATACTATCTAGTACTTTTAATGCAACATTCTCTATGTAGTCAAAATGGATGTCTTATTTCACTTTTATTTTAGATAATGAAGGAGAAAGAAAGTTTTCAAATCAAGGAAGACCTGCCAAAAAGATAGAAACAAAACTTGATAAGGTAGAGTATAAACATCTCTTTATTTCTAGGTACTTTGGACATTTCATTGCTACTTTCATGAAGTTGAAATTAAGCATATAGAACTGCTTTAAGAAGTTGTGTTAGCAGGTCCTGTTGTGGCTCAGTGGAAATTAATTCAACTAGTAACCATGAGGTTGTGTGTTCGATCCCTGGCCTTGCTCAGTGGGTTAAGGCTCTGGCGTTACCATGAGCTGTGGTGTAGGTCACAGATGCAGCTCGGATCCTGTGTTGCTGTGGCTATGGTGTAGGCTGGCAGCTGTAGCTCTGATTTGACTCCTAACCTGGGAACCTCCATATGCTGCAGGTGCAACCCTAAAAAGCAAAAAATATATATAGTGTTAAAAATCTCTTGAACCATAAGAAAGCATCAGGAGGATTTACTGCTGTTGATTTTCAGATTTCTTTTCCCCAGAACTTTATAGGTAGAGAAAGCATAATTTGGTTAACAGGAAATTGAGAAAAATAATAAAAACACAGCTAACAGAAACCTTCATATGGGAATTAGCTAAGAGATAGGATGGAGCAGGGTGAAATGCATTGACTTTGGATTCAGTTAGGCCTGAGTTTGACTATTGTCTCTGCTTCCAATTAGTTATATAACTTTGGGCAAATTATGTGTTTGTTTTCCCATCTCCAACACATAATACCTACATAGAGTAGTTAAGAATTGGAGAATTCCCACTGGGGCACAGTGGGTTAAGAATCCATGGAGTTCCTGTCATGGCACAGTGGTTAACAAATCCCACTAGGAACCATGAGGTTGCGAGTTCGGTCCCTGCCCTTGCTCAGTAGGTTAAGGATCCAGCGTTCCCGTGAGCTGTGGTGTAGGTCCCAGACGAGGCTCGGATCCCGAGTTGCTGTGGCTCTGGTGTAGGCCGGCAGCTACAACTCCAGTTAGACCCCTTGAGCCTGGGAACCTCCATATGCTGTAGGAACGGCCCTAGAAAAGACAAAAAAGAATCCAACTGCAGCAGCTCAGGTTGCTACAGAGGCACAGTAATCCCTAGCTCAGTGCAGTGGGTTAAAGAATCCATTGTTGCTGAAGCTCTGGCATAGGTCACTGCTGTGGCTCAGATTCAGTCTTTGGCCTGGGAACTTCCATATGCCACAAGTGTGGCCATTTAAAAAAAAAAAATCTAATATTTCTTATAGCTTCCTGCATAGTGCCTCGTAGAGTCTTAAAAAAAGAGCCATCGTTTGGAGGACCCAGCGCCTTAGTTTATAATCCATGCTACAGTTCCTTAAAAAAAAAGTTATGCAGGGTGTTCCCTTCATGGCTTAGCGGTTAACAGAACCCGACTAGGATCCATGAGGATGCAGGTTTGATCCCTGGCCTTGCTCGGTGGGTTAAGGATCCAGTGTTGCCATGAGCTGTGGTGTAGGTTGCAGGCTTGGCTTGGATCCTCATTGCTGTGGCTGTGGTGTAGGCAGCTGCTGTAGTTCCAATTCGACCCCTAGTCTGGGAACTTCCATATGCCACAGGTTCGGCCCCTACAAAAAAAAAAAGAAAAAAAATAGGAAAAAGTTATGCAGAAGTTTAAGAAAGTGGCTAGATTCTTAACTAAGAATAAAGATCCTCCAAGGAAGGCACAGTTTAGGATGAATCTTTACAGATAAGCAGGTGGCACTCATAGTCCTCCACTGAGATTGATTTTTTCCCTTAAGGATTACCACTTGTTTTTACTTTCATTGCCACTCTGGCCTCACGGACAGTGTTACCCTCGTCCAAGTTGAAACACTCTGGGTTCAGTTCATATTGCATAAAAAAGCAGAAATGTAAAAACCTCTAACATTATGTTTACATGGTGAAACAGGTGAAAGTGGTCAAAAGGTACAAACTTCCAGTTACAAAATAACTAGATCCTGGAATGTAATGGACATAATGGTGACTATGGTTGATGACACTGTATTATATATTTGAAAGTTATGAGGAGGGTAGGTTGTAAAAGTTCTCATCATGAGAAAATAAAATTATAACTGTATAGTGACAGATGTTCACTAGACCTACTGTCTAGATCATTTTGTAGTATATATAAATATCAAATTATGTCATACACCTGAAACTAATATAATGTATATGTCAATTATATTGGAACTAAAAAGCTAAAACAAATTGACTTGAAAAACAAAAGAAGCTGCACATTTTATATGGTTAAAATTACTGTGTCACATTTAAGAGATATTTTTGCTCATATGATAAGATTATTTGTAATAATCCAAGGTTATTTGGAAAAAGGATTTGGTCCTTGACAATAGTAGCCATCCAATAAACACTGGATTTTTTGAATCTTAAACCATTGTGATTATCAACATAATTTAAATACAGAGGTAAGTATTATGTGGGTAATTTTTCCACCTTAATTTTCATATATTTTAATTTGCTACAATACCTTAAACATTTTATTTAGTCCTTTTAATGAGGATTGGTTCTTTCTCTGGTAATAGTGGTTCAGCTAGCTGATCTTCTGATTCCATATATACATTTAATTTTATTTGTTTTTGTCTCAACTTATGTACATGAGATACTTATTTCAATTTTCACATTTTTTCATATTTTAAAAATTGGTTGATTATATCCCCAGAAGAGAAATTCTCACTCTATTTTGTTTCCTCACATCTAGGTCATTTCTTTTAAAACCGAGTTTAGTAGTTTCTTCACTGAAAATACTTTGGATTCACAAACTAGTGCAACAAATGAAATGGATCCAGATGGAGTCTTATCAAAAACAGAAACTTTACCTAAAACAGATACTGCAAAAATGAAAGGGAAGAATTCCTTTGCACCTAAAGATTTTATGTTTCAGCCACTAGATGGTCTGAAGACCTATCAAGTAACACCTATGACCCCCAGAAGTGCCAATGCTTTCCTGACACCCAGTTATACCTGGACCGCTTTCAACATAGAAGTGTAAGAATTTAATGGTTTTTGTTTTGTGGGGTTTTTTTTTAGCTTTTCAGGGCTGCATCTGAGGCATATAAGTTCCCAGGCCAGGGGTTGAATCAGAGCTATAGCTACCAGCCACAGCAACTCAGGATCCCAGCTGCATCTACGACCTATACCACAGTTCACGGCAATGCCAGATCCCCGCTCCACTGAGCGAGGCCAGGGATCAAACCCACATCCTCATGGATACTAGTCAGATTCATTTCTGCTGCGCCACAACGGGAACTCCCTGTCCTGTGCTTTTTAAAAGTTATTATTTAGTTAGTAAATGATAATTGTAAATCATGAAAATTTGGTCTTTAAAAAATTCTTTAGAAGGCTACAGTAATGTATTTGACAGTTTTTGAATTTCTTATACGTTGTTACTATTTTCACAGTACACTTTGTGGGGTTTTTTTTGCCTTTAATTTTTTTGTTTGTTTGTTTGTTTTTACTGCCACACCTGTGACATATGGAAGTGCCCAGGCTAGTGGTTGAATTGGAGCTGCAGCTGCTGGCCTATGCCACCGCAGCACTGAATCTGAGCTGCATCTGTGACCCACGCTTCAGCTTGTGGCAACACCCTATCCTTAACCCACTGAGCAAGGCCAGGATGGAACCTGAGACATCATTGGGTTTTTTACCTACGGAGCCACAGCAGGAACTCTCTGCCTCTCTTTTTTTTTGGTCTCTTGTCTTTTTAGGGCTGCACATGCGGCATATGGAGGTTCCCAGGCTAGGGGTCTAATCAGAGTTACAGCTGCCGGTCTATGCCAGAGCCACAGCAATGCCAGATCCAAGCCACATCTGTGATCTACACCACAGCTCACGGCAACGCCGAATCCTTAACTCACTGAGCAAGGCCAGGGATTGAACCTGCAACCTCATGGTTCCTAGTCAGATTCGTTAACCACTGTGCCACGACCAGAACTCCCTGTTTTTTGTTTTTTGGTTTTTTGCTGAGTATTACTTTAGGAAAACTACTTCTAAAATGTTTTGATTTTATCCCAGTTTTTAAAAAGCAACATCATTTTGAAATCCTTCAATTAGATATATGAGGCTCATGTTTCATAAAGTATACTTTTGGATTGTTTTTAGTGATAAGACTCAAGCAACAAAAGAAATCTTGGCACAAAAATGTAAGACCTACTCTGCCAAAACAGAACATCAAGATTCAAGTAAATTACAATGTTCTTTGGATTCTGTAACAGTTTCAGATAAAGGTACCATATTTTAATTAATTTTTTACTCTTCTGCTTTGACATTTATTAGACTGTTTAGAGCTTTTTCACCTTATAGTTTAAGGATGTGATCTTGGGGCTGGGATGGGGAAAACGTGGGGCAAAATATCTTCAGAGAGAAAGAGTTGGAATAAGGAATACAGACTGAGAAGGTGGGGAGAAATAAGTATAAATTTGAAGAGGTGAAGAGTATTGGGAGACGTTTTAGAGGATCTGTGGTGAATGAGACAGAAGTAAAGTTGTTAAATTCAACATTGAAAAATATTGAAGGATTTAAAAAATTTATCCTGTGGGGGATGTCATTTTAAGAGTTGCTGTTTTGAAATTTATATATAATATTTTCTTTTATCTTTAGAACATGTCTTAAATAAAAATGAATTTACTAATAAAAATTCAAATAGCCATTCAATAAAAGAGGTTGTCCCATTACTTGAAATAAATGAAGATCAGATACCTCAGCCACATGATGTGCCATACTTCAGGTGTGTCCATTTGTTCCTAGTGTAAGAATTTTGTGTTAATGTCTAGACATTTAAAATCAAAATTAAACTATTTTTAATCTGAATATAGTAGATGAATTAGGGGAAACTGGATTTCTGTGATTTTCATTAATCTTTTACATTTTCATTCTTTTTTTCGGTAACTAGTACATTAGTGTGGTTCCTATCTCAAATGGTAGAAAAAGTTGTAAGTGGGAAATTTTTTTCCCAACTCTGTCTCCCATCCCTGTAATTCAAACTTTTCTCGGAAGCAAGTGTTACTCATTTCTTGTGGATCCTTCCAGAGGTGGATAATGCATATGTAGGCTAACAAGCATATATGTTACATATTTTCTTTTGTATAAACAATAGCATACTATTCTATTTTCATTTAATATTACATGTAGTAGACATTACATTTTTATTACTTAAAGAGCTTTCTCATGTTGTTTTGTGTGTGCATGTGTATGTTTAATGGTCACATAGTATCCAGTTATTTGAATTTACCATAATTTACTTAATAGGTCCCCTTTTGATGGTTATTTACATTGGGTTCAGTCTATTACTATTACAAACAGGGCTGCGAAGAACAGCCCTGTCTATGTTTTAATTCTCTCGTGTGCAAATTTATATAAAGATTTTAATTTACATTCACTCCATCAAGGTATGGGAGTTCCTATTTTCTCATACCTTTTCCCCCCACTACAAGGAACAAAATTAAAGTTTATGAAAGAAGGATGATGGGAAATGGTAGGAAGCCCATCAAATCATGAGACAGAATGATATTTCTCCAACTGTGAAGAGAAAATTAACATCTTATTTGGAGATCTTCAACATGTTACCTAAATGCCTTGGAAACATGTCAGAGGCCTACATTTAGCAAAAGGCCTCTCAACATTTGATATCACATAGAAAATGATTCTTTTGTATTATTTTTGAGTGAATGTAGCAAGAAAACCCTCATACCTTTTCCAATACAACATTAACAATTTTTTGAGCTTTGCCAATCAAATAGATAAGAAATATCATCTTGCTCTAGTTTTAATATCCATTCTTTCTGTTTTGAATTAGTTTCTTTTTATATGTTTGGGAGCCACTTCAATTGTTTCAGGGTATAACATTTTAGCCTTGTAAAGTCTTAGAGTTTAGCCAGTCCATTGTCATTTTCAACTGAGACACTGAGATAATAAGCAATTTACCCAGCTAAATAATATCAGATCTACTCCAGGTCTCCTTTCTCATTAATTAAGCTATTCTCTGTTGCCACTAGATATAAACAGCTAAATTTTTCTTCTAAGAAATAAATACTATCCTCAGTTTTCCTTCTTGGATGATTTTATTTTTTAAAAAATAGATTAAATTTTTTTGAAGCCAGGGTTTCTTTCTTCTTTTTTTTTTTTTTGTCTTTTTGCTGTTTCTTTTGGCTGCTCCCTCGGCATATGGAGGTTCCCAGGCTAGGGGTCGAATTGGAGCTGTAGCCGCCAGCCTATGCCAGAGCCACAGCAACACGGGGTCCGAGCCGCATCTGCAACCTACACCACAGCTCACAGCAACGCCGGATCCTTAACCCACTAGCAAGGCCAGGGATCGAACCCGCAACCTCATGATTCCTAGTCGGATTCGTTAACCACTGCACCACGACGGGAACTCCTGAGGCCAGAGTTTCTTAACCTTGGCACTATTGACATTTTAGACTGCATAGTTTTTTTGTTTTGGTTTGGTTTTTGTTGTTGTTTTTTTTTTGGATCACGTCCGCAGCATGCAGAAGTTCCTGGGCCAGGTACTGAACCTGTGCTGCAGCAGCAACCCAGTGCTAGATCCTTAACCCACTGGGCCACAAGAGAACTTCCCTACACTGGATAATTCTTGCTTGGGGTCCGTCCCCTGTGCTGCAGGATGTTTTGTAGCAATGGCTAGTATCCCTGCTCCAGTTTATGACTATCAAATACGTTTCTAGATATTGCCAAATGTCCCCTGGTAGGAAAAACTGACTGCAGTTAAGAACCACTGCCTTTGAACAAAAAAAGGCATAATAGAATCTGTAAGGGCCTATCACTTTAAATCGAAACAATAGTTTTTAGCCTAAACTTACTCTTGGAAATTGGATTGGTCTTAGTTCCATGCAAAATAGAACTAATAACGGAACTAAGGAATGTCCAATTCTTTCTGCTCAGGCACTGAAAAATAAGAACAGAAAAAAATAAAGAATATTAGGTTGAAAATGGGCTCTTGGCATTAACTATCCACTTAAATTTTAGGTGTAGAAGTATGGACATATATAGTGTCGACTTGTCTTTCTGGATTTTAATATGTCATAGTTGATAAAAATAATTAAGCATCCATTCTTGGAAATTAATATTGTGTAAGTGCTATAATGCTAATACTTAGATATTAGGGTGAGAAACATTTACAAAACTGAAATGTATGTCATAATTTTAGAAATATTCTCCAATTGGAAACTGAGAAGTTAACTTCACACTGCTTTGAATGGGACAGAAAGCTTGAATTGGACATTCCAGATGATGGTGAGGGAACATTTGTTTTTATTTTATTTTATTGTCTATTTAGGGCTGCACCTGTGGCATATGGAAGTTCCCAGGTTAGGGACTGAATCACAGCTGCAGCTGCTTGCCTGCATCATAGCCACAGCAACGCCAGATCTGAGCCACATCTGCAAACTGCACCACAGTTCATGGCAACATCGGATTGAGGCCCAGGATTGAACCCTCATCCTCATGGATACTAGTTGGGTTCATTACCACTGAGCCGCGATGGGAACTCCTGACATTTATATTTTTTAATGCCTTAGCTTTGTTTTAATATGAGTACATTTATGTGAAACATAAAAACCTAATGTCCAACTTTATAGTCTCATTGTTATTCAAAATAGCAAGAATTTTTCACATATGTTCACTAATTCTTGTGTGCAAAAATAGTATCTGACTTAAAAGATGTAAGTAGTTAGAATATTAACTATCATTCATGAGTTATGTCTGCCTACTACTAGATTTTTTTTTTTTACTATGACTTTATGAATGACATCTATATCTGGTATTGTTTAATTATACAAAAAACATTTTCTCGACAAAAATTACCTAAATTAACATGACATTTTCAGAAAAGTTCCTTAATTTTACCTATTCAGGAAAGCTGTTTAGAAGAAATCATTTGTGTGCTGTCTGCTTGAAGTCTTTTGGTACTGATGTGCATTGAGTTGTTTGAAGTTGAATTCTTATAAAACACAAGGAGAGGTAGAATGCTTTTTACTATGTAGCAAAATATAAGGGTGTGTATTGCTAATATTTAGCGGGAATTGAAGCAGATAGTAAATGCTCAGTATTTGTATGACAAAATTCTATAGTAAATATTTTTTGTCTTACTTGAAGAATTTGATTCTGTAACCCTTAGGATATTTGGAATGACGTTGTCTTAGCTGGTTGGCTTGCAATAAAGGTCCTGTTTTGTCCTTTAACTTTTAAAAACCCTTTATTTCCTTTAGCTAAAGATCTTATTCGCACAGCAGTTGGCCAGACAAGACTTCTCATGAAAGAAAGGTTCAAACAGTTTGAAGGACTGGTGGACAATTGTGAATATAAACGAGGTGAAAAGGAGACTACCTGTACAGATCTGGATGGATTTTGGGATATGGTTAGTTTTCAGGTATGTGATCAAGTATTTTGAATAAATATATTCAAATCAACATAAATATATTCAAATATATCAAATATACCTTTGGGCCTACTTTTTGGAAAATGAGGTCACAGTAGTATAAAAGGGTTAACAGTAGCTGCTTATGTACCTATAATATTAAATGATATATTAGCACCTTAATAAACTGAAGCATGGTTTAAATTTTCTTTTTTGGCTGCATCCATGGCATGTGGAAGTTCCTAGTGCAAGGATTGAACCCTTGTGACAGCAGTGACCTGAGCCCCTCCAGTGACAAAGCTGGATCCTCAACTGGCCATGCCACATGGGGACCCCATTGTGCTATTTAAATTTGATGACTGATTTCTTCTCCCCTATATTGTCAATATAGTTTCTATTTGGGTGGGAAATTGAGATTATATTCAACTGTTGAATAATCTATAATGATTCTACATGTGGGAAAGTGAGTGAACATATTCTTTAGTGGTTCAGTTCATCTAGCAGTTACTGAATTCCTACTTATGCCAGATATTGTGCTAGGCATTGATAAAATAAGGCACATTCTCTGTCCCAGAGGAGTTTGTAGTATGATTAGTGAGTTAGACAAAACATAATTCCAATCTAATGTGAAAGTGCTATGAGAGAGGGAATCACTGGTAGGGTCAGTAAAGACGTGGGAGGAGATGATGCTATTTAGCTTTTTGAGCATATTTTAAAAATATGCATACAAAATATGATTTCAAAAACATAATATCCAGCATCTATTAGACATTTTAAGAAAGTTTCAAACCCGAAAGAAAAAAGCCAAGCAAACATAAGAAGAAAGCTGTTTGGATGGAGGAAGAAAACTGTTAGAAAGAGTATAGTATCCAAATAATAAGAATTCCAGAAAAAGAATATAGAAAAAAATAGAAAGTAAATGATCAATGACATAGCTTAAAAATTTTCCCTAGAACTAGAGGACATGAATTCCAGATGGAAGAGCCCATTAATTGCCCAGCATTGTGAATCAGAATGGCCCCACACCAGTGCACGTCATTAAGTGTAACTGTACAACTCGTGGGATGAAAACTCTAGAAGTCTCCGTAGAGAACAATTTCATACAAAGGATCAAAAATCAGAACGAGAGTTCTCATCATGGCTCAGTGGTAACAACCCAACTAGTGACCATGAGGTCAAAGGTTTGATCCCTGGCATTGCTCATTAGGTTAAGGAGCCGGCACTGCTGTGAGCTGCGGTGTAGGTCGCAGACATGGCTCAGATCCCTTGTGGCTGCAGCATAGGCCAGCGGGTATACCTCAGATTCAACCCCTACCCTGGGAACTTCTATATGCAGCAGTGCAGCCCTAAAAAGCCAAAAAAAAAAAAAAAAGAATCAGAATGACCTTGGATTTCACAACAGCAGCATTTAAAGCTGAAGGAACGAGGCCCTCAGACTTCTGAAGAAAATAACTTCCTACCTGAAGTTCTCTAGCCAGCCAATCAAGTGTGAGGGTGGAAGAGCATTTTCTAAACATACAGTCTCAAATATTACCTCCCCAACAGTCTTTCTCAGGATGCTAGCTGAGAAGGTACCTCACAAAAGTGAGGGGGTAAGCCAAGAATGGGGAGGAAGTGGGGTTGATCCCCAGAAAGGGGCCAAGAGTATTGAGGCCTAGCAGGAGCCAAGAAAGTGTGCAGCAAGCTGAGCGAGCAGTGGCTCTGATCAGAGATGGAGCCAAGGGCTCTGCCAGATCTGTCTCTGGAAAGCTGAACTGAGGAAAATATCTGATTTGTTTCTTAAACTATGTTAAGAGATTTATACGTACTGTGCAGAGTTTAGAGTGAATTGATGATAGACTCATGAACAAGTAACAAGAAAAAAAGCAAAATAAGTATTAAGTCTAGAGAAAAAGTAAACAGTCTCAATATTTATATGGCCCAGATGTGAAGAGTGTTTATGTTGTCATAATAATGTAAGCATTACTTTATGACCAGTATGTATATATTTACCAGTTTTCATATCATTGAGTTGGTTACTAGTATCCTTCATTGGTGATCAGTTGATTTTGCGGTTTTTTTTTTTTTTCCTTTTTTCTTTTCTTCCTTTTAGGGCCTCACCCATGGCATATGGAAGTTTCTAGTAGGCTAGGGGTTGAATCGGGGCTATAGCTGCCCGCCTACACCACAGCCACAGCAACATGGGATCCAAGCTACATCTGCGACCTACACCAAAGCGCATGGCAATGCTGGATCCTTTACCCACTGAATGAGGCCAGGGATTGAATCTGCGACCTCATGGATGCTAGTCAGGCTTATAACTGCTGAGAAACAATGGGAACTCCTGATTTTGTGTTTCTTAGTGTGATTATTAATTTGTGGATTTAAAAATATTCAATATGTTTTTATTATTTATAGTTACTGTCTTTATTGATACTCATTTGTCAGCTTTGGCCATTGGGAGCCTCTTCAACTTGGCTTCTAGGCCTTTTTTTTTTTTTTTTTTTTAAGAGTTGTATTGGAAGTATAATCTACCTATCATAAATATGCCCATTTTAGGTGTACAGTTCAGTGATTTTCCACATATTTAGAGCTTTGCAGCCATCACTATAATCCAAATTTAGAACATTTTTATCACCACAAAAGGATCCTTCCTGCCTATTTGCAAGTCAGTCCCCATTCCCACTCTGAGGCCTAAGCAACCACTAATCTTCTTGCCATCTATGTAGATTTGCCTTTTTTGGACACTATATAAAGTAGAAGAATATAATATATTGGCTTTTCCATGTGGTGGCTTCTTTCACTTAGCATGATGTTTTTGAGGTTCATCCATGTTGTAGATACATTTATCTGTACTTTATTTACCAATGGATGAACATTTAGATTGTTTCCCCTATGATGATTTTGAAGTCTTATGAATGCTCATATACAAATAGTTGTGTGGACATATATTTTCATTTCTCTCGGGTAGATACCTAGATATCGATGATCATATGGTAAATTTTGTTTAGTTTCTTTCTTTCTTTCTTTTTTTTTTTTTAAGAGCCGTACCCACAGCATATGAAAGTTCCCAGGCTTGGGGTCGAATCAGAGCTACAGCTGCCAGCCTACACCATAGCCACAGCAACACCAATCCCTAACCCAATGAGTGAGGCCAGGGATCGAACCTATGTCCTCACGGATACTAGTCAGGTTTGTTTACGCCGAGCCACGACAGGAACTCCTGTATAACTTTTTAAGAAACTGCCAAAGTATTTTCTAAAAGTGATTACAGCATTTTACTTTCTCACGAACAATGTATGTTCCCCTTTCACCATATCCATACTTGTTATTGCCTTTTTTTTTCCTTTGTCTTTTTAGGACCACACCCGCAGCATATGGAAGTTCCCAGGCTAGGGGTTGAATTGGAACTGCAGCTATTGGCCTGCACTACAGCCACAGCAACACTGGATCCAAGCTGAGTCTGCGACCTATACCACAGCTCACGGCAACGCTGGATCCTTAACCCACTGAGTAAGGCCAGGGATTGAACCCGAATCCTCGTGGATCCTAGTCGGGCTCGTTAACCACTGAACTTCAATGGGAACTCCTGCCTATCTTTTTAGTATAGCCATCCTAGTGTGTGTGCAGCCTCTCACTGCAGTTTTGGTTTGCATTTCCTTAATCAGTAATGATGTTAAGTATCTTTTTATATGCCTATTAGTCATTCATGTGTCTTTTTTGGCAAAAAGTCTAGTTGTTTCTTTTGCACGTTTTTAAATTGGTTTGCCTTTTTATTATTGAGTTGTGTTTTTCATATATCCTGGATATAGTCCTTTTTTTTAAACATTTTTTTCTTAAATTTTAAGTTTTTGCTTTTTAGCGCCACACCTGTGGCATATGGAAGTTCCCAGGGTAGAGGGTGAATCAGAGCTGCAGCTGCTGGCCACAGCCACATCCATGCCAGATCTGAGCCTCATCTATGACTTATACCATAGCTTTCGGTAATCTGGATCTATACCATAGCTTTCGGTAACGCTGGATCCTTAACCCACTGAGCAAGGCCAGGGATCGAACCAACATCGTCATGGATACTAGTCAGGTTCTTAACTTGCTGAGCCACAACAGAAACTCCTGGATACAAGTCCTTTATCAGAAATATTATTTGCAAATATTATGTCCCAGCTTGTGGCTTGTCTTTTAATTTTCTTAATGATGTCTTTTGCAGTGCAGATTGTAGTGCTTTCGATGAAGTTCAATTTACCAGATTTTTTCTATTGTGGTCATGTCTAAGATCTCTTTTTGCTTAACTATAGGTCACAAAGATTTTCTCTCAGGATTTTTTCTGAAAGTGTTATAATTTTAGCTCTTACAGTTAAGCCTGTGATCCATTTGGAGTTTATTTTTGTGTCTGGTATTGGTATAAATCTAAATTCATCTTTTTTCTTGTAGATATCCAATTTTCCCAGTATTGTTTATTAAAAAGACTGTTTTTTCCTCATTGAATTGCAGTGGCAATCTTGTCGAAAATCAATTGATCATAAATGTAATCCTGAGTCTTTGACATTTAAAAAAATTTTTTGAGAGAAAGATTGAGAGTACATATGAATATAAATGCATAGTAAGGGGACTTGAAGCAAGTTTACCAAACTGTTGACAGTGGTTACCTCTTTGGAGATTGGAAATACTAAAAGGATGGGGATATTGTTTGAATCTTTTAAAATGGAATTGTGTCGGGAGAATGAGAAGGCAAGCCACAGACTAGGAGAAAGTATTTGCAAAAGATGTATCTGATAAAGGACTATTCTTCATCAAAATATACAAAGAACTCTTAAAACAACCTGATTTTAAAATGAAGAAAAGTCCTGTACAGACACTTCTCCAAAGAAGATACGCAGATGACAAGTAAGCGTATGAAGAGATAAGGCTCAGAGTTCCTGTTGTTGTGCAATGGAAACAAATCTGACTTGTATCCATGAAGATTCAGGTTTGATCGCTGACCTCTCTCAGTGGGTTGGGGATCCAGCATTGCTATAAGCTGTGGTATAGGTCGCAGATGCGGCTCTGATCCCAGTTTCTATGGCAGTGGTGTAGGCCAGCAGCTGTGGCTCCAATTCAACCCATAGCCTGGGAATTTGCATATACCACGAGTGAGGCCCTAAAAAGAAAAAACAAAAAGAGAAATGAGTATCAACATTCTATGCTAGTAAAACTACAGTAACTATAGTGAGATACCACTGCACGCCTATTAAAATGGCAAAAATCCAAACCACTGACAGCACCAAGTGCTGGTGAGTATGTAGAGCAACAGGAACTACGGTTGGTGAGAGTACAAAATGTACAGTCACTTGGGAAGACAGTTTGGCTGTTTCTTACAAAACTAAATATGCTCTTATACAATCCAGCAGTCATAGTTCTTGGTATCTACCTAATTGATTGAAAACATGTTCACATAAAAAAGTGTACACTATTGTTCATGGCATCTTTATTCATAATTGCCTAAACTTGGAAACAGCCAAGATGTCCTTCAGTAATAAACTACAAAAAAAGAGAGTGAGGAGTTCTTGGTGGCTCAGTGGGTTAGGGATCTAGCTGTTGTCGCTGCTGTGGCTTGGTTGCTGCTATGGCACAGGTTTGATCCCTGGCCTTCGGGAACTTAACACATGCCTTGGGTGCGGCAGAAAAAAAAAGAGAGGGAAAGATTATGTTGTGTTCACTTTATGTAATTTAGGAAACAAAAACATTTAGAATATCTCTCCTACCATTTTAGGGATCAAAAATAATTTAGAAGAGTTATCCATATATGACATCCTTTATGTAAATTTACGGAGGTTTATAAGACCAAAAATAAAAAGGAACAGTTTTACTTGAAGAGTTTTTTACTTGAATACTAAACTGAGAATGACTTAGTCTAATTTTATGTTGACTTTCTCAATTTCTTTTGAAGCTTCAGTTTATTAGTCTGTAATTTTAATGTGGTTAGCAGTAATATGATAAACTTGTGCTTTACTAACAGATAGAAGATGTAAACCAGAAATTTAACAATCTGACCAAACTTGAGGAATCTGGATGGCAAAGCAGTAACAATACAAGCAAAAAAGTTGTTAGAGTAAGTTTGTGGGTTTCTAATACGGATTTTCCTAATCTAGTGAATTTTTATTTTCAAGCTTTAAAAACATTTAGCTTCAGATTTTTCATCATTTTATAAAATAAGTTTCATATATTGCTTACAATGTCCTGATTGTCTTTGAAGAAAGAATAAAACCAACACAAAATTCAGGATGGTTATTTCTGGAGGGAGGAAGGATTGGGGCTGTGATTGGATTGGGGCATCCTGAGAGCTTCTGAGTTGCTAAATAGAGGGGGGGGGTGTATGTGTTTGTTTTATTCTTTAAACTGTGTTTATACATTTGTTGTAATAATAAGAGTAGATAATGTATATAATGTTTAGTATGTGCCAAAATGTTGTTCCAAGTAGTTGACGTTTATTAACTCATTTAATCCTTAACATTCATATTGAGGTGGGTGTTATCCTTATTTTACAGTTGAGGAATATGAAACCCAGAAAGATTAGGTTACTTGCCTAAGGTGGAGTTGCATTTCAGGCTAGACTTGCTCATTCCAGAATCCCTGTTCTTATCCAATAGGCTATGCAACCTCTTTTGTATGTAATATTTCAAAATTTTTTAAATAGAAAAGAGGAATAATGGCTCTTTAGAACATCTTTCTTCTTCCTTATACTTGATCTTATAAAACTTCCTATTACTTTTCTCTGTAAAATTTACTTTATCATGATAGATTCCTTTCTTATCTATTTGTTGAATTCTTTTCCAGTGATGTTTTAAACTCAGTTTTTGGTTCAGATGAATGCTTCTCAAACCACCTTAGAGCATTTCTGGCTTTCCTTTTAGATTTTAGAGAAATGTCTGCGGTTATAAAATCAGGTTTCTAGGTTGGTACTTTATTATGCTATGTAATCCAGATAAAAACTGTTTTGAATCCTTAGGAGTTTAAGATGTTGGAGTGTTAAAGGAACTTTTTAATAAAGTTATTTTAATGATTGTTATGACAAAGATTCTAAGGAAATTGACCAAATTGATTGAATGAATTTTAAATCTGCTAAATGGTGACAGATGCTTGAACATTTTGAAGATACTGTGGGTATTTCTTACTGAGTGCCTAATTCTGGAAACATTAATATCATCAGTGATACAGATAATGGGTGTAGCAGTATAGCAGTGTATCAGAGCCTTGTAATTCTGTCTCTTATCACCAGATGTCTCTCTCCTCCTACTTTATTTTATAGGTGACTGTTAAATTTTATTTCTTCCATGATCTTTTCCTTTACCTATCCTTTGATACCATTCCCTTCTATCTCCCTATCTCCTATTCATTTACCTCTCATTCCATCACTTAGCCTTGTTGCCTTGTTTTCTGTTTTTCCCGCTTTTTTTTTTGCTTTTTAGGGTTGCACCTGTGGCATATGGAGGTTCCCAGGCTAGGGGTCCAATCAGAGCTATAGCTGCCAGTGTACGCCACAGCCAATAGTGCAGGATCTGAGCCGGGTCTACGACCTAAACCACAGCTCACAGCAATGCCAGATCCTTAACCCACTGAGTGAGGTCAGAGATCCTCATGGATAGTAGTTAGGTTTGTTACCACTGAGCCATGACAGGAACTCCATCTCTGATGCTTTTTCTCATCAGTTTAAAAAACCTTTTTTAAAATTATAGTTGATACACAATTTTTTGTCAGTTTCTACTGTACAGCAAAGTGACTCAGTTGTACATACATACATATACACATATGTTCTTTTTTCATATTATCTTCCATTATGTTCCATCACAAACAATTGAATATAGTTCCCTGTGCTATACAGCAGGACCTCATTGCTTATCCCATCAGTTTTTAGATATATTTAAGGGTCTTATCTTTGTTTACATTAAAACAAACAAAAAAAAATCGTGGAGTTCTTGCTGTGGTACAGTGGATAGAGGATCCAGCACTGCCCCTACTCGTGGCTTAGGTCGCAGCTGCGGCTCAGATTCGATCCCTGCCCAGGGAACTTCCACATCTGTGGGTGCGGCCAAAAAAGAGGAGAACAAACAACCAAACCTGTGGTGTCCACATCTCCCTCCAGTTACTTGTACCTCCCTCTCCTCCTCCGCATTTTTTCTTCTCCGTCACAGACAAGCTTCCTGAAAAATTGTCTATGCTCTGTTCTTACTATTTTGATTCTCACTTCTCCACCTCACTACAATTGATCCTCACCCTTTTCAATGCCCCTAGAACAGTTATAACCAAGGTTATTGATCAACTAATTGCTGCAATTATTAGGCACTGACTTAATTATAAAATCTAATCCCTTGGCAGTATTAAATACAGTCTACTCCCTCTTTTTTGAAATTGTGTTCAATCAACTGATTTTCCTCCTCCTTCTACCTATTTTTCAGTTGTTTCCAAGTGCCTGTTGTCCATTTATCCCTTAAGTGTTTGTAATACTCAAATTTCTATTTCAACTCTCTTCTCTCCTTCCATATTTTTCCTGTGCTATGTTAGCCACCCTATGATGATTCCCAAATGTGTATTTCAAACCATACTTACTGCTAAACCCTAGCTCCATACATCATGACACGTATTTTAAAATCAGTATATCCCAAACTGAAACCATCTTCACCCATCACTGTTTCCCTGTCTCGGAGAATTATTATCCCATCGGGTGTCCAAGATAGAAACCTGGCTGTCTTCTGTGGTCCTTTCATTTTTGTATTTCACCATCTTTACCCACACTCGTTTAAAAGATCACTGAGTTCTCTCAATTATACCTCTCAAATGTCTCCTGAATCTACTTTTTCAATTTTAATCTTTCTTAATCTTACTACTATCATCTTTTTCCAGTATCACAGCAATAGTCTCCTTCCTAACTGGCTTGAAACTCTCCAGTCCGTTCTCCAAACTGGTCACAGAGTAACCTTTCCAAAACATAAATGTTAACCTCCAGATCAAAAAAATCAAAAGTAGTCTATTCCTTTGACTTCTATACAAATGTAGCTCCTCAAAAGTGGTTACATGTGTGTGAGGGATTATAATTAGCTATTGGTTGTCTCTTGCCAACTCCTCCATGCGTTCTTTGATTTTTGGTTTTGCAAACATGCTATTCTCCCTACCTGGCCTTTTCTTCATCCCATTTTGTAGCTTGCCAAGCTGTGATTTTACCTAAGATGCCACTCCTTGTAAGCCTTTTTGGTGCCTCTGAAGTTTGATTAATTGATAAACTCAGGCTCTAGATTTCTTTCCTTTTTTTTTCTTTCTTTCTTTCTTTTTTTTTTTTTTTAATATTTCTAGGGCTGCATCTGTGGCAAATGGAAGTTGCCAGGCTAGGGGTCAAACCGGAGCTGCAGCTGCCAGCCTACACCGCAGCCATAGCAATGCCAGATCTAAGCCACATCTGCGACCTCTACCACAGCTCACGACAATGCTGAATCCTTAACCCACAGAGTGGGGCCAGGGATTGAACCTGTATCCTCATGGATACTAGTCAGGTTTGTTACCACTGAGTTACAAGAGGAACTTGTGGATTTATTTCTAACATGACATTTCTTCTTCTCAGTGTCCTTGTCTAGTTCGTCCACTGTGAAGCTGAGACCTCCTTGAGGGCAGGAAGTTTGTCCTTTACCTTTTGACCCCCAGAATTTTAGCATATACTAGGAGCTTGATAAGTATATGATGAATGTTTCTACGTTTTTTTCTTTTTCTGCCCCACCTGTGGCACATGGAAGGTCTCAGGCCAGGTATTGAGTCCAAGTTTGAGCTGCAACCTATGCCACTGCTGTGGCCATGCTTCGTCCTTTAACCCACAGCACACGGCTCGGGATCAAACCTTTGCCTCCACAGAGACAAGATCATTAACCCACTGTGGCACAGCAGGAACTCCAGTAGATGATGAATGTGTGAAATATTTTATGTAGGCTCTATTTGTTTTTCTTGTAAGGTGGTAATAAGTAGCTTTAATAAGCGTTATAATTTCTCTTCACAGAAAAAACTTGTCTCAGGTACAGCAAGTAAACCCAAACCAGATGATGGTGGAAGACTTGCAGCTAGAAATCGCCTGGCTGCCATAAAAAACAAAATGAGAGAGAGAATTAAGCAGGAAGAACATGCTGAGGCGGCAGCCTCTGCCATGCCAAAGGAAGTTGATAAAATAGTGTTTGATGCTGGATTTTTCAGAATTGAAAGTCCTGTTAAATCATTCTCAGGTTAGTTTTTCTGCTGAGACTAATATTTGGGTTGAATAGGTAAGAGGTGAAAAATAAGTTTTCACATGAAGGTTTATATGCTTTCTGTGATTTCTGAGAAATAGCTTATGGAAGGTGGGTTTGGTTTAATTTTCATTTATATTAAAAATTTTCCAGTTCCTGTTGTGGCTCAGTGGTAATGAACCTGACTATTATCTATA
This sequence comes from Phacochoerus africanus, assembly GCF_016906955.1. Taxonomy (NCBI): domain Eukaryota; kingdom Metazoa; phylum Chordata; class Mammalia; order Artiodactyla; family Suidae; genus Phacochoerus; species Phacochoerus africanus. Next base: position 186,761,221 of record NC_062545.1, on the reverse strand, counting down.
AGGATGCAGGTTCGATCCCTGGCCTCAGCGGGTCGGGGATCCTGTGTTGCCATGAGCTGTGGTATAGGTCGCAAATGCAGCTCGGATCCCAAGTTGCTGTGGCTGTGGTGTAGGCTGGCAGCTGCAGCTCAGATTCGACCCATAGCTTTGGAATTTCCATATGCTGCGGGTGCAGCCCTAAAAAAAAGGGGAGGGGGGGGGCAAAAAAATTTTTTTTTCTCTTCATCTTTTTGAAGTGTAGTAAATATACCAATTTCCTAATTTTAAAATATTCCAATATAACTAGTTTTAATACTTTAGGAAATTATTCTTCAGGAATCCTAAGGTCTTTTGTAACTCTGGCTCTATTTTTCAATTTATTTACTTAGATTGAAATTATTTGCATATAAGCTGTTGGATGAGAGGTCATATTGAAGTAATGTGTTTCTTAATTTTGGTAGATACTTTTGTCAATACTTTTGTCAGTGCTTTAAGTGCTAGATGTTTATTTTCAAGGAGAAAGGGGCTATGTCCTCTTTAAGTACTAATCAGCAGAAGAGATTTTTTTCCCTATTATTTAATGGGGTCCACTAGGAAGATATTTGACAATAAACTTGATTTGCTGTCTAATATTCACATTCAAATGTAAATCTGTGACCTCAACTATTTTATCACCTCCCTGTCAATTTAGATATTTTAGTTTGTGGTTTTGGGTTGTTTCCTTTCCTCTAAGCAGCTGTACCTCCATGGACACCCAGGAATCACCTCACTGCTATGACATGGCTCCTTGCGATTTACTCCACAAGAATCCTAGTGGTTTCTACGATTATGAGCTCATTGCTGTCTGTTATACACCCATCTTGGCACTTATGAGTAGAGAGATCATGGTTTTTGACCAAAATTGATCCTTTTGAAATTGTTTTAGTTATAGAACACATAGTTTATATGAGGCAACACAAAACAGAAGTCCCCCAAGAAGGCTCTTCTCATCCCATTTGTCACTTCCTAAAGGCAACTACTTCGAATGCCTAAAGGAGTCTTAGTGTGTTATTTATGGTCCCCTCTAAACAAGGTAGAGGATTTTTTTTCTTGAATTGTTCCTTTGCTTTACAATCCTTGGTTCTCTCTGCTCTTTCTTTCAGAAACATGTATTTTTCCCCTGGTAATTGGACTATTTTCTATTATTCTTTGCTATACTTGTCATTTTCTTCTACTTCCTGAATTTCTTCAACTTTCCTGTTGGCTCTCATGTTAATTCCCAAGAGCTCTTTCTCATTCCCCACCCCCCTTTTTAGGGCCGCAGCTGCAGCATATGGATGTTCCCAGGCTAGGGGTCCAATCAGAGCTATAGCCAATGGCCTATGCCAAAACCACAGTAATGCGGGATCTGAGCCTCATCTGCGACCTACACTGCAGCTCACAGCAATGCCAGATCCTTAACCCATTGATCAAGGCCAGGGATCGAACCCGAGTCCTCATGGATGCTAGTCAGGTTTGTTAACTGCTGAGCCACAATGGGAACTCCTAGGATTAATTTTCTTGGGTCTACCAAGTAATATCCCACTCATCCATCTACATTATGCTTCCAAAAATTTCTCGGTTTTGTTGTCTTTTTTTAGTTCCCTTTGTCCTTGAAAATTATATTTCAAAAAATAACCTTAAAAAAAAGAATGCTAGTCCTTGTATGTTCTACCTTTCAAAATTATCTTTGTTACTGTTTTAGTAGTGGGATGTCAAGAGGAAGCAGTTTAACGTATGCATTCAGTACTAGCTTTAATGCAAAGTCCCAAGCATTTGACTTTAACAAACATTGTTTTACAGGAAAAGAGGCTAATTGGTAGGAGAATAGGAAGAATTTGCACTGTCTTTCCAGTTACAATAAAAAATGAATGAAAGCTTTTTGCTATTGAGATGATTTCTCTAATCTTCTAGGACTTTCTTCTGAACGTCTTTCTCAAAGACTGGGAACACCTAAGTCTGTCAGCAAAGCTGTGGCTGAGGGCAGGGCTGAGATGGGTCTTCTGAAACAAACTACAACATCACCAGAGAATCCTCATCCTCAGAGTCCCAAAAGTGAACATATTGATAAGACTTTGATTTCAAATATTCCTGAAAACAGGTATTTTTTTTTTTTTTAAATAGCTATTCTTTTTTTTTTTTTTTTGGTCTTTTTGCCATTTCTTGGGCCGCTCACGTGGCATATGGAGGTTCCCAGGCTAGGGATCGAATCGGAGCTGTAGCCACCAGCCTGAGCCAGAGCCACAGCAACGCGTCTGCAACCTACACCACAGCTCACGGCAACGCCGGATCGTTAACCCACTGAGCAAGGGCAGGGACCGAACCCGCAACCTCATGGTTCCCAGTTGGATTCGTTAACCACTGCGCCACGACGGGAACTCCTGAAAACAGGTATTTATTTCATGTGTTATTAGTAAGAGTTTAACAGATGGAGACATTAAATACCATTTCAGATTGTTAACTTGGTTAAATATTCAAGATATATATTATTAAATTTCACAATGACCCTGTAACATAGGGGCAATACTGCTCTTTCTTTCTCGTCTTTTTAGGACTGCACCAGTGGCATATGGACGTTCGCAGGCTAGGGGTCTAATCAGAGCTTTTGCTGCTGGCCTACGCCAGAGCCACAGCAATGCCAGATCCGAGCCATGTCTGTGTCCTACACCACAGCTCACAGCAACGCCAGATCCTGAACCCACTGAGCGAGGCCAGGGATCAAACCCACAACCTCATGGTTCCTAGTCAGATTTGTTTCTGCTGCGCCACAACAGGAACTCACTCTCTTTCTTTCTTCCTTTCTTTCTTTCACGTGCAGTTTATGGAAGTTCCCAGGCTATGGCTTGAACTGGAGCTACAGCTGCCAGCCTACACCACAGCCACAGCAATGCTGGATTCTCTCAACCCACTGAGCAGGGCCAGGGATCGAATTGAAGTCCTCATGAATTCTAGTTGGGTTCATTGTCACTGAACCACAATAGGAACTCTTTTTTGCTTTTTAGGGCTACACCCATGGCATTTGGAAGTTCCCAGGCTAGGGGTGGAATTGAGAGCTGCAGCTGCTGGCCTACACCACTGCCACAGCAACACAGGCAAGCCACATCTGTGACCTACATACACCATAGTTCACAGCAACACCAATCCCTGACCCACTGAAGAAGGCCAGGAATCAAACCCGAATCCTCATGAATACTAGTTGGATTCCTTTCCACTGCACCACAATGGGAACTCCCCAATACTTCCGTTTCATAAATGAGGAAATTAATGCTTAAGATTCCAGATTGGTAAATGGCCATATTTGGATAGGCAAACTAAATTCTACAGAACTAAGAAGAAGCTCAACAGTCCTGCAATTTATTGCTTGACAGATCTGAGCTCAAAACCAGCTGTACAACCTTCTATGTAACTTAGGTACAAGTTTTCTTAACTCACTTAGCTTCTGTTTGATTATCTATAAAATAGTGCTGAGACCTCCCCAGAGTTATTGAGAGGTGGGCATTCTGTACCAGGCTTTATAGAAGATACCTTGAGATTGCTGACTTGACAGATGGCAGAGCAGAAAGAGGTAGCTAATGTGTACTGAACAATTATTATGGGCTGGGCATGGTTCTAAGTTCCTATCATATGATCCTACTATCTCATTTAACCTCAGAACAACCATGTGAGGTGCAAGATCCCTGTCTTTCAAAAATGAGAAAACCTGAAAAGTTAGTAACTTATCCAGGTCAGCTTACAGTTGTTGAGAGTGGATGCTGACTGCATTCTTTCTGCTACATAGTACTGCCTCTGCAAATGTGCATCAAAATTACCAATATAGTCCTTAGTTCTTGTTCATGACATGTAAATATACCAAAAATATGATAGGAAAAAGACAAAGTAGAAAATCAAATTGTAGTCTGGAGCCAAAAGAGTACTATTGGACTTAACTATTAATCTGGAGGTGGGACAGCATTGACTATTGAGTCAATGTAGCAGACAAGGCTGTCCAAAAATAAAGAACACGTGTGAATTGAAATAGGGGAAACAAATGAAAGTCTTTGTTCTTAAATATCCCATGGAACATGTTTCAAGATTTCTACTTTTCAGGGGTTCTTTTATGGAGCAGTGGGTTAAGGATCCAGTGTTGTCACTTCAGTGGCTTGGATCTCTCCTGTGGTGTGGTTTCAGTCCCTGGCCTGGGAAATTCCACATATCATGGGCACACACAGCCAGGGGGAAAAAAAAGAAAAAATCTAATTTTTAGCCTTTATGGAGACAAAAATATTTTAGGTGTTTTAGAAATCTATGGGTTATAGAATACCAATTTATTGTCTTTTTTTTTTTCTTAAGATTACACCTGTGGCATATGGAAGTGCCTAGGCTAGGGGTTGAATCAGAGCTGCAGGCCTATGCCAAAGCCACAGTAGCAACACCAGACCTGAGCCACATCTGTGACTCACACCACAGCTTGCAGCAACTGAAGCCAGGGATCAAACCAGTATCCTCATTGATACTAGTCAAGTTCTTAACTGACTGCCGAGTCGTAGTGGGAACTCCTTACTGTCGTTTCTTAAATGCAAGTTATTTTACTTTGTATATCCCGTAGTTCATTATCTTGAAGATCCAAAATTGTATTTAAATGATATTGCAAGTACTCATAAAAACTTTTTTACTTGATGTTCAAAAATAGCCCTGAAAGAGCATTTTACAAATAAACTACTTTGTACAATGTGGGCAAACTGAACCTGAAAACCAGAAAAATAGCATATATTAAAAAAAAAAAAAAAAAAACTCCAAGAGGTTGAGAGAGATTTCTAATAAAATGCAAGTTAAAAACTTTAGGATTAGAATATATTGTGCTAAAACTAACAAGTAAATATAGCCAACTCCAGCTATACAATAATTGAGTTGTTGCTTCAATCCCCCAGATGTCAGCTTTATCCTAACTTATCCTACTATATGGCTCTGGATTTGGCCGAGGTTCAAAAGATTGCCAGTGGACTGACCAGCATGGGACCAGGTTTATGAGCTTTCTGAGAAAAAAATATGTTTGGTTTGTAAGGCCATCCAGCAGTAGCTATTGTCCAGAACTAATCTATTTGTATCAGGCTTGATCTTGGATGAGGCTACATCTTTGATGCATAAAAGTCTCAAAACACAAGTCAAAAAATAGCAATATATTTAATTATCTGAGTACAATGCTGCTTTTTTTCTTTTTCAGGAAGAGCATAGTGAAAGATACTAAGTGTCCTGGATTACAAAATTTAATTGAAGTAAACCATGTAAGTCCTACTGTGCAATAGCTAAGCCCATAATGTTATCTGTTTATATCATTGTGTATAGTAACTCCATAAATAACCCCCACAATTTCCATTGGAAATCTAAATCAGTCATATAAAATGATAGTTCTTGCTACAAAGACCTTTGCTTTTTGGGTTTTTGTTTGTTTTGTTTTTTGCCTTTCCTAGGGCTGCTCCCGTGGCATGTAGAGGTTCCCAGGTTAGGGGTCCAATCGGAACTGTAGCCACCGGCCTACACCAGAGCCACAGCAACATGGGATCCGGGCCGTGTCTGCGAGTTACACCACAGCTCACGGCAACACAGGATCCTTAACCCACTGAGCAATGCCAGGGATCGAACCCGCAACCTCATGGTTCCTAGTCGGATTCGTTAACTACTGTGCCACGACGGTAACTCCTCAAAGGCCTTTGGTTTGTTTGAAATCATAGTGCCAATTTGTATGTCAACTCACATCAAGATTATTTTTGTAGGAGTTCCCATCGTGGCGCAGTGGTTAACGAATCCAACTAGGAACCATGAGGTTGCAGGTTCGGTCCCTGCCCTTGCTCAGTGGGTTAACGATCCGGCGTTGCCGTGAGCTGTGGTGTAGGTTGCAGACACGGCTCGGATCCCACATTGCTGTGGCTCTGGCGTAGGCCGGTGGCTACAGCTCCGATTCAACCCCTAGCTTGGGAACCTCCATATGCTGCAGGAGCGGCCCAAGAAATAGCAACAACAAAAACAACAAAAAAAGACAAAAGACAAAAAAAAAAGATTATTTTTGTAAATAAAGTTTTATGGTACCACAGCCGTAATCATTTGTTTTATCTGGCTACTTGGGAAATAGAATGGTAGAGTGTTCGGTGATGGTGGCAGAGACTCTTTAGCTCACAAAGACTAAAACATTTAGAGTTGACTCTTGAACAATGGCAAGAGGCACTAACCCTTTCCAAAGTCCAAAATCCACGTACAACTTAAAGTTGGTTCACCTTTATACTTGGTTCTTCCATATTTGCGGTTCTGCATCTGTGGATTTGATCAACTGCAGATCAAGTAGTACTGTAGTTCTAACACTGAAAAAATTCTGCATATAAGTAGACCCTCATAGTTCAAACCAATGTTGTTCAGGGATCATCTTGGCCCTTCACATGAAGTGTTTGCCAATCTCTGCACTGAAGTTTCTCTGGTACTTACTGAGAAACTATGCTTCAGTTATACTATTGCTATAGTATTATCTGATCTAATTGTTCAAGAAGCAAGTTAGTAGGATTTACAGTGTTCTTTAGCTTGTGCTCAGAATGCTATCCTTCTGTTATTTCTTACTTTTAATAGCAATAAGACATGTTTATTTCAATTTTGGATAATTAATAACCATTTTTACTTCCAGGATGTAAATAAGATAAACTTTGAGATAGATTGTTTACCCAGTGAAAGAATGAGTTGGGCTCTCCTTGCTGGCAAAGTGGCAGATGATGTTAACACTAACAAAAAGGAAGAAATTTCAGATGTGGAAGGAATAGAAGTAAATTCAGTTACATCAGAGGATATTTTGATGACTACCCCTGAAAAAAATACACCATCACAAAAAAATGTCTCACTGGAAGAGGAAACAAAAATTTCTCAGTCAGGTAAAGTCTTTTTAATGTATTTAAATGTGGCTTTGTTAAATAAATGAACTTGGACTATAGATTATTACAAACATTTCAAGATACAGTTTCTAAGAACGAAGGTTGAAAAATTGGATACTTGCAGTAAATATCTTATGAGAATTAGTTTTTATTTTAGTACCCTACTCTCCACCCCACACCTTTTGAGATAAACCTATTAAAAATCAGTAATCTGCATTGGATGTCAGTAGCATTTTACATTAGACCTAACTATTTGGGAACCTTTATTAGTTCTATATATATATTATTCATTATTTTATATATATATAATCATTCATTGTTTTATATATATATAAAATCTTTTTTGTTTTTTTAATTCAGTGAATTTTATACTTATTTATCATTGTACAACCATCGTCACAACCTAATTTTAGAATGTTTCCATTGCAAACCCCCAGTCTACTACCCCTCCCTACTCTCTACCTGTCCCCTTTAGAAACCATAAGTTTTTTCAAGTCTGTGAGTCTGTTTCTGTTCTGCAAATAAGTTCATTGCATCCTTTTTTTTAGATTCCATGTGTAAGTGGTATTATATGATGTTTATCTCCAACTGTCTAACTTCACTTAGCATGAGACTTTCTAGGTCCACCTAAGTTGCTTCAAATACCATTATTTCATTCTTTCTTATGACTGAGTAATATTCCATTGTTTATATGTACCACATCTTCCTTATCCACTCCTCTGTCAGTGGACATTTAGGTTGCTTCCATGTCTTGGCTATTGTATATAGTGCTGCAGTGAACATTGGGATACATGTATCTTTCTGAGTCATGGTTTTCTTTGGATAGATGCCCAGGAGTAGATTGCTGGGTCATAAGTATTTCTATTTTCAGTTTTTTGAGGAACCGCCATACTGTTTTCCATAGTGGTTGCACCAATTTACATTCCCACCAACACCCTTTCCAGCATTTATTATTTGTAGACTTTTGGGTTGATGGCCATTCTGGCTGGTGTAAGGTGGTACACTTTAGTAGTTTTGATTGGCATTTCTCTAATAATGAATGATGTTGAACATATTTTCATGTGTTTTTTTGGCCGTCCGTATGTCTTCTTTGGAGAAATATCTGTTTAGATCTTCTGCCCATTTTTTGATGGAGCTGTTTTTTTGATATTGAGCTGCAGGTGGTGTTTATGTATTTTGGAGCTTAATCCCTTGTCATGAGCTTTATTTGCAAATATTTTCTCCATCCTGTGAGTTGTCTTTCATTTTGTCTAGGGTGTCCTTTGCTGTGTAAAAATGTTTAATTAGGTCCCATTTGTTTTTTTGTTTGTTAATTTTTTTTGTCATTACTCTAGGAGGTGGATCTGAGAAGGTAATTGCTGTGGTTTATGTCAGAAAGCGTTCAGCTTGTGTTTTCCCCTAAGAGTTTTATAGTATCCAGTCTTATATTTAGATTTTAATCCATTTTGAGTTTATTTTTGTGTATCATGTTATGTCTAATTTCATTCTTTTACATGTAGCTCTCCAGTTTTCCCAGCACCACTTATTGAAGGGGCTGTCTTTTCTCTATTGTGTATTCTTGCCTCCTTTGTTGTAGATTAGTTGACCATAGGTACATGGGTTTATTTCTTGACTTTCTGTCCTGTACCATTGATCTATTTATTTCAGTTTTTGTGCCAGTACCATGCTGTTTTGATGAGTGTAGCTTTATAGTATAGTCTGAAGCCAGGGAGCTTGATTCCTCCAGCCCCGTTTTTCTTTTTTTTTGTCTTTTTGCCATTTCTTGGGCCGTTCCCATGGCATATGGAGGTTCCTAGACTAGAGGTCGAATTGGAGCTGTAGCCGCCGGCCTATGCCAGAGCCACAGAAATGCAGGATCCAAGCTGTGTCTGCAACCTACACCACAGCTCACTGCAACACCAGATCCATAACCCACTGAGCAAGGCCATGGATCAAACCTGAAACCTCAGGGCTCCTAGTCGGATTTGTTAACTACTGAGCCACAACGGGAACTACCTACCTCCATTTTTCTTTCTCAGGATTCTTTCAGTGACCGATTGGTTGTTTGGTAGCATGTTGTTTAGTCCCCAAGTGTTTCTGTAAGTGCCTCTCCTACCGTCTTGATATGGCTTCTTCTTTGTCTTTGGGTGTAAGATATCTTTTTTGGTAGCTCCCAGTCTGTTTTGTTGATGTGATTTATCAGCAACTGTTTGTAATTTTGGTGTTTTCATGAGGAAAGGTGAGCTCCATTCCTTCTACTGTGCTCTCTTTGGATCCTTCATTATTTGTGGAGACTCAGAAATAGAGAAATTCCTTGGAGTGTTTTAAGTTCTCTTCTTTTCCATTAAACGTCCTCAAACCTTTCTTTAAAATACATTATTTTTCTTCCCTAATCCCTATTCCTACCTACTTTGTTGCAGTTGTTCTTCAACAGGAAATAGCTCTTGTATTTTTGTTACAATGTGTGATGATTTCACCTGCTACTCCATGGTGCTATTCTGACTGGGGCCTAGGGCAAAATAAACATAATCTTGGCCAGATATTTAATGCACTCCAGCTATTTTGTGCTACTAGCATCTTTTGGGTACATTTTAATTACAAGCGTGAGGAGTTCCCTTGTGGTACAGCAGGTTAAGTGTCAGCATTGTCACTGTTGTGGTGTAGGTTCAATCCTTGGCCTGGGAGATTCCAAATGCCATGAGTGCACCCCCCAAAAAAATTAAATTAAGTTACAAGCATGATATTTGTTTATACAAGACTTGTTTTGGGGCAGGGGGCTAGGGGTGCACATCTGCAGATTCCAGAAGTTCCTGTCCAAGACCAGAGATTGAACCCAGGGCCACAGCAGTGAAAGGACCAAATCCTAACCACTTGGCCATCAGGGAACTCCTATAGTAGATTCTTTTGATACTGAAATTAAGGATGAGAAGTTTCAAAGATAATTTAACTACAGTTAAAAAATGTGATAGTAGGGAGTTCCCATAATGGCTTAGTGGTTAACAAACCCAACTAGTATCCATGAGGATGCGGGTTTGATCCCTGGCCTCACTCAATGGATTAATGATCCAGCATTGCTGTGAGCTGTGGTGTAGGTTGCAGACATGGCTGTGATCCCAAGTTGCTGTGGCTGTGGTGTAGGCCAGAAGCTACAACTCTTATTCACCCCCTAGCGTGGGAACCTCCATGTGCCTCGGGTATGGCCTTTAAAAAAAAAAAAATTGTGCTAGCATGAAATGACTCATATTTTTCTTAGCATTTGATACATGGAAATTTTCATACCTTTCAAGGCTTTGTTCATCTCTAACAACCTTTGCGTGTGTGTGTGTCTCCAAAGTGTGTGTAGTGTTTTTATTGGGATGGTTTTCCATTCATCTTGATTCAGGGTGCTTTTAAGTGCTGCTTCCACCTGAAGGAGCATCCTTCTGTGAGCCGGCCTTTTCCTTCTGTGGGTTAGCAGAGGACAGTGAGTAGCTAGCATACAAAAATACTGTTTGTGCATGGCTAAAGACTGATTTTATAGCATCCTGGGCCTTTCACATCCATAACATAGGAATGGGGCTCTGCACCAGACACTTCTTGTGTGTCGTCTTTTCTTCTGGAGAGGGATGGAGGAAATCCTTTGCAAGAGGCGTGTTCTCATGGGGAGGTCATCACTGCCAGAAAGACTCTAGCCACCCTTAAGTGCGAGAATATTTCTTACAAAGTTAAAAATTATTTTAAACAAAATCATTTAAAATGCAAACAAATTTTGTTTTTCAGTACTCTTTGACAATAAAAGTCTCACTACTGAATGCCATCTCCTTGATTCAGTAAGTTTTCCAACTTTATCTGAAAAGTTCTTTATATTCTGGATTTATTTTATAAAATGATTATTGCTTTTCAATTTGTGTGCCTAGTTTAAAATCTACGTTTTGTCATTGTTTTATTTACTCTGAAATCCACTTTTATTCATTTTTTTCTCAAAATGAGAACTGTTTATATACTTTATTATAGTATGCTTTAGTATTAAACTCTGAAGATTTAATTCTCCGTATGATTTATGTATCAAATTTTTGACAAATTGGTTGAATACTTGAATATCTAATATGTAGCTTGGATTATGCTGGGTATTTGTCAGTAATGCAAGCAAAATAGATGGCAACGTTTCTACACTTTTGAAGCATACAGTTGGGGAGATAATGTCCATTCTACTTTCAGCCATCATTGATTATTCTTTTACATTACTATATTTGAGTCCTGCTATTCTCTTTGGAAGTTCTCCAGCCTTTCCTTTTGGTGACTTTTTGCTTCCAAATCTAGTTCAAACATCAGCCCATCTGTGAAGTCTTCCTATAAAAGATCTCATCTCATGAATGTTAATTTCTATACAGGCATAGGTGCACAATGTGCACAGCACACACATTTAATCTCTTATGAAGATTATAATATGAATAGATGATACCTTGTTCCTAAAAAAACATATTATAATTTCAGGAATTTACTTCCCTCATTGACCACAAATTCCCTCTTAGGCAGAACTGTCTGGGTCATGTTCATGGATGCTGGCACTGTGGCACGAATGGAGTAGGGCTCTCTTGCCTACTGAGTGCTGATGGTGTTGGTTTTCAGCCCTACTCCCATATATTTTTTATTTCAGTGATCTGGATTAGGACCTTCATCAGGCGATTCTAACATGTAACCAGGGTCACAACTCTGTTTTACAGCCTTACCTTGAAATTTTCCACAGTCAGTTTCTAAAATGAATCAGGATGACCTTGGTTTGCTAATTCAGAATGTAAAATAGGAGTTCCCGTCGTGGCGCAGTGGTTAACGAATCCGACTGGGAACCATGAGGTTGCGGGTTCAGTCCCTGCCCTTGCTCAGTGGGTTAACGATCCGGCGTTGCCGTGAGCTGTGGTGTAGGTTGCAGACATGGCTCGGATCCCGCGTTGCTGTGGCTCTGGCGTAGGTCGGTGGCTGCAGCTCCGATTTGACCCCTAGCCTGGGAACCTCCATATGCCGAGGGAGCGGCCCAAAGAAAATAGCAAAAAGACAAAAAAAAAAAAAAGCATGTAAAATATTCACTAAGGCAAATGTGGGCTCAAGTAGCAACAATTTTTGTTAACCTCATGAATCCTGGTGAATGCTTAGCTTCATTGTGCCACTAATTCCTTGAGGGCCTTGTGTATTGTATTCAGTTTTCTGAGCTGCCCTGCATCTCAGGAGCAGAATGAGGTGTGTTACTGTGACCACACTGTTCTTTCTTGGTCTAATCCTCCTTTGAGCATAGACTGAGACCTAGAGGGACAGAGACTTCAGCATAAGACTAATTTATATAAACTTGATTAAATCTTCTCCCCAGATCTGAACTCTAAATGATTGGTTCTGATAATATATGATAAGTAAATCTGGAAATAAATGAATCATAGTGTTCTCTTTTAGTAATGTGATTAAAACTGCTTCACAGTTATCACATTATCTTGTTGATAAATCTTAGTATCTTATAATTCAGTCTCCCTATGATTTATATTCTACTGCCATAAATACTAGAATTTCAATTTTTGGATTTTTTTTTAAATGGATCCAACTATTTTATACCCACATTTCTACTTGGCCTATAGCATCATTTTAACTTGAGGTAGGGCTTGAGAGGGAACAAAGAAAATGTTCCCAGTAGAATCACACTAGTAAATGCAGTTATATGGCTTAGGATTTGTGGAATCTGTATAAGTAGTTTAGGATATGGCCTCAATTTTATGCCTCCTGCATGTGTTGCTTTAGTCTACTTACATTTTACTAATCATCTTTTAAGGCATATAGTCCTAAAATTCCTTGTCAATTAAAAAAAAAAACAACCTATATATTTGAAATTAGATCCACTAGAAAGTAGCATAATCATTGTCACTAATAATGCTATCATTATGTACCAAAAATGTCATTTATGTTATTAATTGACCCACTGTTAACTTGGAATGTTGAAAACTTAATTGGTGAAACTCTTGACAGTTACTTAGTGACTTCTCTACATTTATTCTCTAGCCAGGCCTAAACTGCAATCACACAGTCACTCAGGTGGAGAAGAGACATCAAGAATGTACCAGACACATTTCCTTTGGTGGTAACCTGATTACCTTTTCACCTCTAAGGCCCCTCAGTGGAGAACAACCAGAAGAAATCTGAATTTAAAAATAAATACAGGTGTTTTCTTCATGTTATCAATCCTGTGATATATTAGAATATTGAAAAGTTGAAGAAAATGTATTTTCTTTATGTTCACTTCTCTTCAACACATTTATATAGCATCATACAGTTGGCCCTCCATGTGCAGATGTAGAACCCATGGATACTGAGTGCCTACTGTGCGGGACTTGAGTATTCTCGAATTATGGTATCCCTGTGTGTGTGTGTCAGGGGAGTCCTGGAGCCAGTTCCACTGAGATACTAAGGGATTACTGGGTACTGTATTAATACGCAGTATTCATCAAAGTGTGTTTTAGATATGATACTGTTTTTCAAGGGTAGTTGGGATATTTTGTGTATTAACCATGCAGAATAAAAATGTATTTACTTAGTGCCTTGTCTCTCGTTTAAAATGTATAAGCTTATGAGTTCCCTGGTGGCCTGGTGGTTAAGGACTTGGTGTTGTTGCTGCTTTGGTAGGGGTTAGATCCAGGCCCGGAAACTTCCACACATGTGGCCAAAGAAAATAACACAGAGTTCCCATTGTGGCTCAGGTTGAGAACCTGACTAGTATCCATGAGGATGCAGGTTCAATCAATCCCTGGCCTCTCTCAGTGGGGTAAGGATCTGGCATTGCCACAAGCTGCAGTGTAGGCAGGCAGCTGCAGCTCCTTATTCAGCCCCTAGCATGGGAACTTCCATATGCTGCAGGTGCAGCCCTAAAGAGAAAAAAATAAAATGTATAAGCTTAAAGTTAAGTATACCTACTCAGAACTTATGAAAATTCTTTAGTTTAATCAAAATATAAACCTTTGAAAGAAATATTTGCATTCTTTTATACTTAATTTGAACTCTGTTTTTTGTATGTTTGTTTGTTTGTTTTGTCTTTTTGCCTTTTTCTAGGGCCGCTTCCCACAGCATATGGAGGTTCCCAGGCTAGGGGTCTAATCGGAGCTGTAGCCACCGGCCTACGCCAGAGCCACAGCAACACGGGATCCGAGCTGTGTCTGCAACCTACACCACAGCTCACGGCCAATGCCGGATCATTAACCCGCTGAGCAAGGCCAGGGATCGAACCCAAAACCTCATGTTCCTAGTCGGATTCGTTAACCACTGCGCTATGACGGGAACTCCTAGACTCAGATTTGTTGATGTTCAGCAGCTCTGCATATTACATTTTCTATATTGAGTTTCTTTAGATAAGCTTTCTGGATTCTGAAATCAGTTTACATGCTGCAGTTTCAAACTGTTAAATTATAAGAGGTTCTAATTAAATCCTTGTCTTTTTCTTGTCATTTTCCCCTTGATCTGACTAACAACCTTTGAAGGAATTCCCTTAAAGGGAATTATATCAATCACTTAATGCATTTGAAATATTTTCTCTTTTATAAAACTCTTAACTATAGGATTGTAGTAGACAGCAATCAGAATAACAGAGCACTCAAGATGACTCATAGTAGCTAAAGCATGTAACCAGATCTGGGTCTATTTATTTCTGCTGCACAGGAGGTGAGTATTGGAGGTATTCATCAAACAAGCATCAACTTAATGGATAATCCTTTAAGATTAGGGGTTTCCACATGAGAAAAGAAAGCACATCTGCTTTTGTAGTCAAAGGAAAGTATGTTAGGCTTGTGGAAAATACAGTATTTATTATCAAGACCATGTGAGCAGTTAGGAAGCTATGTAAGGTGCTGGCTTAGAAGAATATTCTCAGAATACCTAGTCTTAACAAAATATAAAATCAGCTTTAACAACTCATTAATAGATAATTCAAACAAGGCATATAGAGCAAAGAAACATTTTATGTAAAAGTTAGGATTTTCTAAGGGCCTGGGGCCATGAGCATGTAAAAGAAATTAGTACAAAGCAGGCCAAGACTTAGCAGATCCTTTTATAAAGCAATATGCAACATATTAGTAAACTAATATTTGCCCTCAAGGATAAAGTGGATGAGAATAAAACAATGTCAGTAAACATGATTTTTTTGTGTGTAAGTTTAATAAGATGTACTATTGAATCATTTAGAAAGCTTCTGGCTGTTAAGTAATAGTAAACTATACTCAAATTGGTTTACCAATAAGGAAATTTTTTTTTTTTTCAGTTGCACCTGCAGCATATGGAAGTTCCTTAGCTAGGGGTTGAATCCGAGCCAGAGTTGCAGCAACATTGGATCCTTCATCCACTGCACCAGGCCGGGAACCTACACCTGGAATCAAACCAGCGCCTCCACAGAGACAAGCCAGATCTTTAACCCACTAACCCATAGTGGGGAGCAGAAATAAGGAATTTTATTATTTCACAAGTTGTCAGGGTGATTTCAGGCACTTTACAGTCAACAAATTAATAATGGCATCAAAGACCACCGTCTGTTTATAGTTCACTCTAGCATCCTTGGTGTTGGCTTCTCTAAAGGGTCATAAGATGCCTGCTAGTTGTAATCAGAGTTATGTCCTTCCTTTTATTCTGGTTAGGCCAACTAATGCCACATCTCCATCTGTAGATCAGTAGGGGGTTTGCTTAAACTAATCATGATTTCCTGTTTTATCTGGGATTGTACCTGGATAAAACCAGGACTGTTAAGCAATAAGGTGGAGTTTCCATCGTGGTGCAGTGGTTAACGAATCCGACTAGGAACCATGAGGTTGCGAGTTCGATCCCTGGCCTTGCTCAGTGGGTTAAGGATCCGGCATTACCGTGAGCTGTGGTATAGGTCATAAACACAGCTCGGATTCTGCCGTGGCTGTGGTGTACGCCAGCAGCTACAGCTCTGATTGGATCCCTAGCTTGGTAACCTCCATATGCCGCAGGTGTGGCCCTAGAAAAGATAAAAAGCCAAAAAAAAAAAAAGAAAAAAAAAGAAAAGGCATGTAGACTCCTGTTCTGGCTCAGTAGTTAACAAACCCAACTAGCATCCATGGGGGCACAGGTTTGATCCCTGGCATCTCTCAGTGGGTTAAGGATCTGACGCCGTGGCTGTGGTGTAGGCCATCGGCTACAGCTTCAATTGGGCCCCTAGCCTGGGAACTTCCATATGCCATGGGTGCAGGCCTAAAAAAAAAGGTAAAAGACAAAAAAAAAAAAAAAGAAATAAGGAATGTGTTGGGTTGACAGCCATCAGTATACCCTACAGCCAGAGTGTCACAAGATTATGAGGTATTAAGAAAATCTTTAAAGATAAAAATAAAAACGCTGAATAGAATAAGAGCCTTTCCAAAAATGAAAAAAAAAAATGGAATTTCTGTTTATTGAGGACCTACTATATGACAGCACCTTTGCAAACAGTATTTATTCAATGGTCACAGTAACCCATTTTATAGAAGATGTATTACACCACCCATTTTATAGACAAAGGAATCAAAGCTCAGAGAATTTAAGTAATTTTGAATAAACCAAATTCCCTCTTTTCCTCATAGCTTATTATATTCTTTATTTCATCATTGGAATAGAACAGTCAAGACCAGAATGTTAGATTAAGGAATTAACATACCTTTTGAAGTGAGCTGTGATGTGCTGCTCACATCCCACTAAGGATTGAAGGACAAATTTCTTCAGTTGCTGAAAGTGCTGCTAGTAGGCAGCCCTCAGGAATCATCCCATGTGAGAACTGCCTCAGGAGAAGAGAGCCACTTCATCCAGGATCTTACTGCTTCCTAGGTAGCCTGAACTCACTGACTGATAATATGATGATATGAAGACCTGTCCCTCTCTTGACATCTCTAAAGGGTCATTTCCAGCTTCAGAACCCCTGTAGGGTAGGCTGAGGCATGGATGCTCAACCGCTCTTTCTGCCCAGTTATGTACCTTCTTGTCTCCCTCAAAAATCTCTTGCATTCTAATCTCTTTGCTTCTTGGGAAACCCAACATGTAACAACAAAGGATTTGAGAAGATGGTATTATAGAAACAATAATAGATCAAACATTTTTGTCATTTATAAAACGAAGCCGTGTGAGCAAATCCTAGTTTTGAAGTTACATTAATCTTTGGCCTTGCTGGTAGCAGGGAAGGGCAGAAAGGCATGGGTGAGAACGCTAACAATGCAAACTATTAAATTTTTCAAGCTGATTTTATTTCTATTTAAAAACCTAATCCCCCACCACCACCAATAAATCTGGAGATTTCATAAAAACCAAGAAAACCCATGGGAAGATTGTCTCATACTAGTATTAACTATTGACTTGAAAGCAGTGAAGTATATAGTTTAAAGAGATAAAATAGCTTAAAAGGGAGTGTCCTGGGAGTTCCCGTCGTGGCACAGTGGTTAACGAATTTGACTAAGAACCATGAGGTTGCAGGTTCTGTCCCTGGCCTTGCTCTGTGGGTTAAGGATCTGGTGTTGCTGTGAGCTGTGGTGTAGGTTGCAGACGCAGCTCAGATCCCGTGTTGCTGTGGCTCTGGCGTAGGCCGGTGGCTACAGCTCCGATTAGACCCCTAGCCTGGGAACCTCCATATGCCGTGGTAGTGGCCCAAGAAATAGCAAAAAGACAAAAAAAAAAAGTTAAATAAATATACCAGAATCCCAACAGTAATTGTCTGTGAGGGATCTCTAGGTGAACTTTTTCTTTCTGCTTTTCTGATTTCCTGAATATATTATGTTTCCTTAGGTAAGAAAATAGAATGTTTTCCTTGTAGCATCTGCTGGTTTTTATGAAACCCTTGAAGAGAGAGGTTAATTGGGGGATAGTATTTACTCCTATTTCCCTTTAAAAAAATATTTGAGCAACTTTGGGAGAGTCCAGTATTAATTGCTACATATTTCTTTTTCAGTTGAATCCATTGTGCATTATCAAGAATAAACTGCCCCAATTAAATGACAAATAAAGACAGGTAACTCTTATTTATTAAATGAGTAATTTACAAGGACAATGATGAATAAAGGTAAAATTTTTCACTCATAGTGAACATGAAACTTTTGAATGTGTAAGGTTTATGTTCAATTTCATTTCTTTAAAAAGTATCTGCCCATTTAAGATTATATCATAGTGTGCGAAGCACTGGTGAGAGTTATGTCACCAGAAATTCCCAGTTTGCTGATTTCCCTGAGATTTCTCATCCGATGATTGTACTGCAACAAGTGAGCATCATTGACCGCAACCTTGAAGTGGTCAGGTTCAACCAGGACTTGTATCTGAAACGGCATATACACAAAACTGTTAGGAACACCCATTCAGTTCAAAATCCATCTGGCCTGACTGTGGGATGTCTAACATTTTTATCTTTATGGTCATTTGTAGAACTGATTAAACTCAGAAAAAGTAACCTGACAGCAAAATAACCTCTAAATTATACAAAGATGGAAACAAAACAAAATGATATTGTTAGTAGGATACATAGTTGAAGTCACAGAGGAAGAGACTAATAATTTACATAAAAAAGTTTTTGCATGGCCTCAAACACCTAAAAGTAAAAATAATAAATGCTAAAATAGGAATTCTCTGCTTAGAGTGAAAATGTTATGAAGATTGATAATACCAGCTTTGGCAAATGTAAGGGAAACACTAATAATAATCCAATAATAGTCAGTGGATGTGTTAATCCTTACATCCTTTTGGAAGCAGCACCTTGGCAATACCTTTATCTAAAATTTAAATTTTTTTTCTTTGAAAAAAAGTATTCTAGGAAGCAAAGATTTATAAGGATAGTCATCACAGTATTTTAGTAAAATAAATACAAATTTCCAGATTTTATTTGTTTGGAATATTTCTATACTCTAGTCAGTAGAGTACAGGGTGAACTCTCTCATATCTAAACAATGCTGGCAATGTTCTAATAAGGAAAGATGTCCACCAGATGTAGAGTATGGTCCTTGTTGGTCCCTTTAGTCCCTGCCCTGAGAAGCTTATAGTCTAGCTGTTTTATTGCTTACTCTACAGTCAATCCTGATAGATATGTGGGCCTAATATTTGTTGAGGCAGTGCTTACAAATAAATGCGTTGTCATAGAAAAGACTGGAAAGATATTCAAGTTGCAACCTTTGTGAGTATGGGGGAAAGGGTAAAGGATGGATGAAGTTTCAATGAAAATCTAGAAATTTTCTTTTCATAAAACAATCATGTGTTAATTTTAGAATTTAAGAAAAAATGTTTTTTAAACGGCTGCACCTGTGGCATATGGAAGTTCCCAGGCTAGGGGTCAAATTGGAGCTGCAGCTGCTGGCCACAGCCACAGCAACGCAGGATCCAAGCCACATCTGCCATCTACACCACAGCTCATGGCAACCAGATTCTTAACCTACTGAACAAAGCCAGGGATCGAACCTGCATCCTCATGGATACTAGTCGGATTCATTACCACTGAGCCATGAAGGGAACTCCAAAGAGTTTTGGTTGCCATGTTAACTATGTTGTTTTAAGGAATTAAGTCTCAGTCCAACTGTACCGTAAAGACTTTCTGCCCTCTTTATTAAAGATGGTGTTTTCCTCATGTCAGAAAAGCTTAAACTCAGAGGGGTAGTAACAGGGACGACAGTGAAGTGCCTGAATGGAGTTAGGGGTGTGCTACTGTTCCTGAGACTGGTCTCCTGGAATGAGGAGCAGATGTTAGGTGTCCCAGGACAGCTGATGAAAATTCACTTCAAGTGCATTGTGGTTTAAGAGTGACTCCCTATGAGAAATAGACATTATCAATACATTAAAAATAACTTACTTTGAATGGTTTACCACATTCAAATGGAAAAACCATCTGTCTCTCTTCCCTTCCCCAGTTATTATCCAGCTTGGAATTGCAAACAATGACTCTCCTGTTGTCCTCGTTGAAGCGTGGGTTAAAGTGGAAAGCAACATCATTCCCCTTCTTGAAATCTAAAGCAAGTCTGTTTTAAACCAAAGGCCAGAGTTAGTAAAATAATTCAAGTTGTATCTTTGTATCAAAGTGAAGAACATACAATTTTTTTTTTTTTTTTGGTCTTTTTAGGGCTGCATCTACAGCATATAGAAGGTTCCAGGCTAGGGGTTGAATCGGAGCTGCAGCTGCCAGCCTATGCCACAGCCACAGCAATGCCAGATCCTTAACCCATAGAGCAAGGCCAGGGATCGAACCTGCATCCTCCTGGATTCTAGTCAGGTTTATAACCATTTAGCCACAACAGGAACTCCATGAACATACAATTTTCTAAAGAGCAAATCTTTCATAAAATACAGGGACAATTTCTAAACAGAAAATGAGTGGTTCAAACTGGAAAGTATGCTGGACCAAATACAGTGGTCCCCCCTTATGCATGGGGAATATGTTCCAAGACCCTCAGTGGATGCCTGAAACCACGAATAGGACCAAACCAAATTGTCTGCCTATCTATCTACCTACCTATCCATCCACACTTTTTTTCCTATACATACACACCAATGATAAAGTTTAATTTATACATTAGGCACATTAAGAGGTTGACAACTAATAATAAAATAGACCGAGTAGAGCAATATGCTGTAATAAAAGTCATGTGAATGGAGTTCTCTCTCTTGAAATATCTTACTGTACACATTTAATGCTTTTTCCATCTTAACCAAGCACTTAATGCACTGGAGCCGTACCTTTGCAATTTGAGGTATGACAGCAAAGAACAACAACTAGCATGAGTTTTGTTTTCCTGTCTCACAACTTCAAGGGCAGATCTGTCCTTACTGTAGATCTTGGCAACCTCAGCATACAATTTTTTTTCCTATGTTGAGACCTTTCCCCCTTTAACTTAAAGGAAGCACTTTAGGGCTTCTTCTTGGCGTATGTGAATTGCCAGTAACACGACTCTTGCTCTTTGGGGCCATTGTTAAGTCAAATAAGGATTACCTGGACACAAGCACCATGATACCAGGGCAGTGATCTGGTAACCAAGAGGACCACTAAGTGACTAACATGCGGGATATGCTGTCAAAGGGGTAATTCCTGTCCTGGGCAGGATGGGGCTGGACAGTTGATGTCATCATGCCACTGAGAATGCTGGCAACTTCAAACTCATGGCCTGTTTATTTCTAGAATTTTCTACTTAATTTTTTCAGGCTGCGACTGACCTCGGGTAACTGAAACTGCCAAAAGCCAAACCTCAGATAAGGAGTGGACGACTCTATTCTCTGCACTAACACTGCATCTCAAAGTAAATGACAATATGTGCCAAGCTTTTTGGCCTCATCTTCAGGCATACCCTCCTACTCAGCTGTAACTGTCTTTTTACTACCTCTACACATGAAAATGGTCAAGGCTTTGTAGAGGTTTGGGGCCGCATTGAAGGCACTTTATACCTAGCATTGCCGTAATAGCAGCCACCTCTCCTGCCCTGCCAGGTTATTCTTAATCCCAGTTAAAAGTAAGGCAGTCACTTAAAAAAGTGCTATCTTTTTAAAAATACCTGGCTTCTTCATAGTTAACCAAAAACCCAGTCCTGAAACAGGAAGAATGAGATGATGTAGTTAATGTTCAGTATCATGTTGCTAAGTTGTAATGTCATAATAATGCGTTAAACATTCCAGGATGCCAAGTGGGATGAATGGAAGTGCTGGCTAAACGTTTCACTCCATTCTTTCTGCTTGGCTGTTAGCGCAAACACAAGTTCTCTGGTTGTTAAAGTACTAAACCTACCCCTTGTTTCTCAAAGTGTGCTCCACAGAGTGCTAACATCAGAAGCCACTGCTGGTGCTCTTGTCTGAAAGCAAGGCTTGCACTCTAGACCTATGCACAATGGTTCTTTGGGTATTACCATTTGCCCAGTAACAGACACATACAACCACCAATGATTAAACTCACAGGGAAAGGACCCATATAGTCAAATTAGCAATAGAATTTGTATTTGACAAAATACCCAAAGCCTCTATCTTCTCAGCAGTGAAAAGGAAGATAACTGTCATCTCTACCACGTTAAGGATCCTTTTCCTTCACCTAATTCCTCAGATTTTGCAGAACAAAGCAATAGATTTTTTTTTTCAGTTTACTGCCACCTTAATAATTTCAACCAACATTGGCTTTGATCTGCCACAGTCTCAGTCAACATCTCAATTATGATCGGAACTAACTTTTCTGATCACAACAAGGCAAAGATGCTAATGTGGTTCTGCGCCACAGCTGCAGCAGGAGGAGAGCAGATATTACCAAACTGCGAGTGCTGTCGGCACAGGTTAAGAGTGTTGGCTCCTATGTCATTTTGGGAGGCAAGATGGATAAGCACAGAGTTGGAAGTTATATATGTTTTGTAACAAGCTTTATTGTGCCAAAATGCTGTGTTTAGAAGCTGTATGGGCTGTGCAGAAAGAAGAGCCGGCTTAGGAAGATGACTACCATGTAGAACCAGAGGAGGCTGGCTGGAGGTAGAGTGAATGGCTAGAAGAATGTTAAAATGATCAAATCAGAATCTGAGTCCACCTCCTGATAACAGATGAGGTGGCTCCCATTGAGTCACTAAGATCAACAGGACAGGCACTCGTAGAGGCTGTTTAGGGACTCTTGAACAAACCTGTGTGCGTGGCTCAAATTTGTACCTTTTGTGTACTGTCTATAAGACCCAGAATCAGATTAATTAGTGGTTGTAGGAGCTTTACTGGTTTCGTTAACTTCAGGGACAGACATACTGGATACCTTTGGGATAGTCTTAGCCTGCTTATATATATGTAAATATAACCAGTGGTGATAACCAGAGCCAAGGTCCCAGGGCTGCCATTAAGTCAGCATGGATTTTCCTAAATGAGCTCAAAAGTCTTATCCCATCCTAGCTCACCTCAAGCAAACCAGTATCAATGGTGGTTTCATTTGTTCTGACAAAAGTTTTTTTTTTTTTGTCTTTTGTCTTCTCAGAGCCACACCCGAGGCATATGGAGGTTCCCAGGCTAGGCTTTGAATTGGAGCTGCAGCCACCGGCCTACACCACAGCCACAGCAACACGGGATCTGAGCTGTGTCTGCGACCTACACCACAGCTCACGACAACACCAGATTCTTAACCCACTGATCGAGGCCAGAGATCAAACCCGAAACCCCATGGTTCCTAGTCAGATTCATCTCTGCTGCGCCACAATGGGAACTCCAGTTCTCGAAAGTCTTAAACTTATAGAGTCTTTTTAAACTTTTTAGTGTCTACTCAGGAAGACTGGGGTTCCCCATCTTGTCACATCATCTGCAGACAAGGCTGACAATAGGGGAAACTGACTCTGTTTCACCCAGAATGAAGATGGAAATGGCAGCTGGGCTCACAAATATGAGTGCACTGTGACCTGCATAACTGCAGGGACATTTGTAAGAAATATGAGGATAGAATGGTATAATATTTTTTATTTTTATTTTTAAAAGATTTTATTATAGATAATTCACAATTTTGTCAATTTCTGCTGCACAGCAAAGTGACCCAGCCAGACATCCATATACATTCTTTTTCTCACATTATCCTCCATGTTCCATCACAAGTGACTAGATATAGTTCCCTGTGCTACACAGTAGGATCTCACTGCAGAGTGGTATAATATCTAAGCTCTCAGATCAACTAGGCATCTTTTTGTCTTTGACTCTAAGTTTTGACGGCCTTTGTTTTTTAGACAATATATGGCTCAGAGGTAGAGGGATAGCCAAACATTACATTACAAAGGCTCTTTCCTTTAATTCTAAAGCTTTCATTGCTAGGAAGAACCAATAGAATGGGTTTTTCTGCTCTTCCTCTTTGTCCTCACAAAGGAAACTTTTTTAAGTCTGTTTCTGGGAGAAAAACAAGATTTAGTGAGGAAAACTTTGTCTTCTTGGTGGGAACGTGTATTGATTTATGGGAAAATTCCATACTGTGGTATAGCCAAGATTCTAAATGTGTAATTTTAAAAATTCTATTAAAATTCAAAACAGATCACCCTTTATTCCCAAAGTAATCAACAAATGTGTTAGACTTGCTAGTTTTGCTCTTTACCTGTTTGCATTGGGCTTTACTGTGCCCAGAATTGTTATCAGCATGCGAGGCATGACTCCTCCAGGCAAAGGCAGGTCATATGGCACATTCTGCAAATAAAACATATAGGTGTATATATATATATGTATATATATATATATATGTATATATGTATATATACACACACACACACATATAAAGGAGTCATATTTTCTTGAGGAAAGAAAGAAAAAGATGTTGCTAAAGTTCAACCACTATTAATATGTGTGAATAACATATAACCCTGCTGAAAGCCGTCTTTTCAGACTCTTAGGCCAGCTTGCCCAGGGCCTGAAGAGAAGATTCCCTACGCAACTACAACTAATAATTGAGAATAAGGTCATCCGTTAATTGCTACCAAAGGCAGACCATGTCCCCTTTGGGAGCACTGGATCTCTCATGATGAGGGCCATTCCAATGTAAAACTCATGCATTAGCTTACTTTATGAGAAGGCTTAAGTTAGGCCTTGCAATCAACATTTTTGTGCCACTCTTAAGATCCTTTTCATCCAACATGATTCACTGTGGTTATTCTGCCTCCTGAAGGCAGACACTGTGGCATCTTCTGGGCTTCTGAGGTCTCCTATGGTCCACTCACACAGGCCCAGTGGAGTGCTTTGAATGTGGCAGGTACTCAACATTTGTGGAATGGTCACTTCCCAGTTAATGCATGCTCCAGTTCATTCTGCAAATATCTATTGACCATCTATGTTCAAGGTGCTGTAAGTATTCCCAATGCTCTGCCTTTGGCCTCTTCTCTTTTTCCTAAATAATTACTTCCCCCCAAGCAACCGTCATCTAATTCTCTTTTCTCTCTAGACTTGATCTGTACGAGACCTGTGCTTCCTCCTTGTCTGGCTTTGCTACTGGTGCTGCAAATCCAACCAGTATGAACTGGAATTTTCTCCCCTGCTCCTCCCCAATCTGGTCCCCTTCCTGAGTTCCTGGTTTGGGCTGACCTTTGGCTGGTGCTCTCCTTGCCCAACCTTAAAAAGCCAGAATCGTCTCTGACTCCTAAAACTTAACCATGAGATCCTGGGGTTCTTCTGCTGCAATCTCTCCCCATCCACCTCTTCCTAAGACTTAACCACTAGATCCTGGGGTTTTTTCTCTGCAATCTCTCCCCATCCACCTCTTCCTTTCCACAGCCTCCCTTGTCCCCCTGCCTCAGGTGACTACATGTCTGTGGTCCAAGCTCTGCTCAAAGCCTCCCATGCCCCCAGCGCTCTCTCTTCTCTCCTCTAAGCTGACCTACAAGCAGATCAAATGCTTCCTGTGCCATCATAGTGGGACACATCCTGAAAGGGGCTGATCCCACTCTACTATTGAACTATTTCCTCATATTAGTACATTTCTCCCAACTAGACTATCTAGAAGGGAAGGATCTGTGTCTGAGATGTGTCTGGGATCCCACAGAGTTATATTTTTATGCTTACAATTGATTTATTAAAATGGTTTTTACTATAAAATGAAAATTCAACCCTTAGATCACAAAATTCTCTTTAGAAGGTTTTTAAAAATGAGATTACCATGGGTCCTTCAAAGGGTCCCTCTAAGGCCATGGAAATGTGGTTTAACTCTTTATTGTACCATTTCTTCATTTTGTAAAGTGGTTTTAACAATAGTATTTTATGGGGAGCTTATGGGATTGAATGAGATCATCCATGAAGAGGTACACAGCTGGCACGTTAGGTACCCAGTGTTTATTAACAATAGTAACAACCCACACCTCCCCCATCTCTATGACCTTAACTTGATTTATATTAAAGCTGCTTTACAGATGCCTTCAAAAAATACATTAGCTCCTCTTTGTACTAACAGTCCACATGCTTAAACTCAACAGGAACAACAGTCTTTTCTACTGGACCAACATACACTGTGGCTGGTGGTTGCACAGCGGTTCTAGGCAGTGAGTTGAAAGCTTCAAGTCTCCCTGAAGCCCTTTGCAGGTCAGGGCCCAGGGAGCACTGCAAAGTGATGGCACCACCACCTCAGACAATTGCTACATTCTTCATTAGCTATGTCCCTATCACTATATCCAGGTGTGTGAAATGACCAATTCCTCTTACCAGTGGTCCAGAAGGGGTACCATAGGGGCCAGTGGCAGGGTAGGCTCCAGGAGCACTTGGCTGTGCAGGAGGCGGGTAGGCGCCAGGCCCACCTGGTTGCCCAGGGTAGGCTCCTGGTGCGGCTGGGCCAGGATAACCAGGTGTTGTTGGGCCAGGGTAGGCCCCTGGAGGTGCCTGTCCAGGGTAGGCGCCAGGAGGCCCCTGCCCAGGGTAGGTGCCAGGATAGGAAGCCCCTGGATAGCCTCCTGGCCCAGCAGGCTGGTTTCCCCATGGACCAGGCCATCCTTGAGGATTTGGTTTTCCAGATCCGGATAAAGCATCATTAAGCTGGAAAGAAAGACATAAACCATTACAGGATGAAAAACACAAAAACAGAATTTTCAGGTAAATAGGAATATGTAATCTAAGAATTAGAAGGATAGGGTGAAGCTATGAACTTCCTATGAATAAAATTTCCCCACCTATTCACTGAGTTCCTAAGACTAAAATTAGACTTTGGGATTATACCTGCTTATCACTTTATTCTTGCCTCCCATCATCTCAGATCATTAGGGTTGCCTTTTCCTAAGTTGCTGAAGTTGGGAGCTAGCCATCCTCTATGTAAAAGCACATATGTTCTCACTGACATGAGGAAAATAATCACAAAATCAGGATGCTTTTGGGCTGCAAGAGCTCCACCCAGCTGGCCCTGCTTGCCTTGACCTTCCCTTTGCTGGGTGTCTGCTGTACGACTCCAGCTAATGAGTGGACCAGGTAACTGACCACCTAGTGGCATCCAGGCTAGAACTGGAGAAGCTGCCTTGTGCACAGGGAGGGGCCTGGGAAATAGAGTCATAAGATTTGGTTTGAAATCCAGTGCCATCCATCAAGACCTCCGAAGGCTTGGAGCCATCATGTTACCTGGATAGAACTTGTGTCTTTGTTTGTAAAATGGGAGTGATGATCTCTTTCACGAAATTACAGGGATGAACAAGTGAGGCAGCATCTGGGAGGACTCCGTATAGACTGCAAGGTGCTGGGCCAGTGTTTGTTGGTGTCCTTTCTCTGCAGGAAGAGACACTGCCTTCTCCCTTCCTGTCTCCTATGGTATTTAGCAGAGTAATGTGGTATTTACGTGATACTCAGTAAAGATTGCTGTGTTGATTGATTATCATCCATTAGGATTGTCTGATCTTTTGTGTTTTGGGGTTTTTTTGTTTTCTTTTTTGGCCATGCCCATGGCATGCAGGAGTTCCCGGACCAAGGATTGAAACCACACCACAGCAGTGACAATGCCAGATCCTTAACGCACTGTGCCACCTTGGAACTCTGACAGTCTGAACCTTTGATGCATTAGGAACCCAAGCCCAGACCTGGTATTAGAACAACAAGCCGAGGCTGTAAAGGGAGCCCAGGGGCCTGGGGGAAGGGGAGAGAAAATCAGAGGGCTTGATGAGGAAACGTAAACTGGATTTAGGAAAATAGACTCATGGCTGTAGGTGGGGTGAGTCATTCTGTTAATTTGGGAATACTAATGGGAATTTATTTTGACTGCTTCTTAGTCCAGCATTTGGGAAGGGAGGAGGGGTAGAGGGCACCACAGTATTAAAGAAAAAAATCAGGATCTGAGACAGCCCTTTGCTCAGTGGATTTCTTAGCTCCTGCCAGCAGAATCCACCCGCTTCTGTCCTAGGCAGTTCAGTAAAGGGGTTACTGTTAGTGAGGCCCAGGCCTCTCTGCCTGGCTTTCTTCCTGAATTTGTTGCTGGAAAAACACAACTCCAGCTAACGAGTGGTGGGAGAGTTAGATGGAAACTCTGGTGACTAAAAAGAAAAAGAAAAACAAACAAACAAAACAAAACCCTCAACCTGAATGAATGTCTACATATGAAGGTAGGAAAACAGACATAAAACACTTACCGAAAAACCGTCCGCCATTCTCCTAAAAGGAGAAGAAAAAAAAAAGAAAGACCCACAGGTTATCATTTGATCCTAAAAGATTTTTGGTTTCTGCCTGAATTTAATGTCACAAACAGCTCACTGAGCAGGACTAGTCCATCTACAGGGATTCTAACACAAGCCAGTCTAGTCCCCAAATACACCTGAGTCAGTAGTGGGGAGCCACAAAAATGTCTCATTTCATCGTGGGGCGGGGTCATGCTCTGCCTGGACTGTCACACCCTATTTAACTTAGAACTAAACTCTAATCACAAGAGCCTGTGGCCTGAATCACGGGAGTAACAGCCATGCTCTGCTGCCAGGTGGGAGGGAAGGAGTGAAAGTAAACAGTTTCCTAGGTAATACGTGTTTGTCCTGGTTGTCTTTGGTCCCCCTTCACCTTCCTTCCTGTGCTCTCTTTCCACCACCTCCTAAAAAGTGTTCAGTGCATTAATATCACTCCCCTGGTGAACAAAGGCCAGGGTTCCCATGCCCTCCCCTGGGATTTAGGAGGAAAGCAGTTGGTTGATTCCTATATTCCCCACTTTCCCCCCACAAGACGTAGTTGCTGCTGTTGGTTTAGTCCTTTATTTGCATACATTTATGCCTCCTGTGGGCTCCTAACTGGGTTTGAAGATGGAGGCGGTCAACATGTATGGTCCCTTCACAGGCCAGACGAGGTGAAAGTGATTGACCCTGTGGGCCAGACCGCATGCCATGGGAAGTCACAACTGGAAAGATTACTTCCAACAGGGAAGGGACAGTGTTGTTTGAGCTAAGCCTTGAAGGAAAGGTGAGACTGGAATGTGGAGCAATAAAGAGGAAAAATGGGCACAAGTTGCTTTTTTTCTTTTTTAAAAAAACAGTTGTTATTTCAAATGAAATCTCTCACAGTAAAATGAATGAAATTAAAAAAAAAAAAAAAGGTCAGACGATGTAGAGGAAACCATTTTGGGTAGGATGTTACAAAAGAGGGTCAGCCTTGCCCAACGTTGCCCCAAAGGGTAGCAGCGCTGATCCTGCCCACTGTCCCCACCCTGATGCCAAGGTGCCAAGTCCCCAACCAAACAGGATGTTTTACACCTGCTCCCACTGCTGGTGTTCTAGTGATGAGGGCAGAAGGGCAGCTTTGGACTCCTCAGGCCTGAATGAGTTGTCTTGACTCAAGATCATCTGGGTATGGCCAAAATTACCCAGATCTTAAAACAATCAGAATCTTTTTCCTTAAGTGGCTTACTTGCCATAGTTCTCAGTTATTTAAAGAAATGAACCAATAAATGGTGGCTACTTGATAGGTTCTTAGGTTCCTTGATCAGCTCCCAAGAGGACAGAGACAAACCCCTCCCACCCCCCAAATATGGCTGTTCACCTTGGAGACCTGCCATGGACACCACTCCCGGAATGTGGATGCCCAAGTTGGGCAGCAAGAAACATTGGCAGAAAACAACTGCCCACATAGATTAACCACCTGTAAGGATTAACTGCCCTCTGTCATGGAACTCAACCTCTACCCCTCCCTTGATCTTCCCCTCCTTCTTCTTCATTGTTCCTGCCACAGGTTCCTGCCATGAACTCCGCCACAGATCCTTTATAAGCCTAGAACCTCAATACAGTCAGGGCTGGCACCATCTTGAGCTCAGTCTGTGCCCCTCTGATGCCTTAATAAACCTCTCTTGCTTTATCAACTAGGCCTTGCGTGTTCCTCCCTCAGCAAACCTAACAGTTCTAAAAATGTAAAATACTACATTTTTTGGTTAAAAAAACAAGCAAGCAGAGCTCCTAGAACTTCATGTGTGCTTCATTTAAACACCAAGTATTTTATTCTACTCTGCTGTTCTTTATAAGAGTTAGATATTACCTCCCCCCCCCCCTTTATTTTCTTTTTGCACATCTTCTTTTTAATCTGGGTATTCTCAAACATATTTAGAAACACTCAGGTCATCACCGTGCCCAGCTTCCAATGTGGAAATTTCTGGCAATTTGGGAAGTCATAGTAATACTCTTCCAGGGCTTACAATCACGGTATTTAGTATATAGTATTTGATTTTTCTAAAGCAGAATTTGGGTGTTCTTCTGTGTTTCCTTCTCCAAAAGGCTGCCACTGCTTACAAAATTGTGCTCCTACTATAGGAGGAATTTGAGTTGTTACAGAAAAGGAAAAGACATTTTTAATAGATTATTTTCTACTTATTATTATTATTATTATTAGTCTTTTAAGAGCCGCACCCACAGCATATAGAAGTTCCCAGGCTAGGGGTAAAATCGGAGCCATAGCAGTTGGCCTACACCACAGCAACGTGGGATCCAAGCCACATCTTCGACCTACACCACAGATCAAGGCAATGCTGGATCCCTGACCCTCTGAGCAAGGACAGGGATTGAACCCACATCCTCATGGATACTAGTCGGGTTTATTACTGCTGAGCCACAATGGAAACTCCAGAAAAGACATTTCTTAAGTCAAGAAAATCAAGCTTCTCATTTTGGATGCCAATAAAAAACGATCTTGAACTTTACAGTAGGCAGAAAGCTTAATTCCTTTGATTACACATTCTTTTTCCACTCTTGAGCAACACACCAAAGACTCAGCAATAACTTTATGTTTTCACTTCTTTTAAATATCCCCATTGTGTACAGGCTTATTCTCAAACTCAGTGCCACTGACATTTCACATGTGATACTTTGTAGTGAGGGGCTGTCCCCTGCATTGTCATATGTTTGGCAGCATCCTTGGCTTCAACATACATGATGCCAGGAGCACTGACTCCAGTTGTGATAACACAGAATGTTTTTTGTCTTTTTAGGGCCACACCTGCGGCATATGGAAGTTTCCAGGCCAGGGGTCGAATTGGAGCTACAGCTGCTGGCCTACACCACAGCTCATGGCAATGCTGGATCCTTAACCCACTGATCAAACCCACTGATCAAACCCAGGGATCAAACCCAAGTCCTCATGGATACTAGTCAGGTTTATTACTGCTGAGCCATGACAGGAACTCCCATTCAGAATGTTTTAAGACATTGCCAAATATCTCTGGAAAGGGCTGGAAGAGGGCAAAATTGTGCCTGTTTTGAGAATCACTGGTCTAGGCTAATTAGCATGTATCTCTCCATATAAATGTACACATGAAAGTTAGTTTCAATTGTTCAAGCTAGCTAAATGTGTACCACTGGCTAATGACATGTCTTATTAACAAAACTGCAATTAAACTTAGATGTGTTTAAAGGCTATTCACAATCAGAAACACACAAACAACATTTTCAAAATTGAACATTTATTCTTTTCAAAGTCCCTATTCAAGCATATTCAGTTTCTTTCCCAGAGCAAAACAATTTGAGAAACAAAGCGGATTCCACTTTATTTCCACTGTGTTTCACATAACACCAACGATGACAGTTTGGATTGTGTTGTGACACATTAGACAAGCCCATTAGAATAATGACACCCTGTACTTGTGCGGTGCTTTTCAGTTTACAAAGCACTTTAACACACCTTGTCTATTTTGATGCTGATAATAATCTTATGAGGCTGACAGGGAAAAGTCAATATCCTCACTTGAGAGGTGAGGAAAGTGAGACTCAGAGAGCTAACATGGTGACTCAAGCCATTCTGTCATTAGCAGGCCAAGGACTAGGGTTCGAGCATCCTGACTCCTAATTCAGGCTGATTTCATACTAGCATAAAACCTCACACTTTGAAATTTTAAAGTATAGTCCTTTGAAAGTGCTAATTACTTCATTTAGAAATTAATTCTCTGGCTTATTCATTCAGAACTGCATAACATGCTGAAATTGAAAACAAATGAAAAAAGATCATGTTTTTGTCAGAAAAGTAGCTGAGTGACTCATTCAGTGTGCAATGATATTGAACATAAGGATGCCATTTTGCACAGTCACTTGCCTAATTGTAACCACGTTTAAACTGATCAAGTACTTTTCCAAAAATTAGGTATGCATTGTTTTGATTATGTCAACTCCCAACCATCAGATTTCTGGTGGAAAGGGTTCCAACCAATGTTCTTTTGAAATCAAGGTTAGCAACCTTATATCTCAAGAACAAAAAGAAGAATCAAAAAAACAATTAAAAATTATTTGGATAAATATCTTCCTTACTTGACAGGAAAAAAATTTTTTTCTGATGAGTAGTTTACATGTAAAGAGATGAGAAAATGTAAAAAAGAAAAAAAGAAGTTCCACTCTACAGTACTATAGGTATGTGAACTCTATCCTGGCATTCCCAGAATCAGAATTTCGAAGAACGGGAAAAGAAACATTACATTAAAGACAAACAAATACATAGAGGAAATACTACCTGAGACTTTATGATGGGAAAAACCTACAGGAAGCAGTTCAGCATCACTTTGGAATAAGAGATTTAAACATGAGTAAGAACACAGATCATTTTAATCGGCTACTAATTGTAGCTTCTCCCTTTAATAAAGAGTGGCTATCTACTGTACTATGCTATTCTAGGCCCACCTAAGCAATTAATCCAGTTGCCTGGCCTCCCAGGAGCACTTCTGAAATTTCTGCCCACAAAGGGCCCCAAGATTTACACAAGCTGGTAACGGAAGTAGATCATGACTGTATTTCCTTGGAACCGCAAGCACTGTCCATACTATTCCAAAGAACAGGAGAGGTGGTCTACTTCCTGGCCATACTGAAATACAGAATAGGGCTTGAGGAAAGCCCCCTAATTAAAGCCAAATTCAGGGATGCTGAGTTAGAGCAAAGAAAACTGGTCCTTTACTAGGATTCTTTTTTCATCATAGTTCCTCAGCATCAAGGAAGGTAAAGTTACTCTGCGCCTTTCAGTTAACTGATTTTTTTTCCCTTATGGAAAAGCTGAGTATCAGTCGAGAGAGAACACATGATACTTAGTCAGCAGCAAATTGGAATTACTGCCCTGGCAGGCTTACTATTCAGAATTGAATGAGAAGAACAGGTTTGGGGACCAGGCACAAAATGTTAACTAGCTATCCTCAACAGAAGCCTGTGTCGCAAACTATCACAGGAAAGAGAGGCAATATTTTAGATCAGTTACCACGAGTCTCAGGTACATGAGGTTTACAAGCCAATTGGTATTTAAGGTAACATGAAAGTCTCAAGTTTTACTATAAGAATATAGATTTCTGTTGCAGTTAAGATGTAGAGTCTGGCTGATGAGGGTTCTAGGGCAAAAGGTATCTAAGTAATAGGCGGAACCAATATTGGCTTTTTGATCCCACTAGCAGTAAGAAAAAATTCTTTCTAAAGTACTTCTGCATATTTGTGGCATAGAAAAATTATCATTGATAAAGGATGCCTTAACAGAGTGAGATTTGCCTATTTCACTAAAAAAAAAGGCTAGCTTTCGGGGTCAATCTACAGGCAGGTGCCCCCCCCCCGCCCACCATTTATATAACCTAGTGAGGAATCCTCCTAGTATTTCTAAGCTCAAAACATTCAAGAACCATCATCAAACTTCTCCCCTGAATATGGAGTAAGCGTTGATTCTAAGTGTAACCCCCACACCTTATTAATGTAGGAAGCAGCTCTAGTCTCCTATAGATCAAGGGTGAGTCATAGACATCAAAGGAATGAAAGACTCTAGGGATTCAAAGTCCATGCCTGAAAAGGAGACTGTTGTGGGAAATTAATTTTTATTTATTCGTTTATTTTAATTTGCGGGGGGGCACCCCTGGCCATGTGGAAGTTCCTGAGCCAGGGATCAAACACTTGCCACAGAAGTGACCAGAGCCAGGGCAGTAAAAATGCTGGAACTTTAACCTGCTGAGCCACCAGGGGACTCCAATTGTTATTACTGAACTTTAACCTTTATGGAAACACAATTTCCATAGTATGAAAGACAAATTTATACACTTGAGGTGAATGAGTCAGAATTTTGGAAGTTGGTAAAATCTTCTCTCATGCTCTGTGCCAAATGGTCGATTTTTATTGCTCTCATTTTCTCTAGAACTAAATGAGCCTGTATTCCATTCCTTTTCCAGAATCCTAGAAACAGAATGGGTCACTGAGGTCCAGCCTTCCTCATCATCCAGCAACCTAACTCCCAGGAATCACTTTACACATATTCCACGTCTGGAATAGGAACTGCCAACTTTAGGGAAAGACATGAAACCTAAGTCACAGTGTCAACGCCTGTGTTCCTAGCTCCTACTCCTCAATGTGGATGCATTTTAGAGCTTTTATTTGGACAACTCACAATTTGGAATAAATCCTCACACGTTTTAAAAGCCCTCCCCCAGCCCCCACCCCAGCTAGTCCTCTGCGCACTTGCACCGACATTCTGCCACATCCCACATATCTTTGGCACATATCTGAGAACGTTAATACCTAAGTCTGGGCAGGGACGAATCACTGATTTGCAAAAACTGAGGGTGTGCAGACTTTGCCAAGCTGGGTACATGCCCACTTAGGCCTTGGAGCAGCACCTCTTTCTTTCTTTTTTTTTTTTTTTTTTTTTTTTGCGGGATCAGCATCCAGAGAGAGGCTGCAGCCCCTGACACCGTTGGCCTGGTAGCACAACTCATTCGCATCCCACAGCAAGATCAAGTGGCCGACAGCCAAGGCCGGGGTAGCAGGAGCCGTCCGACAGAGTCCCGGGGTACTACTGCTGGGGGCGGGGGCAGGGGGACCTGTTCTCACGCGCAGCTGGGACGAGCTGCTGAGAGGCTGCGCGTGCGCCCACCAGGCACAGCCAGAGCTGGAGGCTGGAGGGAGCGACGCGGAGGATGAGACTCTCAGCAGCCGCTGAGGTGCCCTGAGCCCCGGCAGCGTCCGCAGACACCTCCACAGACACCCCCGCAGGCCTCGAGGACGTACAGGTGAATCTTTGTAAGGCGTTGCTAACTTTTCCCCAATCTCTGACTCCTCTTTCGAGGACAGACGCGGGCCCAGAACGCTGCCCTCGGCTGCCTGCCCCCGGCTCCCGCCCGGCCCTCCAAAGGGGGCCGCGCACCGAGCAGCGCCCAGGAGCTCTCGCCCTGCCCGGTGCCCGTCCCAGGCCCGGCGCCCCGCGCCACTCACCCGACGCCCAGATACTCTCTCGCTCGTCGCGGGGATAGCTTGCGCGGAGGTGGTAGCGTCCTAGCGGGGTGGTGTCTCCGCGCCTCAAATACACCCGGCCCGGCCCGCCTCTCCCGGGGCGGGGCTGCCACCCCTACCGCCCCGGCCTCGCCCTGCGGGCGAGGCTGGGCGAGTTCCCAGCCCCGCTGGACACCTGGGCGCCGCGGCTCCAGGGCCCAGAGGAGACGCCCTACCCGGAAGAGCGGCGGGTGGGACCCTGACTGGTGACCCCCATCCGGGCAGCGTCTAGTTGGTCTCCTCGGTAGCCTCTGGAGATTGGGGTTCACCGCCCTTTCTCCAGATTCACCTGCTAACTGCTCAGACCCAAATGGAGTCTGAGAAATTTGTAGTGTGTGCTTCTTTGGGGGAGTTTGGCTTGCTTATTTGCTGACTTATATCGTGTTCACTTATTTTCTGCGTGAATCGGAGGCATCCTCATCCTTTCTGCGCTTACTTCACCTAAATCTCCTCTCAGCATCAAGGCCTTGGCACAGTGACTTTGGTCACAGGAAGGGCCCTGTCAAGTTTTCTGAGCTGCTAGGTGAGATGCTCCATGTTGTTGGCCTTGCTTTCATTCCCTTTATGAACTGTGACACAGGTGCATACCTTCTCAGACCGAGAGCTCTGAATTGTTTTGCTGTTTGCTCTCTGTTGCACCCTCAGCATCTACCCAGTGTCTGGTTCTCAGTAAATATTTGAATGAATGGTCGAAATAATGAATCACTTCCTAGAAAGTCTGTTTTCTCAGAGATTGGGAAGAGTCCTGATGAAGAAGGGAAGAGTTAAATACAAACGTACCTTTGGAAAAGGCAGGAATAAAATAACATAAAGCTGTGGCTCTAAGAAAGTTTGTTAAAAGTAGTGATGCTTCCATGAGAGGTGATATTTATTCAGTAGCACTTTGCTGGATAATAGCTGAGTGAAATGGCTAAGATTGTCCAAGATTTTTTTTTTTTTTTCAGTTCAGATAACCACTCACAAAAATTAACTCGACTCACAGACATAGAAAACAAACTTATGGGGAATTCTGGTTGTGGCTCAGCGGATTAAGAGGGTGAGGATGAGGGCTGGATCCCTGGTCTAGCTCAGTGGGTTAAGGATTTGACATTGCCACAGCTGTAGCTTAGGTTGCCGATGCAGCTGGTCTCCAGGGTTGTTGTAGCTGTGTTGTAGGCATAAGCTGGCAGCTTCAGCTTTGCAGCTCCAATTAGACTCCTAGTCTGGGAACTTCCATATACCACAGGTGCAGCTTTTAAAAAAAAGGAAGAAAGAAAACAAACTTATGGTTACCAATGGGGAAAAGGATGTGGAGTGATAAATTAGGAATTTGAGATTAACAGGTACACATATAGGTAATCAATAAGGACATAGTTGTAGCACAAAGAACTATATTCAATAGCTTATAATAATCTATAATGGAAAGAAATCTGAAAAAGAACATAAAAATATATATGAATGAGTGAATTGCTTTGATGTACACCTTAAACATTGTAAATCAATTATACTTCAATTTTTAAAAATTATGGGATGTTGCTTGGTGGTCTAGTGACTAGGAGACCCACAGTTTCACTACTGCTGCCCTGGTCTGGGAACTGAAATCCCACATCAAGCTGTTGCATGCCACCAACCAAAAAAAAAAAAAAAAAAAAAAAAAAACTCAAAATGGATTAAAGACCTAAATATAGGAGTTAAAACTATAAACGTCCTAGAAGAAAACAGGGGAAAAACCTCCTTAACAATGATTTTAGCAGTATTTTTTGGATATGACACCACAAGCAACAAGTGATAAAAGGTTAAAGTGAACAAGTGGGACTACATCAAACCAAAAAGCTCCTGAACAGCAAAGAAAACTATCAACAAAATGAAAAAGCAACCTACAAAACTGGAGAAAGTATTTGCAAATCATATATCCAAAGACGAGATCAATATCCAAAATATATAAGAAACTCATACAACTTGATTGCAAAAAAAAAAAATCTGGTTGAAAAATGGACAGAGGGACCAGGAGTTTCCATGTGGTACAGCAGAAACAAATCTGACTAGGATCCATGAGGCCACAGGTTCCATCCCTTTTCTCATTAGCTATGGTGTAGGTTGCAGAGGTGGCTCGGATCCCGTGTTGCTGTGGCTGTGGCGTAGGCCGGCAGCTACAGCTCCGATTCGACCCCTAACCTGGGAACCCCAATATGCCGCGGGAGTGGCCCTAGAAATGGCAAAAAGACAAAAAAAGGGGGGGGAACCAAATTGACATTTTTCCGAAAAAGATACATGGCCAACAGGTACATGAAAAAGTGCTTATCATCACTAATCATCAGGGAAATGCAAATCAAAACCACAGTGAGATATCACCTAATGGCTTTTAGAACGGCTCTTAACAAAACAGCAATGCAAATCTAAACCGCAATGAGGTATCACCTAACGCTTTTTAGAATGGCTCTTTGAAGAGGATGTGGCACAAAGAGAAACTTTGTGAACTGTTGGTGGGAATGTAAATTGGTGCAGCCACTGTGGAATCAGTATGAAACTAGAACTACCATATGATCCAGCAATTCTACTTCTGGGTTTTTATCCAAAGGAGATGAGATCACTCTCTTGGAAGAGCTATCTCCTCCCCTATGTTCATTGCAGAATTATTTCTTTTTCTTTCTTTTTTTCTTTTTTCTTTTTTTTCCCTTTTGTCCTTTTAGGACCGTACTGGTGGCATATGGAGGTTCCCAGGCTAGGGGTCAAAAGGGAGCTATAGCCGCTGGCCTACACCAGAGCCACAGCCACTCGGGATCTGAGCTGTGTCTGCAACCCACACCACAGCTCATGGCAGCGTTGGATCCTTAACCCACTGAGCGAGGCCAGGGATTGAACCTGTGTCCTCATGGATACTAGTCAGATTTATTTCCACTGAGCCACGACGGGAACTCCTCATTGCAGAATTATTTGTATGAACCAAGACCTGGAAACAACCTAAGTGTCCATTGATGGCTGAATGGAATAAAGAAAATGTGAAATATAGCTCTATATCTCTATCTATACACACTTATACATACATATATACTGAAATATTATTCAGTCATAAAAAATGGCAGGAAGGAAATCCTTCCATTTGTGACAACATGGATGGACCTTGAGGGCATTATGCTCAGTGAAGTAAGTCAGAGAAAGACAAATACCGAATGATCTCACTTATATGTAGAATCAAAAAAGCCCAGTTCATAGAAACATAGTTTGGTGATTTCCAGGGGCTGGGGGATAGGAGAAATGGGAAGATATTGATCAAAGGGCACAAACTTCCAGTTACAAGATGAATAAGTTTGGGGATCTAATTACAGCTTGGTAACTATAGTTAACAATACCATAGTTAACAATAGTTAACAATACTTGAAAGTTGCTAAGAGAGTAGATCTTAAATATTCTTATCACATTCACCCACAAAAAAGATAACTGAACTGATGAATGTGGTAACTATTGTAATTATTTCACATGTGTATTTATTCATTATATATAACTATATCCCATAATGTATATGTAAACAAAGTTCACATAATATCGGCTGCTACTGTTCATCAAACATTTATGTGCTTTGTATTATACCTAATGCTTTACACACATATATGGGAGAAGCTATTTTTATCCCCACTTTAAAGATGAAAAAACTGAGGCACAGAGAATTAGGTATGGCCAATGTCCCAACGTAGATCAAATTGAAAGTATGTCAGGGTCTAAGAAATTAGCCTTTGGAAATGGGACATTTGCTATTTGACAGATTAAGACAAAGAACAAAGCAATGAAGAAAGGAAGGAGGGGTGTTCCCGTTGTGGCTCAGCAGCTTAAGAACACAACTAGTATCCACAAGGATGTGGGTTGGATCCCTGGCCTCACTCAGTGGGTTAAGGATCTGGCATTGCCACAAACTATGGCATAGGTCACAGATGCAGCTTGGATCTGTCCTTGCTGTTGCTGTGGTGTGGGCCGTCAGTGGCAGCACTGATTGGACCCCTAGCCCAGAAACTTCTACGTGCCATGGGTGTGGCCCCAAGAAGCAAAAAAAAAAAAAAAAAAGGAAAGAAGGGAAAACACCATCAACAACAGGCCATCAAAAGTTGGTAGATTTAGAAATTGGAAGGGGACATTCAGAAAAGGAAAGAATGATTGACCACGTGGCGAAATGTTCTCTGAGAGAACAGAGGAGCAGACTTGCTCTTTTGATTCCAGTGTTTTAATTCTGAGAGGCAGTTTTCAGTCTCACAGTGGGAGACTGTGTCTGGCTGATGGCATATGTGAGAAAGCCTCTACACTTGCTTGACCTGTTTCTGGGAGCTTTGGGATTTTTGGCTCGAGGAAGAAGGGACCTGGTGCTAGACAATGGAATAAGAACAAAGGACAGAGGGAGGGGAGGTCGGAATCAATGCCAGTCCAGCCCCTTTTGCTGGGTTGGAGCCTCAGAGAGGAACGGAGCCAGAGGCTGATGGCACTGTCTTTGTGAAAGCTTTTTGAGAAGTTGCATCAAGGCCCAAGTGACACAGTACAGCCCAGGGGTGTAAAGCAGCAGTTCCCCCTTCTGCACACACCTCAGGGTTTTCTGGCTTTTTGCAGATTTTCAGAGCAATCTCCTAGGACAGATATTAGTATCCAGTGGGAGAACCACTGGCAGTCACTGGGAGTTCTTCAAGTAGGTAATGGACATTCCTCAAGGGGTGGGCAGATGCTGCAGCTGCCAGGGGTTGGCATACTAATTTGTTAGCATGAAAGTGGTCCACATTGGTCACTTGTTTGTGCTGCACTGAGCAGAGGAGAGGTTTGGGGAGAGCCCTGCTTTTGCAAAAACAGAACCATGGGGATCCTATAAATAACCTCAGTGGGACAAAGGAGACCTAGTTAGAATTGGCCAACTGGTGTATGTGATATAACTTGGTGATACAGTTACACATGTATGTTTTGGGCAGGGAGTTCACTCAGTAAATCAGAACGGGAAATGGAAATGTGGTATCATTATGTAATCTCTGATACAGTGTTATTGAAGGATGGACATTTATGAAAAGTCCAAATTACATTTTTTTGTGTTTTTGTTTTTGTTTTTCTTTTTTTTTTTTTTTAGGGCTGCACCTGCAGCATATGGAGATTCCCAGTCTTGTGGCCTGGGTAAGGATGAGCAAGGGGAGGCTAATAAGACGGAAGTCAGAGTTAGACTCCAAATGTAATTGTTCAGTTCCTTCAACTTTCTTTGAAGCAATATACCTTCTTTTTTTTTTTTTTTTGTCTTTTTAGGGCCACACCCACAGCATATAGAGGTTTCCAAGCTAGGGGTCCAATTGGAGCCGTAGCTGCTGGCCTACACCACAGCCACAGCAACACCAGATCTGAGCCTCGTCTTCAACCTACACCACAGCTCACAGCAACGCCGAATCCTTAACTCACTGAGCAAGACCTCCCTGCACCCAAGATTCACCATGACTTAGCGTCCTTGCCCAGGTCATTTCCTATATCTGGAGCTCACTTCTCCCATTACCTACTGCCTGTCTCTCTAACCTTCACATCCTTGATCAAAGGGCACCTTTTCCATGAGTTACTGTTTTACCACCCTATTGTAATTGCAGCTCAGGAAGTTCCCATTGTGGCTTAGCAGATTATGAACCAGACTAGTATCCATGATACTAGTAGCAGGTTATGAACCAAACTAGTATCCATGGGTTCGATCCCTAGCCTTGCTCAGTGAGTGGGTTAAGGATCCAGCATTGCCATGAGCTGTAATGTAGGTCACAGACGTGGCTTGGATCTGTTCCTGCTGTGCCTGTGGTGTAGGCCAGCAGCTGCAGCTCTGATTCGACCTCTAGCCTGGGAACTTCCATGTGCCACAGGTGTGGCCATTAAAAAAAAAAAGCAAAAATAAATAAATAAAAATCACAGCTCAAAAGTTCCTCAGTTCCTCATACTACTGATCCCCCTTTTCCCTGCTCTAGGTTTTTTTTTTTTTCCCATAGATTTTCTTTTTTTTCATAATTTATCAAATTACAGCATGCTCTAGAATTTACTTCTTATATCTACTCTTTATTGTTGGATCCCTCTGCCTTTCTTCTACTCCCTCCACCCCCCCAACCACAGAGTTCTCTGCTCTGTTATTCACTGATGAATCCAAGAGGCACACGGTAGGCACTCAATATTTGTTAAGTAAATAAATTCATAGTATAGGCACTGGAGAAAAGTCCTGTGGCTGTTTGATTTTATCACTTTCAATGCTCTTCCCTCTAATTAACTAATGCCTCTTAAGAATTATTAAAAATTTGGAGTTCCCATCGTGACTCAGTAGAAACGAATCCAACTAGGAACTGTGAGGTTTCGGGTTCGATCCCTGGCCTTGCTCAGTGGGTTAAGGATCTGGTGTTGCCATGATCTATGGTGCAGGTCACAGACACAGCTCGGATCTGGCATGGCTGTAGCTCTGATTGGACCCTTAGCCTGGGAACCTCCATATGCTGTGTGCAGCCCTAAAAAGACAAAAGACAAAAAAAAATTTAAAAATTTAAGAGTGAAGCATTCAATTAGTAAGTAGCCATATTTGTAAAATATGAACAAAACCAAAAAAATTAAAAACAAAAAATTTTAATGTCTATTCCCCAGGGAACTAAAAGTTGACCACTTATTTTAGATAAATAGACCTAGTCTCAATGCAACTCCATTATGAAGCAGTTATCAGCCAGCTCTCTTTAGTACATTTTGCATGAGAAAGTCAAATTACATATACATTCCTTTTAACTTTGCCCTTTTTTAGGGCTGCACCTGCAACATATGGAAGTTCCCAGGCTAGGGGCTGATTTGGAGCTGCAGCTGCCAGCCTACACCACAGCCACAGCAATGCCAGATCTGAGCCGTGTCTGTGACCTACACCTCAGCTCATGGCAATGCCGGATCCTTAACCCCCTGAGTGATGTCAGGGATCGAACCCGCATATACATGGATACTAATCGGGTTTGTTACAACTGAGCTACAACAGGAACTTTATCTTTGCCTTATTTTTTGTTGGAAGGAATAGATACGTATTATCATCTCATTTTTGCTGCTAAGGAAGGTGATTTCCGTATCTGCACTCACCCATGTCTAGGAACAGAATCCAGAAGCTAACTTTTACAACTCTTCTAGAAGAATACTGAGCAAAGAATCCTTGTAGGGATTGGCTTAAGTAAACCAGGGAGGAAACCGGGTATAATCTGGTCCCTAAATAATTCCTGTTCTCCTTAAAACAACCAAATAATTAGTTGATTGTGTAAAGATGAATTCTCCCGTCCAGTTTTCCACTTTAGGAGGGAAATAAACATGCGAAGGGCTGACTTGTTGGAACTGAGAAGGTGTCTCACATTGTTTAAGATACATTTGAAAATGACTTAGTGGCTGGTACTGTTTTTCCATCACTGTCACCTCTACGCTTACACATAGAAGTCCCTGTGGGCTGGAGATTCTTTATGAAAATATAACCCCTTCTCTGATGAGGGCGCCTGGCAACCAATTTGCTTGAAAGTAAATGACTAACCTTTGAGTATTAAAAAGGAGTTACCCACAGGAATGGCCTTTGTCTCTTAAAATGCTGTAAATCTTAAGACTTTGAGTCATGAGGCCACAATGCCAGGAGTGGCATTGCTGCCCTTTAGAAGGCTAGCCTCTGGTAATAAGAAAAAGGGATAGTTGAACTGGTTGTTATGGAGACAAAGAATGAGTCAGTCTCTTGCCTTCTTCCTGGTAATCTTTAGTCTTTTCAGGGATGTATAAAGCTCAAGTCCTTGCTACATTCTGGGCTCACTTATACGCTAATCATGTGCTCATGCATCTTTTTGGCTTCACTTCCTTAATTGCCCATCACCATGTACTACTCTTTGATGCCAAATCCATGCCCCTTAATGCTAACAAAAGGATCGTGCTATGATCAGGGTGTGCCTGGGAATTTATAATTTGTACACATTCAGTCAATGGCTCAACCTAAAGCCTATATAATGTCTTCTAAGATAAATATGAAGAGCAATCGAATGGCATCAATAAACGTATCACTGAATAAGTCTATGTAAATCACTGTGCTATTTAAAATAAGGGACAAGCCCCGTATTCTCTTGTACATGTTAAGTTGGCAGATTTTTACCCATAGAGTGATGTTAGGACCCTGATATGAAAGCAAGGACCCTGGGAGAAGCATCTCACCAGGAAGAAGGAGGAACTTCAGGGAGGCTG
This sequence comes from Phacochoerus africanus, assembly GCF_016906955.1. Lineage (NCBI taxonomy): Eukaryota > Metazoa > Chordata > Mammalia > Artiodactyla > Suidae > Phacochoerus > Phacochoerus africanus. Next base: position 186,718,059 of record NC_062545.1, on the reverse strand, counting down.
GTGGCATGACAGAAGGTACCGAGGGCATTGTTGAGGGGAACTATTGTGAGAGCAAAGAGGGATTCTCTAAGGGTGGGTAAAAAAAAAGAAAGAAAACATAAAGGGGAGGAGAAAAAAATTTTTTTTTTCCTTTTGGCCACACCCGAGGCATATGGAAGTTCCCAGTCCATGGATCAAATCTAAGCCGCATCTGTGACCTACATCACAGCTATGGCAATGCTGGATCCTTAACCCACTGCAACGAGAGGGGATTGAACTGGCTATGCCACAGAGACAGACCAGGTCATTAAACCACTGTGCCACAGTGAGAATTCCAGGGCCAAGTTTTGTTTTGTTTTGTTTTGTTTTGTTTGCTTTTCGGGGCTGCCCCTGCAGCATATGGGAACTCCCCAGAGCCAGATTTTTAATAGGAAAATAGAATTGGAGAGGAAGGATAGAGAGAGGACTGTAGGGGAATTGTGGACATATTAAAAGTGTGAATGAGCCAGAACAAGCCAGAAAAGAGGTGGGAAACTACTCAGAAATTAGCATGACAGGGGGCCAAATAAGGAAAGAATGTCTGACAAAAGATGAAGCTCTTATGAGATATAAACAAAAATAGATTGATAGTAAGTCTTATAGACAGCAGAATACAGGAACAGACAAATAAGGGAAAACAAACAGGCCTTTCCAGTTTGCACACTTGGACTCTGGAGAGCTGAGGGCAAGTTTGGTGATTCAGTCTGTGTCCACATAGTGTCAATGCTTCCAGGTGACAAGTGAGAAGTTGAGTCAGGCAATGGGGACATTTGGTCTCTCTGGTCGAACAACTGGATTCTGAGGTTGGAAGCAGGAGAAACATGGCTGGCTGACTGAGGGACTGAAAGAAATGCTGGGTGTTATGGGGGACAGAGTCTGTCCTGTGAAGTGGAACAATTTCCAAATCCAGAACAAAGGGACTGTGCCTGTATGCTCTTGTTATTCCTGGTTGTTTGCACTTCAGAAGTGTTTAGTGAGGGCCTAATATGTGCCTTAACCATTTTGCAACCCCCACCCTCACCCCTGGAGGTCACAGGATGATGGGTTCATCAAAGCCTGGTCAACAAGTGAAACAGGGTCAGTGACGGTGACATGCCCAGTGCTGATTTGCAAGGTCCCCCACCATACTTTTAACTATATCCCCATTCAGGGGACAGTGAAGGCCATGGCTTGCTTAGAAGGGCGAGCCTCTCTTCTTGGGTGAAGACAGCAGCACCAGGGAAAAGGTCTCCCCAGTGCCACAACAGGTAGAAAGGCCCTTCTCCAGCCCAGCCTTGCCCTGGACACCTTAGCCGTGCCTTATCTGTCCCTTGAGCCTGACCCCAGGCCTTCTGTATGCTCTAGCTACTGCCAAAACCCCCATGCCTGCCACGGTCACTTCTCTATGTCCCCAGGGCTTCAGGAAATCCATGAGGCCCTGTCACAGCTGCTGCCATCACTGTTGAGAGGGCTCAGAGCCAGGGTCTGTGCCCCAACCACTATCTCAGCTGCCTCTTTGAGGAAACATCAAACAAGGAAAGGGATAGAGAGTGTATTCCTGTGCTAGGGTTGCAGTTACATCATTCCACAGACCGGGTGGCTTAAACAACATAAATGCATTTACTCACAGTTCTGGAGGCTAGAAGTCTGAGGTCAACGTGTCAGTAGGGTTGGTTTCTTCTCAGCCTCTCTCTGAGACTTGCAGATGGCCGCCTTCTGCCTGGGACTTCACAGAGTCTTTTCTCTCTACGTGTCTTTATCCAAATCTCCTCTTCTTGGGAGTTCCACCATGATGCAGCAGGATTGGCAGCGTCTCAGGAGCGCTGGGATGCAGGTTCAATCCCCAGCCTGGCACAATGGGTTAAGGATCCAGTGTTGCCACAGCTGCAGCATAGGTCGCAACCGTGATTTGGATCTGATTCTGGTCAGATAGCCAGTCTCCAGGGAAGTGATATTTGAGCTGAGCTGTGAATAATGAGGAGGGAGAAGCCATATAAACATCTGAGGAAAGAGGGACCGGAATGGCAACATTGAGAGCAGCAGCAGAGACAAGTGACAGGCTGGATATCTCCTGGATGGCTTCTCCTGCCCACCTCTCTCAGAAGTGCCCCCTGCCATGCTCGCAGGGGTGGCTCCCAGCTGACATATCTTTTTTTTTTTTGTATTTTTAGGGCCACACATGTGGCACATGGAAGTTCCCAGGCTAGGGGTCAAATCGGAGCTGTAAGCACCGGCCAACGCCACAGCCACAGCAATGACAGATCCAAGTCACATCTGCGACCTACACCACAGCTCACAGCAACATGGCATCCTTGACCTACTCAGGGAGGCCAGGGATGGAACCTTCATTGTCATGGATACTGCGTCCTCATGGATACCAGTTGTTTCCAGTGAATCATGACGGGAACTCCATGCTGACGTGTCGACATCTTGTTCTAGCTGGAGTGGATAGGATCAGGAATGAACTGTTTTGTTGTTGTTGGTGGTGGTGGTGGTGGTGGTGGGTTTTTTTGGCTGTACCTGCAGCATGTAGAAGTTCCTGGATCAGGGATTGAATTTATGCCACAGCAGTGACCTAAGCCATCACAGTGACACTACCGGATCCTTAACCCACTGCACTACAAGGGAAGTCCAGGAGTGAACTCCTGATACAAGGTGAGCGTTTGGATGCTCTCACCTGGGAGCTTAGATTTGGGCCCTAAGAGATCATCAGTCAGTCAGTCTGTACAGGTGGCTTCATCTGTACCATGGAAACTTGGGAGCCACACAAAACGTTCTGCCACACAAAATGAAGAGCAGCGCAAGCTGGTCCACAGAGATGGGTCAAGAGGCTGCACAGAGAGAACAAACAAGACATGCACAGAGTTCTGACATATTTAAATGTCTGGTTCCAGGCCTTTTCAGAGACCTAGTCTTATTTCTGCATTTGGATTTTATGTCACTCTTATCTGCCACCACACCCTCTTGACTTGCCTTTATAAAAAAATCCTTTTTCCCCTTGGGCTTGCTGAAGCTGGTTTCTGTCACCAACCACTATCGGGCCCTATAGAATATAGGCCCTCATGGGGCTTCACTGAAGTCCATGTGACATGGGGATGGCTGGGCCTCCTCCTTTGCATGCATGCTGCTGAGACTTGAACCAGAGAGAACTGCCTTTTAGTGTTGTCATCGTTACTGCTATTTGACTCACATTACAGGATTTCCCCACTGAATCCCATACTGCCCACCCACAACTCGGTCCTGGGAGACACCCTGCTTCTGGGAAGTCTTTTCTGGGAACTTGGCATTGGGCTGCACCTCCTCTGCTAGGCGGTCTGTCTGCTCTCAGCCCAGGCTTGCTCAGATCCACAATTTTCTGGTCTTTGTCCCCAACAAATACTCATGGGTGCTGGCCTCCGCCTAGCCGCATTCTCCAGGACCTCCATTCTCCTTGCCACCCATCCCTCCGCAGATTCTATCCTCTTCTTTTCTCCCTCCCCAAATCATACACACACACCCAAAATCATATGACACTCTCCCCCACCCCACCCCCGCCACCCCGTCCCTTCATAAAAGCACATAAGCTTGCTTTACATGGATTTCCTCCACCTTTTACCAAAACTGAAACAGTCAATACACTTTCCAGGTGTGACTTCTCCAAGCTGCCAGTGTGTTAGATTACGGAAGCAGAGAGGAGGAAGCCAGCTGGAAAGCATGTCTGCCACCATTGATATGCATCTCCTCCTTGGAGCCATGGCCACACTCAGTGCAAACACAACTCTGGACATTGTAGGGCTGTGGCAGGGTGGGGCGGAACAGGCTGGACAGGCTCCTGCTCAGAGATTCTTCCAGATCTACACACTGGCAGTGTGATGTGCATGTTTTCAATACTTCTGTTCGTCAGCAAACATAAATATCTTTGTGGAGTGAACTTGGAGATCTGGTTTGTGCAGAAAATGGGAGAACCTGGAGGAGGCTTTCACCCCCTCTGCACTTCGAGGGGCGTGTCATGTGTTCTGAACCCACAAGTGCAGAACCAAGGTCATAAATCTTAAGAGAAGCTAGGAGACACAGAGTTATATGCCTGGCTGTTTACTATAAACTGTGGAACTCTATTGTCTACAAAAGCACATTCTGGATCATACCTGGAGTGTGAGGCAGCACACAGTGGTAAGTACTTTTCAGAAGAGGCCTAATTCTTTCTAATCCAGGTTCTAAGTCAAAACTCTTCAAATTCCTTGTTAGCATTAGCTGTGATGACAGTCATGATCATGGGGCCTTCAGAGCTACTTGTCCATGTCCCATCAAGAGTAAAGGTCACATGGGAGTTCCCTTCTGGTGCAGAAGTTTAAGGATCTGGTGTTTTTTCACTGCGGTGGCTCAGGTTCGATCCCTGGCCTTGGATCTTCCAAAAGCTGTGGGCACAGCCAAAAAAAATGGGGGGCTGATAAGGGTCATGAGTCTTAGAGTCCAATAGTAGTTTCCAGTTGTGCCAAATCTATTATAGAATTGGAGGTGGGGGGGAGATTGGGCAATGAAAAGTGCAGTTTGTGTTTATAGAGATAATAATGAACACTATAATATTTATTAGTAAAAGCCCTTCCTGGGGACAAGGTAAATGTCAGAGCTAGAGTTCCTGCTGGGGAACAATGGGATTGGAGGCATCTCTGCAGAGCCAAGATGCAGGTTTGATCCGTGGTCTAGTACACAGTGGGTTAAAGGATCTGTCATTGCCACAGCTGTGGTGTAGATTGCACCTGAGGCCTGGATCTCATCTCTGGCCAGGAAGTGCATGTACCATGGGCCCACCAAAAAAAAATTTAAAAGTCAGAACTGAGTGATTGATTCCTGGTAATTTATTGATATAAAAGCAAGAAAAAATATACCTGCTACTGGTATTGGATGCCAGTAGATTAACTATTATTTATTATATCCCTTATGGATAAACCAGTTTCAACTATAATCATTATTACTACCTGGTGCTCATTCTGCCCCTGTCAACTCACTCCTTCATTCATTCATCATGTTGTCATTCAGACATAATCATGTCTACTATTTTGCAGACACTGCAGTAGAAGTAAAGAACATGAAAGTAAGACACGCTGCCATCCAGCTCTCAACCTTCTCTTGTGAACCTTCCCTGCCCTCAGGGTGCCCCCAACCGTTGGGTCAAGCACACACAAAAAGAACTAAGTACAGGAGTTCCCACTGTGGCTCAGCCGGTTAAGAACCTGAATGATATTCATGAGGATATGGGTTCGATTCCTGGCCTCACTCAGTGGATTAAGGAGCCGGTGCTGCTGTGAGCTGTGATGTGGGTTGCAGACTCGGCTTGGATCCCAGGCTACTGTGGCTGTGATGTAGGCTGGCATCTACAGCTCCTATTCGACTCCTAGTCTGGGAACTTCCATATGCTGCACCTGTAGCCCTAAAAAGCAAAACACAAACAAGCAAAAACTAAGTACAGTGCAGTGTGATAACTGTTGGAGTAGAGGGGTATGACACATCCTGGAGGAGGGGACATAACAAGGAACAATTTACTCTTCCTGGGAGTGGGGAGAGGTGGGGCAGGGACAATGGAAACAGCCTGACCAAAGTCACTGGAGTAAGTGCGTCAGGCGTGGTAGCAATGATAGCAGTGAATGTTGACATTGAGTTTGTAACATGCCAGAAGCTCTTCTAGTGTTTTCTGTCCTTTAACTCATTTAATTCTTACAATAATTCTATGAACTGGGTATGGTTATTCTCATTTTGCCAATGAGGACACCGAGGCACAGAGAGTCAAACAACTTTCTCAAGGTCACAGGACCAGCAAGTGGCAGAGCTGAAGTCTGAACTTCAAGGGGTGGCCTCAAGTCTGTGCTGTGAACTATGATGCTCTCTCTACAGCCTGATCTGGGAGGCTGGGGGGCAGTTTAGTCAGATTCTAGAGGGTCTTTAATGCCGTATGTAAGAAAGCCTTTTTAATACAGGCATGGATAGATAGATCTTTGCTTTGGACAGATAAAGCAAAGACTGGATGATTGGTGAGGTGGAGAAGAGAGAGACTGAAAGGAGGCCACCCACAGAGACTACCATAATATTTAAGAGTATCCAGAGCAGTGGCAGTGGGAACAGGAAAGGGTTATCTCATTTGTGCACCAGAGAACGTTTGGATCTGGATAGCACATACCTGGCATGTGTACTGCCACCCAAAGCAGAACAGATATCTGAAAAAGCAAAACTGCTTTTTCTTGGTGTAGTCGCATGCTACCTTGGCATCCTTCTCAACACAGAGGTGCTCCAGGCAGCCACTTGCTTAGAGTTGGTACATTCAAGGAAACCTGCTTGCCATCCCTTGTTGGGATAGACATCTTAGGCCTGGCCTCTAAGAGAACTCGATGGCAGATAGAATGCCTGAATGAGGGGGAAAGTGTGGTTGCAGATAACTTGGAGGCTTCTGACTTGGGCACATGAAAGGAAAGGGATATTACTGATTATGATAGAAAACAGAGAAGAAGCAGGGTGAGAGGGAAAACCATGAGTTTTGTTTTGTGCATCCTCAGACTTGAAGTCCGACAGGGCATCCAAGAGTAAAGGTTGAGATGGAAAAACGGATCTGAGCCCAGGAGAGACTCAAACTGGAACTGTGATGAGAGAGAGTGTTGCTGGGGCCTTGAAAGGGAATGGCATCTCCTAGAATGGAAAGAAGACAGAGGGTTGAGGATGGACCCCGGAGAATGCCGGTCACTGGGTGGCGTAAGGGGAAAGCACCATCCGATAGGGAAGAATGTTTGCAGATGTAGCCAGGGGGTTAGATACCGGGAGAGGTGAGAACAACAGGAAAGCTGCAATGAGGATTCATTAATGGGGGAATCCCATTGCCAGTCATGAGAGAGCATTTCAGTAGAATGGGGTGGGCAGGAACCAACGTAATGTGGTTTGAGGAATATAAAACTCTTCTGTTAAGATGTTTGGAAGCAGAATTAAAAGGAAAAACCATAATGTGACAGAGAAGAAGGTGAACAGGATGAGACTGATGTTGGAGACACAAGGAGGGAACAAGGGATGAATTAAGAACTAGGAAGATTGGAGTTCCCATCGTGGCTCAGCGGAAATGAATCTGACTAGTATCCATGAGGATGCAGGTTTGAGCCCTGGCCTTGCTCAGTGGGATAAGGATCTGGCATTGCCGTGAGCCGTGGTGAAAGCTGCAGATGCAGCTTGGATCTGGTGTTGCTGTGGCTGTGGCGTAGGCCAGCGGCTACAGCTCTGATTCAACTCCTAGCCTGGGAACCTCCATATGTCAAGGGTGTGGCCCTAAAAAGACCAAAAAACAAAAACAAAACAAAAAAAAACCGAAGAGGATTACAGTTCTTTTGTGGCACAGCAGGTTAGGGATCCAGCGTTGTCAGTGCAGCAGTTCAGGTCAGTGCCTTGGCATGGGTTCTATCCCTGGCAGGGGAATTTCTGCATGCTGTGGGAGTGGCCAAAAAAAAAAAAAAAAAAGGAACAAGGAGGATTTCTTCTTGGAAAGATAAGCACTTATCATAGAGTGTAATTTTACATCTGTTGGTGTGATTCTGACCACCAGTTCAAGGCTTTGTCTTTTTTTGGTCATTGGATCCCCAGTACCCAGTAAAACACCAGGCATTGAATGAGTACAGGTTGAATAAAGTGATACGTGATTGAATGACATCCCTTTTTCTTTTTCTTTTCTTTCTTTTTTTTTTTTTTTTTTGTCTTTTTAGGGCCATACCCACTGCATGTGGAGGTTCCTAGGCTAGGGGTTTAATCAGAACTGTAGCCACCAGCCTACACCACAGCCACAGCGATGCCAGATCCAAGCCGTGTCTGCAACCTACACCACAGCTCACAGCAACGCCGGATCCTCAACCCACTGAGCGAGGCCAGGGATGGAACCTCATTGTTCCTAGTTGGATTCGTTTCCGCTGTGCCACGACAGGAACTCCAGCATCCCTTTTTCTTAGACCTGAAGGAAGGACTCACTTAGACTAATGTTCTCGAGATGGGGGTGGAGAAAATCATTTTCTCTGGTGATAAAGAAGGTTGTGAACAGTGTGGGTTGTGGACCAAGGCACTGGTGGTCCAGTTATGACCAAATCCATCAGAATTCATGTAAACTCTATACCCGAATTTTCACTCTTTTGCAGGGGGCACACCCACGGTATACATAATTTCCTGGGCCAGGGATTGAACCTGTGCCACAGCAGTAACCCGAGCCATAGCAGTGACAATGCTGGATCCTTAACTTCTAGGCCACCAAGGAACTCCCAGAATTTTCACTTTTTTGTTTGTTTGTTTGTTTTTTTGGCCAAGGCCGCAGCATGCGGGGGTTTCCCAGCCAGGGATCGAAACCGAGTCACAGCAGAGACAATCTGCAAGGCCACCAGGGAACTTCTTTTTCACTCTTAAAGAAAGGAAGGCAATGATCAATATTTCCTTTATAAATACACACTAAAAGTCGTGTGACTAGGGGTTTCCAAAGTTCAGATTAAGACTGATATGGCACTTCCTTTATAATCTTCTCTTTTTTCAAGAGAGAATACCCCAGACAAACATAGAGTAACCAGCCATGTCTTCTAGCATCTCTCTGATGGGCAGAAGCTTTCTAAAATAGAGGTGCACTACTTCTCAAATCTAAGTGTGATCAGGGTCTGGCGAAAATGTGTTCCTTCCACTTGTGTCATTTTTTTCCCCTTGGTATTAAAATTTGTTTTTAATGTTTTCCTTTTTGCCATAGCCAGTGAAAAAACAAAACTACGTAGCTGTTTGCCAAAAAACACAATTCTGACTCCTACATCATCATATTTGTACCTCCTTATAATTAAGATGATGTTTGAAAAAATATTTTTATTCCTTTCATGTAATTGTAGATACTCTGTTATTCCTTCTGCTCTTTCTCATCTGCTTATCTGTGTTTTCTGAAGGGTCAGTGCTTTTACGTATCAGTGATTTCCAGGTTACTTAGATCTTTTAGACAGCCTTCTCTAACTGCATCACTCCCCTTTCCTCAGCACCTCTTCGCATTTTCAACTGTCAGTGAGCTCTGGGGCAGGAATCAGGTCCACCACCCTAGGACACAGAACAGGCCCCAGGGCCTCAGAGTTCCCACTTCTCAAAAGAGACAGAATCTGTGTGTGTGTGTGTGTGTGTGTGTGTGTGTGTTTAATGGGGACAGTATGAGTTGATTGCTAAGTCCTTAATTCTCTCCAAACAAATTTGAGATTCTCAGAGGAAAGTTGTTTTTTTTTTTTTTTTTTTTGTCTTCTTAGGGCCACACCAGTGGCATATGAAGGTTCCCAGGCTAGGAGTCGAATCGGAGCTATAGCTCCCTGCCTCCACCACAAGCACAGCAATGCCAGATCTGAGCTGCGTCTGTGACCTTACACCGCAGCTCAGGGCAACACCGGATCCTTAACCCACTGAGCAAGACCAGGGATTGAACCTGCATCCTCGAGGATGTTAGATTCATTTCCAGTGAGCCATGATGGGAACTCCAAAAAGTTCTGAGTAAGGAGAATCCAAGAAGGTTTTGACTCATAGATCAGTTGGCATCATAGGAGCCCTTAGGATACGCAACCCCACAAAGCTGGAGAGGAAGCAGATTCAGCCATTCCAAAGAAATGGGTCCCTCTGACCCTTGTTCCCTAAACCCAGAATCTTATAGAGTAGATGTGTTAATGTTTTAGGCTAGGTCCCTTTGACTGTTTTTAAAAAAGAGAATCCTGGCAGTTCGTCCTGTTATCACAGTGGCATCGATCATGTGTTTGGACATCAGGGCACCTCCAATGCTTGGCTCAGGGGATTTAGAGGCAGGTGTTGTGTGCCCAAGGCAAAGAGTCTCTCTGGGAAATCCCTTCCTCTGTTGCTGCAAGTGAGTGTATCCAAGCATTTATAAATAGGGCATCCTCATAATTTTAGTGTATGTGAGGAAACCACAGATAGAACTCAAGCCAAGCATCATGGTTTACTGGCTGAGTTGACAGCAAAGGGTCTCATGATCCAGGAAACAGACTTCAGACAAGGCCAGGGTGTTGCATCAGGTCATAGCCCCTAGGGCAGTTCAAAGTTCCAGGCTCAATTTGAAGTCAGAGGGAGCTTCTATGGGAATGGGAATAGGGGACAGTCTGACATTGGAGCCATAAGGAGCTGAGGTTTAGTCCTCTTGCATCTGGGCCTGGTAGGGAACAAGGGGGGGAGGCTTCAGTGGAATTGGAGGCAAGAGACCTAGTCCCCATGTTCATAAAGAGTCTCAAATTTGAACTTCTGCACTGTCTGCAAATGAGGTTATGAATTCGGACACAAAGTTGTAGTTGCAGGTGGAAAAGAAGGCAGTATTCATCCTATAATTTTAATCTTAAACATTAAAATAGACTGATTTTAAAATCTTGTTCAGCCATTTGTTTTGGGGTTTTTTTTTGTTTGTTTGTTTTTTTGTTTTTTTTTGCCACTCCCTTGGCACAGAAGTTCCCAGGGATCGAACCCTCACCACAGAAGTCACCTGAGCCACAGCAGTGACTGTGCCAGATCCTTAACCAACAGAGCCACCAGGGAATTCCTATTCATTTTTTTAATATACCATGAGCCTCAAAAGTGGAATCGACGGGCTTTCTCTCTGCTTTCCTGCTAGCAGAGGGGCTGTAAGTATGGACTCAATAACTAGGAGCCAGGGAGTCTAAATAATACATGCTTTTGGAGAGTTTACCCAGAATATCAGTTCTACACCCTTGTTCTGGCAGTCAGGTGTGCCATGTTCACTCCTGGGAGTGTGCTGCTCCTAACACCACAGCCAGCTGCTCCCACACCAGGGCTGCCAGAATGGCATTGGGCCCCACACTGAGCCCAGCAGCTCTGGCACAATCCTCAGCCTCCTCCCAACCCTGGCTGCTCCTGTGTGGCCCCACCCACCTATAGAGCACCTCAGGTGGTGAGGAGACCAAGATATATCTGGAAGAGGGCACATTATAGAAGACATAATGATAGTACAGGCTTCTCCCTCTGCATGAGGAAAACAAATCTCATGATGATGTACAGTTCATGTTTTGATGTCCCCCAAGGTCTTTGGGATGAAAGACAACAGTAACATTCATTTCTCCCTTGGCTGTTCACGCATCATGGGTTGTTGAAGCTGCACCTCAAGCCTTTCACCTAGAAATACATTTAGGTTCATGAATTCAGAGTATTGGTATAACCAGCCACAGAGCTTTGGTATACAGGCTCTTTCACTTAAAGAGTGTAAGGCCCAGGACACCAAGAATCACCAGTAAATGCAGATGGACAGGCAGTGGTATCTCTAGGGGTGATAGGAATGATAATCTCTTTTTAGTTCGATCCAACAAATATTTATCTAGGCTTAGTCTGTGTAAGCACTGTGCTGGGTCTCAGGAGGAAAGAGAACTTGTTTCTTGTTGTCAGGGACCTTGGAAGCAGTCTGGTGTCATTCAGACTTCAGGCTTTGGAGTTAGACCAACGTGCAAAAATGCTTGGCAGAGAAACTGTCACATTTAGGATCTGAGTGAAGGGTGTGGTTCCTTTTCTTTTTTTTCCCAGAAACTTTGCTCTCACCAGCCATTTCAAGGACTGGCCTCCTGCCTCTGAGTCTCAGTTCCTGGCTTGTCCCTGCACTGTGTTGCCAAAGCTGGCAGAAGCCAGGGACCTTCTTGGCCCTCTGCTCGAGTCTGCTCCTTATGACTTGACACCGTATTCCGTCTGCTGTCCAGGATGCTTATCTGTGGCCAAAGCTGAACTCCCTAGATGCTGACTACCTGTATTTCTAGCTTCCATCTCTGACCTGGCCTGTCTTATTACCGACTACATCTAGGCTCTGTCGATTTTACTATTGAAATAATCTCTGATGTCCCCAGTTTCAGGCAAATCAGACTTCTTAAACCTCACCTTTGGTCATATTACACCTATTCAGAAACTCTCAGTGACTCTCCATGACCTCTAAATTAAGGTGAAATCTCGGTCCGAGGGTCTCGGTTTGGCACAGTCTAGCCTAGCCCACCTCTTTCATTTCATCTTTCTTCCCACTGTGTGTAACATGCCAGCCAGAGTAGTGGCTCCACCCCTAGTAGTCTCATGGCATTGCTTAAGTATAGTCTGACCTTCCTTCTTGTGTCCTTTGCTCCTGCTGGACTTTGATGGGATTTCAACATTAACAGATAGAGGAGATGGAGGAAAATGGCTGAAGGGAGCAATATGAGCACAGACATAGATATGGGAGTGTATGGCGACTGGAGAGGAGATAGGTTTGGTTACTGCATGTTGGACCCTTACAATCCCAGAATCATAGCCCTTAAAGAGGGAAATAAACTTACTGTCTAGTCTACCTCTGGCCTTCGTGCTGAGGAAATAGTTTTGTTCCTCTTCTGTGTATTAGACCTCTAACCTTCAGAGAGGTTAAAGTGATGTAAATGGAGGTAAGGAGAGAAATTTCTAGCCAGACAAATTAAGGTTATCCTGCAGAAGTCTTAATGCCAGGTTTAAACGACGTACTGAATTCGGTCAGTAGTGGGGACTCTTGAAAGCTTTCACTGGGGTAGTGACATAATTAGAGTTAGGTGGGGCAGTGTTCTAAAACTGTGGAATATGATCCATTTGTGTGTCACAAAGTCAATTTCATGGGTCGTGAATACAAAAACATCAGAGTGCACTCTTGTGTGTTTGGTATGTGTGTACTGGATTGTGAGGTAAAATATATTTCTTATTGTGAGTCACAGCCAAAAGATTTTGAAAGCCCCAGAGTTAGGAAGATTAATCTGATGGCAAATCATAGGCTGAATGAGGGGTTCAGAGGAGGAACCTGGAGGCTGGGGATCTGGTTAGGGCGCTGTTGATATAGCCTACGTGGGCAGTAAGAAGGACCTGAGTAGGAAAGAGAAGCCATGGGAAGGGAAATGAGGAGAAATGAGGGGGAGCATGCGAGGTCCTCTATGTGGTAGGAATGTAGGGTCTTGGGAATTTGGATTGTGGGGGCTCCAGGAGAGGGAAGAACCAGCCAGGGATGATGGAAAGTCACACTTGAGTGCTTGGGAAAATGCTGGTGCCCACAGCCAAGAGGGGGATGTTGGGAGAAGGGAGGACCAGCACGAAAGATGGATGGAAAGACACACAGTCCTGTCAGCTACTGGATCACTCAAGGTCCCAACAAGAGAAGGAATCCACTGACATGGTTCCAGTGCAGAGACTAATAGAAGAGAGGATTTCCAGAGTTGTAGGCAGGCTTAAGGGAACCATCCTGGGATGATGGAGTGCCCAGAGATTAACCACAGAAGGAAGCACTGCCTCTCAGATTCTTCTAGGTCCCAAAGTCATAGGGCACCACACCCCAACTTCTCTTCCTCTCCCATCCCTGAAGCAACGACCTGAATGCCATTTGCTTTGTCACTGTCATTACTCCTATTAATTCTACCCTCACCATCAAAACAGGCAAATGTGCATTTTAACTTTTACCCTGTGCCAAGGGCTTTTCAGGCATGATTTCTTTTAATCCTGTTTACCTCATGAGTTCTGTTTTTTTTTTTTTTTAAAGGGAAACCATTTTCAAAAGTCATTTCCTGAAATGAAGTGGAGGGGGAAGGCATGGGCCTGAGGGCAGTGAGTCATTAGAAGGCAGCTGGAAGAGAGTTGAGGGCCGAGGGCATGAGCTGGGAGAGCCTTACTTCATGCTACACAGAACCCTCAGATCCAGGAGCTGAGCAGGACATTGGCTCTTCTGATGTGAGAAGAGGGCCTTGGGAAAGCTCAGAGGGGACTGATGTATAGGATGGTGGTCAGCTGGGGGCTGCTGGAGGTCCAGGTGGAAGGCATACAGGTCCTAGGATGTTGGCTGGGGCCCCTCAGCTGCTGGGAAATGAGGTTCACAAAATTGCTTGGCCTGCATGAATTTGGATTTAGGATTGAGCGTCAACACTCCATCAGGTGACACCCATTATAGGCGTAGGGCACAGGGATGTGAACTGGATCATGGAAAAAAGGCAGGACTTCCAAGGTGAGAAGTGGAAGAGGGCATGGGAGCAGAGGGGGCAGCTCTACAAAAAGCACAGTGGCCTGAGGCCTGGAGAATGCCCAACTGGGTCTAGATTTAAACAACTGCAGAGTAGAAGGGTTAAGAGGAGGCCCTGGCCAGAGTGAAAACCGAGGACATCCTAGAAGAGGCTGCACAGCCCAAAGTCAGGCAATTAGGGCAGTCCCCCACCCCCACCCCAGCTAAAAACTGGAGATCATGACTCTAGCAGCTGACCCTGTGGGCGGTGGGTGAGTGGGAGGATGATTTTCTAGATAAAACCTAGACTGGCAAGTGCTACTAGAGCTTCTAAGAAGGAGCTGGGGGAGTGAGACCACGAGATGCCTGGCCCCACTTGTATCAAAGTGTGACATCACTAGTGACTTATTTGAAGTTTTGCTCTGTTAACTGCCTGTCATTTGCTACCTTTGTTTTCTTCTGTTGATTAGTAATGAGGAGTACATTGAAGTGATTGAGAAATCAGACTGCCTGGCTTCATATTCCAGCTCTGCCTCTTTAACTGTGTGAACTTGCCCAAGTTATTAAATGCCCCCTAAGTTTCTACTTCTTTATCTATAAGTTGGAATATTGAGAGAAAGAACTCATGAGATAAATATGATTAAATGAAATCATTTAAAGCCCTTGGCAAGAGTTAAAATACATGTTTGCCTGTTGTGACAGGGAGGGTAGAATTAATACTAGGAGTAATGACAGTGACAGCAAATGGCATTCAGGTCCTTGCTTCAGGGATGGGAGAGAAGAAGAGAAGTTGAGGTGCAGTGCCTTGTGAGTTTGGGACCTAGAGAATCTGAGAGGCAGTGCTTCCTTCTGCGGTTAATCTCTGGGCACCTCTGGGCATCATTCTCACCTACAGGGATTAAGAACTACAATCCCTGGAGTTCCTATTGTGGATCAGCGGTAATGAACCTGACTAGTACCCATGAGGATTAGGGTTCGACCCCTGGCCTTACTCAATGGATTAAGGGTCCGGTGTTGCCATGAGCTGTGCTTTAAGTTGCAGGTGTGGCTCGGATCCCAAGTTGCCATGGCTGTGGCGAAAGCCAGCAGCTGCAGTTGCGATTTAACTCCTAGCTTGAGAACTTCCATATGCCATGGGTGCAGCCATTAAATATATATATATAAAACCATTGCAATCTTATATGAAGCTCAGCATTTAATTTACGTCTATATATAATTTTAAAAATATTTTTAAAAAACAAAACAAGGAATTCCCTAGGAACCATGAGGTTGCAGGTTCGATCTCTGGCCTCGCTCAGTGGGTTAAGGATCCAGTGTTGCTGTGAGCTGTTGTGTAGGTCACAGACGCAGCTGATCACCCGTTGATGTGGCTGTGGCATAGGTTGGCAGCTGCAGCTTCAATTAGACCTCTAGCCTGGCAATCTCCATATGCCACGAGTGTGGCCCTGGAAAAGACAAAAAACAAACAAACAAAACAAAAACAGCTTGTCTTGTCACCTGTTATTTATTTTTTATTTTTATTTTTTGCTTTTTAAGGCTGCACCCATGGCATATGGAGGTTCCAAGGCTAGGGGTCGAATCTGAGCTATAGCTGCTAGCCTATGCCAGAGCCACAGCAACGCGGGATCCGAGCTGAGTCTTCGACCTACACCACAGCTCACAGCAACACTGGATCCTTAACCCACTGAGCGAGGCCAGGGATTGAACCCACAACATCATGGTTCTTGGTCAGATTTGTTTTCGCTGCGCCAGGAGGGGAACTCCCTTACCTGTTTATTTTTTAAATTGATCCAGAAGTTTGAAAAAAGGAATACCAGAACACTTTAAAATTTTCAAATCAAACCATAACTAAGACTACTGATCTAGGAGTTCCCGTCGTGGCTCAATGGTTAACGAATCTGACTAGGAACCATGAGGTTGCAGGTTTGATCCCTGCCCTTGCTCAGTGGGTTAACGATCCGGCGTTGCCAGGAGCTGTGGTGTAGGTCGCAGGTGCGGCTTGGATCCCGCGTTGCTGTGGCTCTGGCGTAGGCTGGCAGCTACAGCTCCGATTGGACCCCTAGCCTGGGAACCTCCATATGCCGCGGGAGCGGCCCAAGAAATGGCAAAAAGACAAAAAAAAAAAAAAAGACTACTGACCTAGATATAAAAGTCAGACATGAAATACCCAAGGCTTTTTATAGGCCCACTGAGTCCTGCCAAGAGTGTGAGCCAAACTGACGTGGGAGTTAACTGTGTACTGTGTTTTTACGAATGCATGTAAAAGGCCAGTGCCTGTAGTCTTCCTAATCAGTGGCATATGATTAGCTAGTCTGTGGTGACAGAGTCAGAATAGCGATGGGGAGAGAGTATCAGTGACTTCAAAGGGCATAAGGGGACTCCCTGGAGTGCTGGACATCGTCTGTATCTTGATGTGGGTAGTGGTTATATGGAGTCTATATGTATGGAAATTCATGAGCTGTCTACCTGAGGATTGTGCACTTGCGTGTAGGTAAATTATTCTTCAAAGTCCTTTTAGGTGAAAGAGAGAAACAGGGAGAACTCAAAAGTTTTATCCCAAGATTTGCTCAGAAACCTGTCAGCAGAAATTTATGTGCCAGTGGTTTCTACTGTGTTATAATTTGGTAGTTAATATAGCTACATGTTTGTGTTTTTAATTATTGTTTTAAAAATATGGTAGAAGTTCCCACTGGGCTCAGCAGGTTATAAACACGGCTAGTATCCATGAGGCCTTGCTTAGTGGGTTAAGGATCTGGCATTGCTATGGCTGTGGTGTGGGCTGGCAGCTGCAGCTCCAATTGGACCCCTAGCCTGGGAACTTCCATATGCCGCAGGTACGGGCCTAAAAACCAAAAAAACAAAAATATAAAAATAAAAATGTAAAAAAAACTCGTAATGGCTCAATGGTTAACCAATCCGACTAGGAACCATGAGGTTGTGGGTTCGATCCCTGGCCTTGCCCAGTGGGCTAAGGATCCAGTGTTGCAGTGAGCTGTGGTGTAGGTCACAGACGTGGCTCAGATCTGGTGTTGCTGTGGCTCTGGCGTAGGCCGGTGGCTACAGCTCTGATTAGACCCCTAGCCTGGGAACCTCCACATGCTGTGGGTGTGGCCCTAGAAAAGACAGAAAGACCAAAATATATATATATATATATATATTTAAAATTTTTAAAATATGAGTGTATTTAAAATATAACATTTAGATCATATATATTTAAAAGATGGAGTTCAAATCACTAGTGACCTTGCCATCATTTCTGGCAAACTTCAAAACTCATGGGAGATTTAAAACTCTCTGGGTGACCAGAAGTAACCACATGGCTGGAGGTCAAACCAGTGGGAAAGGCGAGCACGGCATGGATGACCCCCATGGAAAGCACATAGGCCTCTGTATGTACCAACCTGGGTTCAAATCCTAACTCTTTTGGTTACCTAAGGTCCTGCAGCTCGTACCTTGTCAGAAACACATTCCCAGTTTCCTCATCTGTAAAATGGGTATAATGCTATCTGCCTCATAGTTGGTGGGGGATTAAGTAAGAATGTAATTCAAGTGTCTGGCACACTTAACTTGCCTCGAACAAATGTTGGTTTTCATCCCTTCTGTATTTCATAATGCAGTAAAGTTGTCTGGGTTTAGAGGGTGTCTGATTACCTTCAGTAAGATATGCCTTTTGACTGGTTTTTCCAAGGGCAAATACGGACCTGCTTGCTGCCAGTGAGACATTTGTGGGACTATACACAGGCCCTGGACAGAATGGTTCAGCACAAGTGGAGGTGCTTTCTTCAGACAGAAAATGACCACCCATTCCAGGCCTGGCTCTACCGGGATGGGAGAAGAACAGAAATTTGTGAAAGGAGGGGAGGAGTCTTCTTGTCTTCCTGGGCTTTCCCTTCCTTTTCTTTTCTGTCTCTCCTTAGCCCAGCTTGGGAAGTGGGAGAAAACTAACCAAAGGTGAGAAGGCATCTCCTCATATTTGTTTTTTTTAATAATTTTTATTATAGTTGATTTACAATGTTCTGTTAATTTACATGTATATATATTCGTTTGTTTTTTTTTCCACTGAAAGAAATGGTTTTAAATTACAAAGAAAACAAGTTAGGTCTGCCTCGATTTGTCTAGTGAACCTTCAGGTCCCAGCAAACCTGCTCAGATATACTGGATTTTCATTTTATGGTTTCAGAGGTTTGAACCAATTATGCCCTGAAAACAGATCTCAGGTACCAATCACTCTTCTCTGCCTGATCCTTGGGGTGTGAAGGGCTTCCTTCTGCTTTGGTAAACTCTGTCCGGCTAGGAGTTCAAGACCAAGAGTAGTTAAAGCTGAGTTCCCCTTGTGGCTCAGCCAAAACGAATCCTACTAGTATCCATGAGGATGCAGGTTCAATCTCTGGCCTTACGCAGTGAGTTAAGGATCTGGTGTTGTTGTGGGCTGTGGCATAGGTTGCAGACTCGACTTGGATCTGGAGTTGCTGTGGCTGTGGTGTAGGCTGGCAGCTGTGGCTCTGATTCAACCCCTAGCCTGGGAACTTCCATATGCCGTGGGTGTGGCCCTGAAAAGCAAAAAAAAAAAAAAAAAAAAAAAAGGCAGGTAAACTGGAGAGGAGAGGCTGGTAAGGGATTTATCAGGACTCTCCTCAATCTTCAGCCTTCTTTATAAGTAGAATTTCATGCCCTCCCTCTGCTGGAGCCTCCAAACCCCACAAGGTATTTGTCTTTCCAGAGGCCTCTTCTTTTGCCATCTCAGGTCAGCCATGGGCTAATCTAATGCGTGTAGTTCTGACCGGCTCTGCTCAGTTTTTATTTCACTCTCACAGACCTGGTGCATGCTTTTGAGAGCTGGCCTTGAAAAAGTTTTATAGACTCCATAGTCTGTATTTTCTCTGCCAGGACTCTGCTTGTTATGTTGCAAGAATGTGACCCAACAGCCTCCACACCCTAATGACTCAGCCTGACTCTAATGAGCTGTGTAAGGCGAACGTGATAACCAGTACGCTATGGAAACCTAACGAATTCTGTTCCCAGCCTCCCAGGGGCAGCGCCCCCTCTAATGTAGGCCAGGTGCTGCCCAGGCCGCCAGAGCCAGGATGGGAGTCAGAAACAGTCCCCACGGCGGGCAGAGGGAAAGGGAAGGTGAATTCTGTTTTGTTCCATTCCCCAGCACGGCGGTTATGCTTGGCCCTTCCCAAGCACGGCCTGAGAGGCCTAAGTCAGGGGTTAGGAAGAACTTACATAGTGAGATCGACTTTGAGGGAGCTGGCAGAGTGGTTGCCTCTTACTCTGAGGAAAGGCAGTCGACATCCACCTCGGGGGTGTGTGAAGAAGCCTGACTTTTGGCTTATTGGTCTTTGATTTGTGGGGCATTCAATTTTCTGGGAGAAAAAAGAAAATCTGTTAAGTTTCTGGAGGAACCCTAGGAAATCATGTAATTAGCAATTCAGAGATTCTCAGAATCTCTGGCCAAAAAAAGAGATGACAGAGAAAGAGAAATCACTGTGCTTCAGAGCTGTGGCAGAAGGCCAAGTGTGGGACAATGGCCACAGAAGAGATGTTACTGAATTATGTTTAAATGTATGCTTCTCTTTGGCAAGGAATTGCTTAGGGAAAACTTATGCCTTGATTACTACTCTTACTAAATGGGGAAACCTTAACTGATTTTACCTTAAGCTTTTTTACCAGATTTTAAAATTTTGGGCCTCCTTGCGAAAAATGTAACCACATTTCTCTTGGTGGGCTGTGACAAAAATCAGAAAACTTAAACAATAGTTTTATGAAAAGAAATGAAGAACAGAAACAAACTCATGGACATGGAGAACAGACTTGTGCTTGCCAAGGGGAAGGGGAAGGGGAAGTAAGTGGGATGACCTGGAGTTAGGAGTTATTAGGTGCAAACTACTGCATCTGGAGTAGATAAGCAATGAGATTCTGCTGTATAGCACAGGGAGCTATATCCAGTCACTTGTGACGGAACAGGATGGAGGATGATGTGAGAAAAAGAGTATATATATGAAATTGGGTCACTTTGCTGTACAGTAGAAATTGACAGAACATTGTCAATCAACTACAATAAAAAATTTTTAAAAAAGGAAATGAAATATGAGCACAGTTCACACATTTACCAGTGATTCTGTTTGCTCTGTGTTATCTATGAATCATCTGACACAAAACAGCTCTAAGGCCTCTCTGCTACAAGGACAAAACGGCCTATGCCAGGAACTGCACCCCAGTTTGTGGAATAGTCACTAACAGAATTTATTCAATACCAGTTCCAGCCAACTAAGCCTACCCCACAGGGTGGCTACCCTCCCCTTCTGCAAGCCCTGGAACACCATACTTTGGGCTGGCTCTGCCCCAGCAGTAAACAAAGGCCTCTTAACTGCTAGTCAGACTGTTGCCTGGCTCCTGACCACACCCAGAAGTTTGTTTGCGTGCCTTTGTTTTGGGGAGGAACTTTTTATTTTGGTAATATTTCAGTTTTACAGAAAAATTATCAGAACAGTCCAAGGAACTCCTACAATCTGATCCATTTGTTTGCATTTTTGCCTTATTTGTGCTCTCTCTTTCTCTGTCTCTCTCTCACACCTCCATCTTCCTTCCCTCCCATTTAAGAGTAATTTGGAGGTATGGTGCCCCTTTCCTCCTGAATAGTCCAGTGGGCATTTTCTGGGAAGACATTCACTTACCAGTAATTCAGGTAACACAATCAGGAAATTAAGCATTAACATTGCTACCATCTAGTTCATCAATTGTTCCCCAAAATGTCCTTACTTTTTTTTTCCCCCAAGTCCAGGATCAAAGCCAAGATCATGCACTGCATATATGTCATATCTATTTATTTTCCTTTATTCTGGAATGTTTCTGTAGGTTCTCTTTGTGTTTCTTGAGCCTAACATTTTAAAAGACTACAGGCCAGTTATTTTGTAGAATGTCTTTCAGCTTGGGTTTGTTTCATGTTTCCTCATGGTTAGACTCAGGTTATGCGTTTGGGACAGGAATATCAGAGAAATGGTATATTCTTCTCCAAGGATTCTAATCTAATCATGATATTGGATATTGGTTTATACCAATATAGTGACGTTAGGTTTGATCACTTGATTGATTTCAGGGTGCATTAAATTTACTGTTTTTTCCTTTATAATAAGTAATTGGGGAGCATACTTTGCAACTCTGCAATTATCCTAAACTCTGCAATTTAATCACACTTTTACCTTTAGCATCCATTGATGACTTTCTGCCTCTGCCTTTTTGGCATTCTCCTATAATGGAGCAGTTTCCTTTTACCTCTGTTTATTAATTTATTCATTTATTTGTATCACTATAGATTCACATTTTATTCAGAGGAGTATAATCCATGATAGATATTATTTATTTTGATGTTTAAATTGTCCCAGGTGGAGCCAAGGGAAGCCCCTGTCAGGTTGGCTTCTGAGTCCTTTCAACATATTCCCATGATTCTTTGGGCATTTCCTTACATTTTGGCTCAAAAAGATGTTCCAGGCTCATCTTCAACTTTTCATGCCCCCAACCCTGGAATAACTCATTTTGAAGGATCCCTTGTTCCTTTAGTGGTGATTTAGAACCAATTAGTATTTAGAATACCATTATCATGGTATTTAGAAACCAAAGTCTGGAGTTCCCACTGTAGCACAGTGGGTTGAGAGTCTGACTGCAGTGGCTCGAATTGCTGTGGAGGCGTGGGTTCAATCCCCAGCCCTGCACAGTGGGCTAAAGGGTCCAGCAATGGCACAACTGTGGCGAAGTTCACAGCTATGGCTCAGATTCAGTCCCTGGCCTGGGAACTTCCATGTACCATGGGTGTGGCCATAAAATTAAAAAGAGAGGGAGGGAGGGAGAAACCAAGGTCTGAGTGCTAAATATGCTCATTCCTACTGGTGTTTCATTGTTACTAGACCCTTTCAGCAAATACGATTAGATAATATTACATATATATATATATATATATATACAGAAATAGATAAATACAAAGACATATATATTAGAAATATATCAGAGACATACATATAGCTATATTAGACTTAGATGTATAGTTAAACTGATTACTTTAATTCCAAAGCAAAAAACACCTTTTCTGTATCTGTGTTTTTTTCCCCAAGGATTAGAAATGTAGCTCCTGTTTACCTCATGCCCAAGAATACACAGATTGTAATTTCAGAATTGCTAATTCATAGCATGGCCAAAAGTAAACCTAATGAGGGTTTGATTTCTTTACTTTTTTTTTTTTTTGTCTTTTTGCTATTTCTTGGGCCGCTCCCGCGGCATATGGAGGTTCCCAGGCTAGGGGTCGAATCGGAGCTGTAGCCACCGGCCTACGCCAGAGCCACAGCAATGCGGGATCCGAGCTGCGTCTGCAACCTACACCACAGCTCCCGGCAACGCCGAATCGTTAACCCACTGAGCAAGGGCAGGGACCAAACCCGCAACCTCATGGTTCCTAGTCGGATTCGTTAACCACTGCGCCACGACGGGAACTCCTGATTTCTTTACATTTTTTAAGTAAAATTTACATACATCGAAATGAGTAAATCCTAAGTGCACAATTAAGTGACTTTTCACAAGTGAATGTACTCATGTAACCCACACTTTTTTCAAGATATGAGATGTTCACCTTTGCATCTTCTCAGAAAGTGTTTCTTCCCAGTCAGTCCTCCCACCACCTGGTGCAACCCCTGTGACAATATTTTGCTTACTCTGCAGACACCAATAGCTGCCCTGGCTTTGAACCCCCATCTTCGTGTTGTGGTCTATGCTGTGTTCCACCTGAGGTTCATGCCACCTCAGTGTCTGGATTTGGATTTTGTTGTGTCTGCTCATCCTTGGCAATCCCAGATTTGATTTCCAGTTCTGCCTCCAGTCTTTCCCAATCTCTGGTGCCAATGAGTCTGCCCCTCCTACAGGCTAGCTGTCGATTTGGTTCCTGTGCTAGTCTACAGTCCTCGTTCCTCCTAGACTTTTGATCTGGCTCCAAAGGATGTCTTGCCTGGAATGTGCTTCCAGGATAACACGATTTACTAATGATGTTTTCAGTAAAAGGCAGAGCTCCTCAAGATTTGGCAGTATCTCCCTTTTGGTCCTTCTTGATGCCTAGATTCTAAGCCATACCTACTCCTCTGTGCCTAAATCTTACTTCCTTACTCCAATTAAGTAACAGTCACAATTGTCCCTTCCCAGAGACAGCAGGAGCCGGCAGCTGGTGAGGTTTTCCTCACGAGGGTACCTTGTGAGCATGACTATGATAGACAGAAACCATGCATCTTGTGGGTGGTTAGTAAATGCGAAACTTCTCAGTCCACCTCCAGGACATGGCAAGTGGCCAGAGTTGGGGTCACAGGCCAAGAAGGTGTGCCCTGTAAATACTTACTGAATAACTCCCTTTCAATATCACTCAGTCTAGCCAGAGCTATAGTGTGTAGGGTACAAACTAAGGTGAGGCCTCAGAACCAGAAAGTCACACTCGTGTTAATCTTTAGAAAACAGTAAGGTTATAACAGCTTATTTTCCAGCATCCCTAATGAAAAGGGTTAGTGTGATTCAATCATGAGGGCTTCTGAAAAGGCTCTTTGACATGAAGGTACTTAGCTTGTCTTCACATTGGCTCTTGATGTACCAGGCATTTAGTAAGCAATTGCTTGTTTTGCCTTTTGTATGCTTGGATTCCCCCCAGCAAGGCTAGATGCTCCTTGAGGGAGGTGACAGTGTTGTTCATTTTTCTGCTTTCCTCCTTTATCAGTGCCAGCTCCCTGTCAGGTGACAGGAGCTGTTCAGTAGATACTTCTCATCTTAATGAGGTCCTCTGTTCAATGTACCCCAGTTCATAGTGCAGTACCAAGCACAGAGTAGGCATTCAAATTGGCTGAATAAATCACTAGCTAATTCCATTGAATTGTTGTTGAATCAAAGTGTTGTTCCTGGAGTTCCTGCTTTGGTGCAGTGGGTTAAGGATCTGGCATTGTCTCTGTAGTGGCTAGGGTTGCTGCTGAGACCCATGTTTGATCACTGTCCTGGGAAGTTCCATATGTTGCAGGTGTAGCCAAAAATAAATAAATAAAAATAAACAAAATATTGTTCCTTTTAGGAGTCTGATTTTTTTTTCTATTTAGGGTGACCTCTGCAGCATATGGAGGTTCCCAGGCTAGGGGTAGAATCAGAGCTACAGCCTATGCCACAGCCATAGCAACTCTGGATCCAAGCCACATCTGTGACCTATACCACATTTCACAGCAATGCCGCATCCTTAAACCACTGAGTGAGGCCAGGGATCAAACTCACATCCTCATGGATACTGGTTGGGTTCATTACCACTGAGCTATAATGGGAACTCCTGCCTTTTTTTTCACCCATGGCATGAGGAAGTTTCCAAGCAACCCAAGCCATTGCAGTGTCAGCATCATATTCTTGTGTTTTTGGGGTTTTTGTGTGTGTGTGTGTGGCAGATGTAGGTTCTCAAGCTAGGGGTCCAGTTGGAGCTACAGCTGCCGGCCTAGGCCACAGCCACAGCAACATCAGATCCAAGGTGCATCAGATCTGCGACCTACACCACAGATCACAGCAACGCCAGATCCTGAGCAAGGCCAGGGATTGAACCCACAACCTCATGGTTCCTAGTCAGATTCATTTCTGCTGCACCACGACGGGAACTCCTCAACACCATATTCTTAACCCACTGAGGCACAGGAGAACTCCAGAGGTATGCAGTTTAGAAGGAAACAGTGAAGACACAATGCCTAATAACCCAAGTGGAATTAATGTCACAGTGGATGGAATTATAGGCAAGAGGAAACCTGGGGACCACAAAGGGTCATTATATTCTGCTGATGGACCCCTTCTGCTGTCTATCTATCCTGAGTTTTCTCTCTCCTATTCAGTTTTCATTTGTTTCCTTTGGCCCAATATCAAATTGGCTTCCACAGCATATGGAAGTTCCCAGGCTAGGGTCAAATCAGAGCTGCAGCTGCCAGCCTATGCCACAGCTACAGCAACGCCAGATCCCAGGTGCACCTGCAACCTACAGCTTGTGGCAGCGCCAGATCCTTAACCCACTGAGCAAGGCCAGAGGTAAAACCTGCATCTTCATGGATACTAGTTGGGTTCGCAACCCGCTGACCCACAATGGGAACTCCCACATGTTCTTTAAAGAGCCCTATGGACACCAAACTCTCTTAGTGGTAGACCCTCTAAAGCTTTCTGCTTTTATGTCTGCTGGTGAGACTGTGGAGGCCAGTCCCAGCAGGCAGGCAGCAGGTTGCAGCCCCTCTTCGACAGGCCCCAGATATTCTGGGATTTGTTTATAGCTCCTTAGCTCATGTGCCCCACTGTACAGGATCTGCCTCTGCCATGCCTCCCACTATCCTGACCCTGCTCAAGCCCTCATGCCTCTTACCGAGAATATCTTAACCATTTACTTCCTAATGAGCCTACTTGCTACCACTGGTTGTGGTAAGATGTAAAGCTATTTGGCTCTAATCTCAAATTTATGATTAGCCTCCTACTGGAACCACCACACAACCCACTAGTCCTTACATGCAGGGACAAGGCCAAGGAAACAAGCCATTCAGTACCCCGTGTAGAACTCCATCCAGATGAGCTAGACTGGGCCACAGCTGAACTAGGAGGTCTCATTTGGGTCTGAAGTTCTCTTTCAGCCTTGGCTTCAATTGGAGTCATCTGGGGAAACTTAAAAAAATTCAGATGTCCCAGCCCCACCCCCTGAGCTTCTGATTTTAGGCTGGGATGAGGCCTGAACATGTTTATCCTTTCTTATGAAATGAGTTTTCATATACATACAAAAGTACTTGTGTACAAAAGACGTTACAGGACCATCACTAGCACATTTGAACTTATTATTACAAAATTTTGTTACAATTTTAATTTTTGTGCAGTGTTCCATGGAGCACACATATTTAACCAGTCACCGGCCGTTTGTTGGACTAGTTTGTTTCCAATTTTTACCTACTATAAAAGGAAACATAATAAGAACCATCTTCACATGTTTTCCTTATTTGAGGCATTTTGTCTGTCATTAGGAGAAATTTCTAGACATTTTATTACTGGATAAAATGGTATCAAAACATTTCAGACTCTTTATATTGTTCAATTTATTTTCAAAAAGCTCTTAACCGATTTACATTCACATGGGTCATTGGCTAACATAATAAAACATTCTACATTTCAATGTGTATGTCTATATTTGAGGCATATATATATGTATATATGTATAGATACATGTATATTTTCTTTTTAGGGCTACACCTGAAGCATATGGAAGTCCCCAGGCTAGGGCTTGAATCCGAGCTGCAGCTGCTGGCCTATGTCACAGCTGCAGCAACACCAGATCCTTAACCCACTGAGTGAGTCCAGGGATTGAACCCACCTCCTTAGAGACAGTGTATCGGGTTCTTAACCAACTGAGCCACAACAGGAACTTCTTGAGGCTTATATCTTTAAAAACCTCCACAGGCAAGAGGAAAACTGGCTTGATAAAATTTGGCTAAATACTGAGGTACCTTTTCCTTAGCCCCTGGAGATCTTGTGCTCAGAGGTCCAGGAAAAGAACCAAGGAAGAAAGCAGTTTTTTTCCCTTCTCCTCCAGCTGCCTTGAGTTGGAAGAGACCCAAAAAGAACCAAGAGCGCATGACCCCAAAGAGAGAAAACAGGAAAAAAAATCTGTTATGCTTCATCAGGAACTTGGAGCTTTGCCTGAAATTCTGGGTGAGCCTCCTTCCCAGCTTTTGGCCCTGACTTACACAAGCCTCTGGTTCTTGTGTTACCCCATCCCCATCAAAGGTGCCTCCTCCATATCCCATCCCCATAGCCTTCGTTTTTTAAATTGCCTTTTAAATGACTAAAGAACTACTGGTATGGCATAAACAAATAATATAGAAACAAACAAGGCAAAATTGGAAAGATCTCCTTCACCTCCCTTCTATTCCCTTCCCCAGAAGTAACCTGATAAGTGTGTATCTTTCTCAATCATTTACCAATGCTAGTGTGTGTGAGACTGTGTGTGTGTGTGTGTGTGTGTGTGTGTGTGTGTGTATCCAGGATTTTTAAAATGTGTAAATGGACTCATGCTGTATATAGTTATCTCCAACTTGCCTTTCTCATTTAACTTTACAGCATAGACCACTTTCTGTGTTAGTTAATATCAAGCTGCCTCATTCTTCTTCATGGCTGCATGATAACCCATTGTATATAACATTATCATATAATTTAACACATTCTGTTGTTGGAGGCTTTGCTTGCTTCTCATTTTTCTCTGTAGCAACACTGCTGCAATGAACTCCTTTGTGTGTAAGTTGTTGTGCCATCTACCAGGCTTTGAGTATTGCCACTGCTGGGAAACTCCTGGTATTGAGTTCTAACTACGCAAACCCCAGGGTATCTCAGCTACCTCCAGGATTCATTTAGGCCTGGGAAGAACACCACCACGCTCAGTCCTGATCTCTGCTCTTGTCCTTTTGTTCTGCTGTTGAGCAGAGCAGTATATCTATGGCCCAGCTTCCAGATTTCTGTGCAAAAAGCACAGCCAGTGTCCCTCTGGCCACTGGGAGGAAAAAAACAAGGCCAGCTCCTCCAAATTCACTCCAGCTAGAGAACGTATGAAAGTGGCTATCTGTCAAAATGGTTTTCAAGATTCTCACTCTTGGAGTTCCTGTCGTGGCTCAGCAGAAACGAATCTGACTAGCATCCATGAGGATGCAGGTTTGATCCCTGCCCTCACTCAGTGGGTTAAGGATCCAGCATTGCTGTGAGCTGTGGTGTAGATTGCAGACACGGCTCCATTCCCACATTGCTATGACTGTGATGTAGGCCGGTAGCTGTAGCTCCAATTCGACCCCTAGCCTGGGAACCTCCATATGCCACAGGTGCGGCCCTAAACAAACTGAAAAAAAAGATTCTCACTCTTTTGCCCCTGGGATGGAGTGTGAGTCTGAAACAGCAGTAAGTCACTGATATAGGAGATACAAGGAACTGGAGTGGTAGATGCTCTCCAAAACAAAAGTGCAAAAGAGGGAGCCAGAGAGAGGGTGTGGGTGTGGGTATGTGTGTGTGTGTGTGTGTGTGTGTGTGTGTGTTTAGCCCTGGGCTAAATGTTCTTGGCCCATGGGCAGAGATAGCCAATCCTTGATCTAATGTGTTGTTGTACTTTTATCCTTTAAGATTTTTAAGCCCCCTGGTCCTGCAAGAAACAATAAGGGCTAATAAGAAGCAGGCTGTGCTCTGGGAAACAGGAAATCTGGTTCCATTTATGACTTCGTCAGTCCCTGCCTGGAATTTTGAGCAGCTTCAGTTTGCTGCCCCGTGCTTCGGGTCTGTCCTGTCTGGAGGTGCCAGGGGTTGGGTTGCTGGGGTTGGAGTTGTTTTTCTTGCAAGATAGTGCTCTTGTCCTTGGCTGTTAAAAATGAGACAAGCCGGGAAGCTTTGCTATTTGGAGATGTTTGTTACGTTTGGCTTATTCTGCTTGCGTGTTTCTTTCTTTTTTACTTTCTGGATACACAGAAAGAACATATGTTTGTAGTATTGGAGGCTGGGGATGAACTTCCTGTGTGGCAGCCCTCCTGAAATGTATTCTTGCACGCACAAATGCAAAGGCAGATGTTGACCTCATCTCTCAACCCTTCAGGAACTCTTTGGGGAATGGTGGTGTGGTCACTGTCAGAGTAGAGCAACAAACAAGTCTGCTTTAATCAGAGATGAGCTACATTTGAGCAGTACTAAAGTTGCTCATGGAAAAGTAATTTATTTAGACATCAGGATTTTTAAGCATTTTATTGAAGTATAACATACATGCAAAAAAGTGCATGCATTATGAATATACAGCTTGGAGTTCTCACTGTGGTGCAATGGGATCGGTGGCATCTTTGCACTGCCAGGATGCAGGTTGGATCCCTGGACCAGCACAGTGGGCTGGGGAACTCCATGTGCCCCAGGACAGTCGAAATAAAGAAAATAATAAAATAAAATACATTTTAAAAATATACAGCTTGGTGAATTTGTACAAAGTGAACACACCTGTCATCCAGGTAACCACTGTCTGGGTCTACTAGACATTAGTGGCACTCCACTAGACCCCTGTATCGCCCCCCTCCCAGTTACTAGTCCTTTGAGTTATAGCCACTGACCTTTTAACACTTTATATCAGTTTCACTTGTTTTTGGACTTTATATATATTTGTGAAGTTTATTTATATTTTGCATAGATGTGGTTCATTTATTCTTTCCTCTTGGAATTCATGAAGGAAATACACCACAGTCTACTTGTGCATTCTATGTTGATGGGATTTAGGGTTGGTTTCCGTTTGGGGCTATTTCCCATTATGCTGCTTTGAACAGTTTTGCACATGTGTTTTGGTGCCTCTGTGCATACATTTCTGCTGTATGCATTCCTACAAGTGAAATTGCTGGGTCACAGAGTATGCCTACATTCAGCTTTTAATAGGCCTTGGAAACAGCAATGATAAGAGTTAGAAATGTATTTGTGATAGGGGACAAAGCATAGGGCTAAGATCAGGCCCAGGCCTCTGGTCCCCTCCCAGACTCAGATTACAGAACAGCGAGAGCAACCTACTCACCCCCAGTGTCTCCTCAACAGCAAACTGGAAATAATCAGTACCTGCTCTATTCTATTGCTGTGGGTGGGAAAGCCCTCTGCAAATTCTCAAGCTACACGAATGGAAGGTGTCATTAATATGGAAGTGAGAGAGGGAGCCCTTTAATTATTAATGTGAACTAAAGAACAACTATATCTATGTGAATTTCCATTTTCAGTTAAGAATCCAGAGATTAGATTAACTGCTCTGCTAGACAGAGTGGCAGTGCCTCAGGGGCTTATAGTAGTATTCTCTCAAACCCAGACACAAAGAGTAACCTCCCAAGCCTGTCCTCCTCTGTACCTCACCAGAAGATTCCTCTCCCCCCTCCCCGGAACCCCAGCAGTCCTCCCAGTTCTCCCTCTCATTTGCCAAATGCCCCAGCATCCTTCTTTCCCTTGCTTTTGGCTCTGCCCAGCTGGACCAGCTATAAGGCACCAGGAAAGCCAAAGGACACAGCATCCATGTCCCCTTTGCATTACTGAACATGAAGTTTGAGTATTGTGAGGGAAGGCTTTGGGCTTTGGGCTCAAAGTGAAACTAAAAGTTCACAGGCATTTATTTTAACTCAAGGGCTCTAAAAAATCGTAATTAATTGAAAGTCATAACCTCTTTCATCCTATTGGTTCCTATGCAGATGGTCACACAAGTAGGTGGCAGTGCCCTCTTCTGGCCAAGGCCACACTTGCACGGCTGTGCCTAAGGTCCGGGGATTGTGACTCAGGGTTGGTTATACACTTGGGAACAGACTCATCTTGGGGTTAGTATTGGGAAAATCACATTTGGGTATCCACCCTCCTTTATTTTTTATTTTTTATTTTTAGTGTCTTTTTAGGGCCACACCCACAGCATATATAGGTTCCCAGGCTAGGGGTTGAATCAAAGCCACAGCTGCTGGCCTACACCACAGCCACAGCAAGCCAGATCCAAGCTGCGTCTGCGACCTACACCACAACTCACGGCAATGCCGGATCCTCAACCCGCTGAGCGAGGCCAGGGATCAAATCCGAAACCTCATGGTTCCCATTTGGATTCGTTTCTGCTGCGCCACGACAGGAACTCCAAAACCCATTTTTAAAATTAGCCAAATGGTTATAGCTAGGCAGAGAGATTTTGGTTATATATATCTAAATATTGTATATATGTATAATATATATTTGTGTTTCCTTCAGCGATTGATCAGAAGGACCCACGAGACCCAACAGCAAGTTTTATACTCACTTAGATTTATGGTAGCAAGAGATAGAGACAAAGCAGCAGGAAAACGACATCTATTCATGGAGTCTAGAAAGGTTTAACACTGGCTTCCAATGTCCTTCCTGGTCCAGCGTTACACAGGAGTACTCGTTCTCTCACTGTTGACTGTGAACATATGTGAGAGAAATGTCTTTGCCCGTAGAAGCCATTTGGGTCTCAGAGTCCAAAGTGTTTATGGGGAGCTGGTCACATATCCTGCTATGCAACCAACCATGACAATCAAAACTCAGGACCCTAACAATGAAACCAGGTATGGACTGTAGATTTTGATGTTTATGCAAAGCAACTTGACAAGAAGGTATGGTATGGTCCCTTGATCCAGGAGTATATAGCCCATCGATCACTAACAAAAAGAACACTCTAGGGTCGCATTTCCAGCAGTAGGCAAAGTGTTAATCATGGATCCCTTGAAGACAGGTAGGGAGTAAGCAACCAGACCTGCTGTGTTAACTCTTTCCTCACAGTCTGTATTTCCTAAAATGTCTGTGATTAACCTCTATTACTTTTGTAGTCAGATAAGTAACTATCAGGCAGTTCCCATTGTGGCGCAGCAGAAACGAATCAAACTAGTGACCATGAGGTTGAGGGTTCACTCCCTGACCTTGCTTAGTGGATTAAGGATCCGGTGTTGAAGTTCCTGTCATGGCCCAGCAGAAATGAATCCGACTAAGAACCATGAGGTTGCCGGTTTGATCCCTGGCCTCGCTCAGTGGGTTAAGGATCTGGTGTTGCCATGAGCTGTGGTGTAGGTCGAAGATGCGGCTTGGATCCTGCATTGCTGTGGCGGTGGTGTAGGCCAGCAGCTGTAGCTCTGATTGGACCCCTAGCCTGGGAACCTCCATATGCCACAGGTGGGGCCCTAAAAAAAAAAAAAAAAAAAAAAAAAAGCAAAAGTAACTATTAATATAAAGTCATCCAAAGTTATTTATTTTCCTTTTTAGTTATTTAATGATGCTGCTTTGTAGTCTCTGTACATTTCCCTGTAGTCAGCTGAGAGAAGTAATGTCACCCTAATAGATACTTCATGAATGGCCAGTAGAGCCTTCATACCTCTTGGGGAAACCATAGTAATAGGCTGGGACAGAGCCCATGAGACCTAAAAGGAACCACAGCAACACCTAGTTCAACTTCCCCATCTTGGAGATGAGGAAGTGGAAGTACTGAGCAGTGAAAGAACTCACCCAAGGTTCTAAATCTTAGGTTGTTCAATTCAAAACCTCTCTGGGTACTCCTGAAATGGGACATGGAAATGTCTACTCAGTTGCTTATGATTGTCTTTAACTTGGGCAGAAACTGGAGGGGCCCTGCCTGGTGAGATTGCCTGAACTGAGTGTGCATGGTTCCATTTCCTTTGGTCTAGAGACTGCCCATCTTTTGCTAGCCCCTCCCTTCTTCAGTGGCCCTACAGAGGCACCAGGACTCTCTGTCTAGAGCAACTGACCTGCTTTTGCGTCAATGGTCTGGAAACTTGGAAGAGATTAGTTTCAGCTTCCCTAAAATTTCCCTGTCTTTTTCAGTTAACTCTCTTGTAGTCGAAGGGTGATGTCTATCTCTCCACTGGACTGAAAATGCCTTGAATGCCTCCTGGAATCATGTTATCCAGCAGTTATGATTGTAGGTAGTGAAGTCAATTGGTCCAGAGTTAGAATTCTGGCTCAGTATCTCAATGGCTTGTGTAATTTGAGTGAGTTACTTAATGAATAATAGTACCTCCTTCATAAAGTTACTGGGAAGATCAAAGGAAGTAGTAACTCAACTAGTGTAGTGTTTGGCATTTTATTTATTTATTGCTTTTTTATTTAGGGCTGCATTTGCAGCATATGGAAGTTCCCAGGCTAGGGGTGGAATCAGTGTGCTGTAGCTGCCGGCTTATACCACAGTCATAGCAACATGAGATCCAAGCCTAGTCTGCAACCTACACTACTGCTTATGGCAATGCCAGATCCTTAACCCACTGAGCGAGGCCAGGGATCAAACCTGCAATCTTATGGTCCCTAGTCGGATTTGTTTCTGCTGAGCCATAATGGGAACTCTGTGTTTGGCATTTTAAAATGTTCAATGGATATTGGCTATTATTTTGTAAATAGGTTCTCCATTTATTTTGGAAGATAATTTTCTGATCTTTTAAAACAGTTTTATTGATGTAATTTAGATACAGTAATACACTCTACATATTTAAGGTATATAATGTCATAAGTTTTAACATGTACACACCTGTGAAACCATAATCAAGTTAATGAACATAACTCAACCCCCCAAATTTTCTTTATATCCTTTTGTAATTCATTTACTCGTTCTCGGGCAACCAATATCTACTAGCTGTGTCTACAGATTAGCTTGGATTTCCTAGAATTGTATGTAAATAGAATCGTATACACTATTTTTTTTTTTTTTGGTTCTTTCACTCAGCACTATTTTGAGATTCATCCATGTTGTTGAGTGTTTATCAGTTGCTCAGTAATTTTCCATTTTTGAGCATCAAGTAGATACTAAGTAGATATACCATAGTTTATCTATTTACCTACCAATGGACATTTGAGTTATCTCCAGCTTTGAAATATTAATGAACATTTGTGTACAAGTCTTCAAATGGGCATATACTTACATTTCTCCTGGGAGTACAAAGGGTGAGTCATAAGATTGGTAAATGGTAAAATTTTTAAGAAACTTCTGAATTATTTTCCAAGTGGTTGTATCATTTTGTATTGCCATCAATAGCATAAGAGAGTTCCAGTTGCTCCACATCATTGATAACAGTTGATATGGTCAGTCTTTTTAATTTTGAATATTCTAATAGGTGTGTAGTGGTATCTCTTCGTGATTTTAATTTTTAAGTTCCCTAATGACTGATGATGTGCGGCATTTTAAAATATGCTTCGTGGAGTTCCCTTTGTGGCTCAGCAGTTAATGAACCCAACTAGGATCCATGAAGATGCAGGTTTGATCCCTGGCTTTGCTCAGTGGGTTAAGGATCTGGCATTGACGTGAGCTGTGGTGTAGGTCATAGACTTGGCTCAGATCCCACGTTGCTGTGGCTGTGGTGTAGGCTGGCAGCTATAGCTCTGATTCCACCCCTAGCCTGGGGACTTCTATACGTCTCAAGTGCGGCCCTAAAAAGCAAAGGGAAAAAAAATGCATTTTTTTTTTGCCAGTTTTATTTTATTTTTTTCATTTTGGGTTGTCCAGAAGCATATGGGGCTCCTGGGCCAGGGATCAGAACTGAGCCAAAGACTTGACCTAAGCTGAAGGTGTGGCAATGACAGATCCATAACCTATTGTGCCAGGTGGGGGATCAAACTGGCATCCCAGTGCTCCCAAGATGCGCCACAGCAGGAGCTCCTGTTTACCCAATTTTTTTTGTTTTTTTTTTTAGGGCTGCTCCCTCAGCATATGGAGGTTCCCAGGTTAAGGGTCAAATTGTAGCTATAGCTGCCAGTCTACAATACAGCCACAGCAACGTGAGATCTGAGCCATGTCTGTGACCTACACCACAGCTCACAACAACCCTGGATCCTTAACCCACTGACTGAAGCAAAGGATCGAACCCGAGTCCTTATGGATACTAGTTGGGTTCATTTACCACTGAGCCGCAACATAGCCACTTCCAGCCACAACCTGGAAACCATACATTTTTCAAAGTCTGTGAGTCAGTATCTATTCTACAAAGAAGTTCATTGTGTTCTTTTTTAAGATTCCATGTGTAAGTGATAGCATATGACGTTGGTGTCTCACTGTCTAACTTCACTTAGCATGATAATTTCTAGGTTCATCCATGATGCTAGATTTGTTGCTGCAAATGCCATTATTTATTTCCTTTTAATGGCTGAGTAATATTCTGTTGTATATATGTACACATCTTCTTTATCCACTCCTCCATTTAGGTTGTTTCCATATCTTGGGTATTGCATATAGTGCTCCAGTGAACATTGGAGTACATGTATCTTTTCAAGTCATGGTTTTCTCTGGATGGATGCCTGGAGTGAGATTGCTGGATCAAATGGTAATTCTATTTTTAATTTTGGGAGGAATCTCCATAATTTTTTCCACAGTGGTTGCACCAATTTGCATTCCCACCAAGAGTGTAATAGGGTTCTCTCTCTCTTTTTTTTTTTTTTGCCTTTTCTAGGGCCGCTTCCTCGGCATATGGAGATTCCCAGGCTAGGGGTCTAATCGAAGCTGTAGCCACTGGCCTACACCAGAGCCACAGCCACGTGGGATCTGAGCCACGTCTGCAACCTACACCATAGCTCACGGCAACGCCGAATCCTTAGCCCACTGAGCAAGGCCAGGGATCGAACCTGCAACCTCATGATTCCTAGTCAGATTAGTTAACCAATGCACCACAATGGGAACTCCTAGGGTTCTCTTTTCTCAACACCCTCTCTAGCATTTATTGTTTGTAGGCTTTTCGATGATGGCCATTCTGACTGGTATAAGGGGGTACCTCATAGTAGTTTTGATTTGCATTTCTCTAATAATGAGTGATGTTGAACATCTTTTCATGTGATTTTTAGCCATCTGTATGTCTTCTTTGGAGAAATGTCAGTTTAAATCTACCCATTTTTTGATGGGGTTGTTTGTTTTTTGGTATTGAGCTACAGAAGGTATTTATAAATATTGGAGATTAATCCCTTGTCAGTTGATTCATTTGCAAATATTTTCTCCCATTCTGTGGGTTTTCTTTTGGTTTTGTTTAGGGTTTCCTTTGCTATGCAAAAACGTTTAAGTTTAATTAGATCCCATTTGTTTATTTCTCATTTTTTGCCATTTCTTGGGCACCCATGGCATATGGAGGTTCCCAGGCTAGGGGTCTAATTGGAGATGTAGCTGCCAGCCTATGCCAGAGCCATAGCAACGCAGGATCCAAGCCGCATCTGCAACCTACACCACAGCTCACAGCAACGCCAGATCGGATTGTTAACCCACTGAGCAAGGGCAGGGATCGAACCTGCAACCTCATGGTTCCTAGTCAGATTCGTTAACCACTGTGCTGCAATGGGAACTCCCCATTTGTTTATTTCTATTTTTATTGTCGTTACCTTAAGAAGTGGATCTGAGAAGATATTGCTGTGGTTTATGTCAGAGTGGATTGGTTTTTTGTTGTTGTTTTTTGTTTTTTGTTTTGTCTTTTTAGAATGCACCCACAGCCTGTGGAGGATCCCAGACTAGGGGTCAAATTGGAGCTGTAGCCACCAGCCTACACCACAGCCACAGCAATGCCAGATCTGAGCCACACCTATAACCTACACCACAGCTCATGGCAACACCAGGTCCTTAACCCACTGGGAAAGGTCAGGGATTGAACCCAAGTCCTCATGTATACTGTTTGGGTTAGTTAAGCACTGAGCCACAAAGGGAACTCTAGGAAGTGTTCTAATTTCATTCTTTTGCATGTAGCTGTCCAATCCCAGCACCTTATTGAAGGGACTATATTTTCTTCATTGTATATTCTTGCCTCCTTTGTCATAGGTTAGTTGAATGTAGGTACATGGGTTTAATTCTGGGCTTTATATCCTGTTCACTGATCTATATTTCTGTTTTTGTGACAGTACCAAATGGTTTTGATGACTGTAGCTTTGTGTTATAGTCTGAAGTCAGGGAGCCTGATTCCTCCAGCTCCATTTTTCTTTCTTAGGATGGCTTCAGATATTCTAGGTTTTTGTGCTTCCAAACAAACTTTCAAATACTTTGTTCTAATTCTGTGAAAAATGTCCTTGGTAATTTGATAGAGATTGTAATGAACCTGTAGATTGCCTAGGGTAGTATAGTCATTTTGATAATATTGATGCTTCCAATCCAAGAGCATGGTGTCTTTCCACCTGTTTGTGTCATCTTTGATTTCTTTCATCAGTGTCTTATAGTTTTCAGAGTACAGGTCTTTTGTCTCTTTATGTATGTTTATTCTTCAATGTTTTATGCTTTTTGATGTGATGGTAAATGGAATTGTTTCCCTAATTTCTCTTTCAGATCTTTCGTTGTTAGTATATAGAAATAAAGTTGATTTCTGTATATTTTCTTTTTCTTTCTTTCTTTTTTTTTTGTCTTTTTGTTGTTGTTATTGTTGTTGTTGTTGTTGTTGCTATTTCTTGGGCCGCTCCCGCGGCATATGGAGGTTCCCAGGCTAGGGGTTGAATCGGAGCTGTAGCCACCAGCCTACGCCAGAGCCACAGCAACGCGGGATCCGAGCCGCATCTGCAACCTACACCACAGCTCACAGCAACGCCAGATCGTTAACCCACTGAGCAAGGGCAGGGACCGAACCCGCAACCTCATGGTTCCTAGTCGGATTCGTTACCCACTGCGCCACGATGGGAACTCCTTCTTTTTTTTTTTTTTTTTTGTCTTTTTAGGGGCACACCCACAGTATAGGGAGGTTCCCAGGCTAGGAGTCGAATCAGAGCTGTAGCCACTGGCCTGGTGGCTGCAGCCTAAACCACAACTCACAGCAACGCTGGATCCTTAACCCACTGAGCGAAGCCAGGGATTGAACCTGCATCCTCATATTTGCTAGTCAGATTAGTTTCTGCTGAGCCACAACTGGAACTCTGATTTCTGTGTATTAATTTTATATCCTGGACTTCGTGTGTGTGGCTCAACCCCCGGCTCAGGAACTTCCATATGCCATGGGTGCAGCCACTTCTTTAAAAAAAATTTCTGGGAGTTCCCGTCGTGGCGCAGTGGTTAACGAATCCGACTAGGAACCTTGAGGTTGCGGGTTCGGTCCCTGCCCTTGCTCAGTGGGTTAACGATCCGGCGTTGCCGTGAGCTGTGGTGTAGGTTGCAGACGCGGATCGGATCCCGAGTTGCTGTGGCTCTGGTGTAGGCTGGTGGCTGCAGCTCCGATTCGACCCCTAGCCTGGGAACCTCCATATGCGGCCCAAGAAATAGCAACAACAACAACAACAACAACGAAAAAGACAAAAAAAAAAATTTCTGGACTCCTGCGACTTTGCCAAATTCATAGATGAGGTCTTAACAGTTTTCTGGCCGAGTCTTTAGGGTTCTCTTGGTATAGCATCATGTCATCTGCAAATAGTGATAGTTTTCTTCTTCCTGTCCAATTTGGATTCCTTTTATTTCTTTTACTTCTCTGATTGCTGTGGCTAGGACTTCCAAAACTATGTTGAATAGTAGTGGTGAGTGGACATCCTTGTCTTGTTCCTGATCTTGGCGGGAATTCTTTGAGCTTTTCACCTTTGAGAATGATGTTAGCTGTGGGTTTGTCATACATGGCCTTTATTATGTTGAGGTAGGTTCCCTCCATGCCCACTTTCTGGAGGGTTTTTTAATCAGAAATGGGTGTTGGATTTTGTCAAAGGCTTTTCCTGCATCTTTTGAGAGGATCATATGGTTTTTATTCTTCAGTTTGTTAATGTGGTATATCACATTGACTGATTTGCGGATATTGAATAATCCTTGCATCCCTGGGATAAATCCCACTTGATCATGATGTACAATCCTTTTAATGTATTGTTGGATTTTTGCATCTATGTTCATCAGTGAAATTGGCCTGTAATTTTCTTTTTCTTTTCTTTTCTTTTCTTTTCTTTTTTTTTTTTGTGATATCTGTGTCTGGTTTTGGTATCAGGGTGATAGTGGCCTCATAGAATGGGTTTGGGAGTGAACCTTCCTCTGCAGTTTTTTGGAATATTTTCAGAAGGATAGGTGTTAGCTCTTCTCTAAATGTTTGCTAGAATTTGCCTGTGAAGCCATCTTGTCCTGGACTTTTGTTTGTTGAAAGTCTTTTAATCACAGTTTCAATTTCAGTTCTTGTGATGGATCCATTCATCTTTTCTATTTCATCTTGGTCTAGTCTTGGAAGATTGTACTTTTCTAAGATTTTGTCCACTTTATTGTCAAATAGGTTTTCCATTTTATTGTCAAATAGTTGCATGTAGTAGTCTCTTATGATCCTTTGTGTTTCTGTGATGTCCATTGTAACATCTCCTTTTTCATTTCTAATTTTATTGATTTGAATCCTCTCTTTTTTTTTTCTTGGTAGGTCTGGCTAAGAGTTTGTCAATTTTGTTGATCTTTCAAAGAACCAGCTTTTCGTTTCACTGATCTTTTCTATGGTTTTCTTCATTTCTATTTCATTGATTTCTGCTTTGATCTTTATGACTTCTTTCCTTTGCTAACTTTAGGTCTTGTCTGTCCTCTCTCCAATTGCTTTAGATATAATGTTAGGTTGTTTATTTGAGCTTTTTCTTTTATCGTGAGGTGGGCTTGTATTGCTATAAACTTTCCTCTTAGAACAGCTTTTGCTGCATCCTGTAGGTTTTGGAGTGTTGTATCTTTGTTGTCATTTGCTTCTAAGTATTTTTTAATTTCCTCTTTGATTGCTTGAGTGACCCATTGGTTGTTTAGTAGCATGTTGTTCAGTCTCCACGTGTTTGTGGATTTTTGCAGTTTTTTTCTTTTTGTTGATTTCCAGTTGTATAGCGTTGTAGTTGGAAAAGATGCGTGATATGATTTCAATTTTCTTAAAGTTACTGAGGTTTGATTTGTAGTCCAGGATATGATCAATCTTAGAGAATGTTCCATGTGGACTTGAGAAAAATGTGTATTTTGTGGCTTTTGGATGGAATGTCCTATAAATATCTATTAAGTCCATCTGGTTTAATGCTTCATTCAGGGCCTTTGTTTCCTTATTGATTTTCTGTCTGGATGATCTGTTCATTGCTGTAAGTGGGGTGTTAAAGTCCCCCACTATTATTGTGCTATTGCTGATTTGTTCTTAAGATTGTTAGCAGTTGCCTTATATATTGTGGTGAACCTATGTTGGGTGTGTAGATATTTAAAATTGCTATGTATTTTTCTTGGATTGATCCTTTGATCATTATTAGGTAGTGACCTTGTCCCCTAAAATATTCTTCATTTTAAAGTCTATTTTGTCTGATATGAGTATTGCTACTCCAGCTTTCTTTTGATTCCCATTTGCATGGACTATTTTCTTCCATCCTCTCACTTTCAGTTTGTATGTGTCCCTAGAAGTGAAGTGGGTCTCTTGAAGACAGCATATATATGGGTCTTGTTTTTGAATCCATCCAGCCAGTCTATGTCTTTTGGTTGGGGCGTTTAGTCCATTAACATTTAAGGTAATTATTGATATGTATGTTCTTTTTGCCATTTTATTAATTGCTTTGGGTTTGTTTTTGTTACTCTTTTTTCATCCTTTCTTCTCTTGTTCTCTCTTCTGGTTTGATGACTATCTTTAGTGTTGTATTCATGTTGATATTTTTTATTTGTGTATCAATTGTAGATTTTTGGTTTGCAGTTATTCTGGCTTTGATATGAGTCTATATATATATATATATATGAGATTGTTTTAAATTTTTGGTCTCTTAATTGCAAGTGCATCTCCAGTGTCCTGCATTTGTACCCTTCTCACAATTTCTGATTTTGGTGGCATAATAGTGCATGCATAATTTCGTATCTTTACTATACATATACCTTTACTGGTGAACCTTGTCATTCGTGGTATTTTTGTTTCTGGTTGCAGCCTTTTCCCTTCTGGCTAAAGAAGTTCCTTTAGTATTTGTTGTAAAGGTGGTTTAGTGCTGCTGAATTCTCTCAGCTTTTGCTTATCTGAGAAGGTTTTGATTTCTCCTTCAAATCTGAATGAGAGCCTTGCTGGGTAAAGTAATCTTGGTTAGAGGTTTTTTTCCTTTCATCACATTAAGTATATCATGCCACTCCTTTCTGGCCTGCAGAGTTTCTGCTGAAAAATCTGCCAATAACCTTATTGGGGTCCCCTTGTATATTGTTTGTTTCTTTTCCCTAGATGATTTCAATATTTTCTCTTTGTCTTTAATTTTGGTCAGTGTAATTAATCTGTGTCTCAGGGTGTTCCTCCTTGGGTTTATTTTATATAGTACTCGTTGTGCTTCCTGGATTTGAGTGAGTGGTTCCTTTCCCATGTTAGGGAAGTTTTTGGTTATTATCTCTTCGAATATTTTTTCTGTCCCCTTCTCTCTCTCTTCTCCTTCTGGCACCCTTATAATACAGATGTTGGTGCATTTAAGGTTGTCCCAGAGTTCTCTGAGACTCTCTTCATTTGTTTTTAATCTTTTTTCTCTTTTCTGTCCCACATCCGTGATTTCCACTAATCTGTCCTCCACCTTGCTTATTTGTTCTTCTTTCTCCTGTATTCTGCTGTTAGCTGCTTCTAGTGAGTTTTCTATTTCAGTTCTTGTATTTTGCATCTCTTCTTGTTTAAGTTTTATATCTTGTATCTCTTTGCTCAGTGTTTCCTGTAAGTTATCCATCTTTGCCTCCAGTTTATTTCCAATGTCTTGCATCATCTTCAGCATCAACAGTCTAAAGTCTTTTTCCTGGAGGCTGACAATCTCCTGATCACTTAGCTGATTTTCTGGGGGTTTTTCTTTCTCCCTCATCTGAGCTATAGTTCTCTGTCTTTTCCTTTTTATAGGTTTTTGATGTGGTGACCTTTTTACAGATAATAAGAGTTGTAGCCTCTCTTACTTCTGGTGTCTGCCCCTCTTGTGGCTGAAGTTGATATGAGGACTTGCTGTAGGCTTCCTGATGGGAGGGGCTGATGCCTGCCCCCTGGGAGGTGGAGCTGATTCCAGTCCCTTTGGTGGGTGGGGCTTTGTCTCTGAGTGAGATTAGAGGTGGCTCTGTGCCTGGGAGGTCTTTAGGCAGCCTGTTTGCTGATGGGGGGGGGGGGCTGTGATCCCACCTGGATTGTTGTTTGCCCTGGGACTTCTCAGTGCTGACTGATGGGTAGGGCCAGATTTTCCCAAAATGGCCACCTCCAGAAAAAGGCACACTGATGAATATTCCCAAGAGCTTTGCTTCCAATGTCCTTCCCCCACAACAAGCCAGGTTCACCCCTGTTTTCCCAGGAGGTCCTCCAAGAACTGCAGTCAGGTTTGACCCAGATTCCTATGAAGATTTGGCTTTGCCCTGGGACCCAGTGCATGTGAAAGTCTGTGTGTGCTTTTTTTTTTTTTTTTTTGTCTTTTGTTGTTGTTATTGTTGTTGTTGTTGTTGTTGCTATTTCTTGGGCCGCTCCCTCGGCATATGGAGGTTCCCAGGCTAGGGGTCAAATCGGAGCTGTAGCCACCGGCCTACGCCAGAGCCACAGCAACGCTGGATCCGAGCCGCGTCTGCAACCTACACCACAGCTCACGGCAATGCCGGATCGTTAACCCACTGAGCAAGGGCAGGGACCGAACCCGCAACCTCATGGTTCCTAGTCGGATTCGTTAACCACTGCGCCACAACGGGAACTCCCTGTGTGTGCTTTTTAAGAAGAGGGTCTCTGTTTCCCCCATTCCTGTGAGCTCCTGTGCACAAGCCCCACTGGCCTTCAATGTCAGGTGCTCAGGGGCTCTTTCTCCCAGTGCCAGATCCCCACAGGTGGGAGTTTTATGTGGGGCTCAGAACTCTCACTCCTGTAGGTGAGTCTCTGTGAACCAGTTAGTTTCCAGTCTGTGGGGCTTCCCACCCAGGAGGTAGGGGGTTGCTTATATCACATAATGGCCCATCCTACCTCTTTTTTTTTTTTTTTTGTCTTTTTGCTATTTCTTTGGGCCGCTCCTGCAGCATATGGAGGTTCCCAGGCTAGGGGTCTAATTGGA
The DNA here is from genome assembly GCF_016906955.1 of Phacochoerus africanus. Classification (NCBI taxonomy): domain Eukaryota; kingdom Metazoa; phylum Chordata; class Mammalia; order Artiodactyla; family Suidae; genus Phacochoerus; species Phacochoerus africanus. Next base: position 186,675,626 of record NC_062545.1, on the reverse strand, counting down.
GCTGTAGCCGCCGGCCTATGCCAGAGCCACAGCAACGCCACTGCGCAGTGACGGCAACTCCAAAATTGAATATATTGAAACTATACAGCAAATGTATTAAACCTTCCCCTTCTGTTATTCCTTTCCTGTTCTTCCTTCAGCTCTCTGTGACACACTCACTACTTTTATGTTGCACATGTTGAATAAACATTAAATAGAAAATAAGCAATACTTGGAGTTCCCAATATGGTGCAGTGGAAACTCAAGGTACATATGGAACTCAAGGTACATATCTAGTAATTAGTGTTCTGTTCTATAGAACATGTATTGGGAAATGCTGCCTGAGGGGTTGCTCTGTGCAAGGCCTTAAAGAGGTCTGAGAGATAGTAGATATTCCCTATAGCAACTGCAGACTAAGCAGTTGATTTGAAAGCCCCTTGTGTATCCTGTAAGTATAGACATTCAGATTTTCTGGGTTAGAAAGAAATCTGTGGCAAGAAGTAAGACAGGAAAATTGGGGTTGCTCAGGCTGGAGCTGACCAATTATTCAGTCAAGGAGTTCTCTAATTTCTCCTTTGGAATAAAACCAGGGATGGACACCCTGTCCCCTAATCAGCACAGTGCTGACAATAATTCTTTCACTAAGGGCTTACAGGATGCTGCATAATCACCACTTTGACAGCTATTAAGAGTACTTTTAAAAAGTCCTCCTCTTCTCCTCTTCCACTAGGCTGGGAAAATAATAGTTTAATGAGATGTCAGGGAACCCAGGTCTCTATGAAAAGGATCTCTCAGGTATGGTTATCCTAGAGGATCAAGGTATTCTAAAGACTTGAAACTAGTTATAGGGGTTTCTGCATTTGTCAGCGGAAAGCCGGCTAACTTAATCTAGTAGACAAAGCAGGGGAAAAGAAGTAGAGCCAATCACAAGTCTTCTTCCTATCGTGTGTGTGCTCCATTTCACATCCTCTGCTCAACACCATCAACACAGAGGCAGGTACCTCCATTCCTGTGCCTCCCTTCCTCCTACACAAAGATTGCCTTCTTGCCCCTCTTACAGCATCTCCCTGGCACCTTTCTCCCAGTTTATCTCCTGCTTAAATCCTGCTTATCCTTCAGATTGCAGTGCAAGCATTGTTTCCTCTGGTGAGCTTTATCTGACTCCTACATACTAGGTTGTGTTTTTCTCCCCATCACTTATCACACATGTAATTAATATTATTTAATGATTGTCTCTTCCACTAGCTTGTGAGCTGTGGGAGGGCAGAAACTGACAAGTTCACTATTGAATTACCAGCATAGGGTACAGAGTAAGTGGTTAATAAAAAGTATCAGTTGGCGGAGTTCCCGTTGTGGCTCAGCAGGTTATAAACCCGACTAGTATCCATGAGGATGCAGTTTTGATCTCTGGCCTCCTTAGAGGGTTAAGGATCCAATGTTGCCGTGAGCTGTGGTGCAGGTTGCAGGTGAGGCTTGGATCCTGCATTGCTGTGGCTGTGGGGTAGCTGTAGCTCCAATTCAACCCCTAGCCTGGGAACTTCCATATGCCGCAGGTGTGGCCCTGAAAAAGCAAAAAATGAAATAAAATAAAAATAATAATATAACACACACAAAAAACAGCTGAATAACTGAAAAAATCTAGGTGTTGATATATTTTTGCTTATTTAACTTAGGGCTGTTCTGTCTTCCATTGTCTTAGGTTAAAGTCTCCCCACTTCCCTTTAACCAAGTCTCAGATCCTCCTATGCTCATTCTAAGAAATGCCTTTTATCTATTCCCTGATCAGAGTAGCATCTGGCATCCCTGTGTATGGGCTAAAGTCTCATGTAACCTGGAGCAAAGGAGCCATGGAAAAGCAGGGCTCTCTGTTTAAAAATGAGGTGTTTTGGAGTTCCTGTGGCATGAGACCCTCAATGAATAGCTCATGTGTACTCCCAAAGCCCAGCAAGGAGGAATGGTGGAGCTGTGGGCAGCCAGGAAGTGAGTTGTGTTTGCAGGTATGCTGCTGATGTCATTGGGAATAGTGCATGGAAAGTTGTTTCAGGGTGGGGCTGGAATGTTCTCTGGAATGTTGGGAACACAGGCTACTCAGAGGTAGAACAGTTGACCTGCTTCAATCAGTTCCTCCCCAGAGTACTTGCCTGCCTCTCATCCCTCCCTACAACTCACTCACATACCCATCCCTGCCTGGGGCTTGTGATTCTCTTAGCCTACCCCAAAGTCATCTGCTTTCAAACAGGGTATGGATGTGATTAGGAAAATATGCCAGGGCCAAAGGAGCTAGATGTGAGGCTGGTCTCTTCTATTCTCTTTCTCTGAGACAGGACTTTTTCTAAAGTGCCAAATGACTTGAATCCCTGGCAGAGATCTGCATTGCAAAGGGGAAAGAACTTGGCTTTGCATTCAGAGCTGAATTTTTACCCCTGGACTCAATGGGGTGATGTCATCAAAGCCCTTAGGAGACTGTAGTGCTATTTAACTATTAGGTGCTCCTTGGGCATTCTCAGTCATCTGTGCCTGCTGCAAACGTAACATCACACTGATGAAAACCTCCTGTTCACTTTTCTTTTTCCTCTACTAGAATATAACACCCTTGTAGGCCCAAGACCTAGAAAAATGCCTTCCAGGTCTCGTGATAAATTCACATTTGTTGAGTGTTTACAATGTCAAGCACTAATTGCCTTTCCTGGATTACTTCATTTAATTCTCAAAACCCTATGGAGTTAGGAATTATTGTTACCTGTATTTTATAGCTGAAGAAATGGAGGCACCAAGAGGTTAAGTAACTCACCCAATGTGACATTATCTACTAGGTGATATATATAGCTGATCGGGTTCCAGAACCTGTGCTCTTTACACTGTACTCCACCACCTCACTCTCACTTTCATTGTTTTCCTCATTTTTCTCCATGTTCCCTAGTATATCCATGGAACACATCATCCCTACCATCTCCTCTTGTGTGTGGGGGGGAGGGGAGGGCATTTATCTGGGATACTCTTGGCGAGAGCCTAACACAGTGCCTAATAAAATCAAATGCTTTACAGTCATCTTTCCACTTGTCTCCTGCTGGGTTTAGATACCAATTATGCTCTTTCACAAAACACCTCTTGGTGCTATTGTCTGCTGGACGTTAGACTGAGTGAACTACTGGGCAGACCCATTATGCTTTTGTTTTTAGTGACAACTGTCTGTTTGTTTCCTAAAGCAAGTGAGATGTTCAGTTATTAGGTCAAAGGAAAAACACTGATGTTAGGCACGGCCTATGCTGCTGTTAACACGTCTCAGGAATCAGTCACATGAAACTCTGGCCTGTTTTCCTTTCTCAAAGAGAATCTGGGTGAAACTGGGCTTCTTTTCGATATTAGGTGCTCAGGCCCCATATACTTAAAAAAAAATGTAAATTGTATTCAAGAGAGTATTACGCATCTTTGGAGTTAAATAGGACGAACATTTGTATCAGCCTACTCAGTAGAACGTTAGCAGACTCTATCAAGCCTTCCATCAACTCCTGTTCCTAGTTGCATCTCCCTTCCAACCCTCCCCCTGGTAATGCTAATAAGCTTTTCTTTATACAAAGAGTATGAGTTCTTTGCGAACAATAAATTTCTGATAAATAAGTCAGATGGGATTCCCAAGTACTTTGTTATGAAAAGTGTTGGCAGCAGATGATGTTCAAACTTGGAGCATTTTGAGGTTTCACTTTCTATTCAAACTGATGTTTTCAGTGAGGCATTTCCGATTCTAACTTCACAAGCACTGCAGCCTAATAGTGTGCTGTGGACAGATGTGTCACTCAATTGTGGTCAAGGTGCAAAATTAATTTTTGCCATAGCTGGGGACATGTACTTTTATGGCAATGGCTGTCAGAATAGAAAGCTGAGAAGATGCTGCTGATGGTAAAGAAAGCGCAGGATTCAGACTGCAGGGCGGGAGTGTACCAGAACGTCAGCACCAAGGAAAAATGGCTCCTGCCACTGCAAGGACTTTGCAGTGTAGCCATTGTGAGAGGACTTGGGAACTTGGGAGTGGCGGCAGATGCTCTACCACCAAGCCTATGAAGACAACCCATGGAACAATGAATCCTTACAGGGGAGGGAGCCACAAGTTCTGGTATTAAAACATGTGCCTCAAGTAGCAAAAAATTGAGAACTATTATGGCGGCCAACAGATACTTCTGAAATAGCTTAACAAGTTCTCATCATTTATTTCCTGCCACTAATGTACCTTATGAAATAATTTCACTGTCCCCTCCCCTCCCCTCCCCTCCACCATTACTATGAATAAGAAACACTCATGTCAGCCAGGACTGGAGGAAATGCAATGCAATTTTGCCACAGATTTGGTAATGTTTGTATGCAGTAGCTAAAGGACCCCCAGAACTGGACATGATTTTCATTTTTTTTTTCTGCTATTTCTTTGGGCCGCTTCTGTGGCATATGGAGGTTCCCAGGCTAGGGATCGAATTGGAGCTGTAGCCGCCTGCCTACGCCAGAGCCACAGCAACTCGAGATCCGAGCCGCGTCTGCAACCTACACCACAGCTCACGGCAACGCCGGATCGTTAACCCACTGAGCAAGGGCAGGGACCGAACCTGCAACCTCATGGTTCCTAGTCGGATTTGTTAACCACTGCGCCACGACGGGAACTCCATGGACATAATTTTCAGTACTACTCAGTGTATGAGAGGATTAAGTTAGGAAAGAACTCAGAGCTTTAAGAGAAACAGCTTTCAGAATGGAGAGAGAGAAAAAAAAGACACATTTGAGGCTCTGAGGCAGAAACCCTTGGAGAGTTGCCCAGAAAAGTAGGAAACTTTATTTCATCTTTCCTTCTCTATCTGGCTTCTCTATTTAAAAAGGCATGGCTTCCTGTTCCAGGACTAGAATATGCTCTCTTCTTTGGGGATTTTCTGAAGACAACTGTGGCTGCAATTAAGTGACTAGGACATTTTTCTTTGCCTGTATAAGATGCAATATAAGTGGCACCCTAGATAGTATGCATGAATCAAAGGTAATTCTATGCTAAAGTGTTTTTTTTAAATTTTAAATTATAGTTGATTTACAATGTCGTGCCAATTTCTGCTGTATAGCAAAGTGAAATATGTTTTTTAGATTTTTCTTTTTTTTTTGTGCTGCACCCATAGTATGCAGGGGTTCCTAGGCCAGGGACTGAACCCACACCACAGCATTGACAATGCCAGATCTTTAACCTACTGAGTCGCAAGGGGACTCCTAGAATTTTTTTTTTTTTTTTAATCTCAGGAAACAAACATGGAATATCTTGCGTTCTCTTTTGTTATAGTTAGGATAACCATATAATTTATCCTTGGAACTGGGACACTTGAGAACCCAAGGAGGGTGCTGTTAATAATTATGCTTAGACAATATAAACCAGTTGTCCCAGGCAAACTGGCATGTATAACTACTTATAATGCTTTCTTTGTGTTCAATAAATATATTCACATTGTATAACTTTTAGCCTTCAAATTTGACAATCTGATTTTTTTTTTAAAGAGCATTAATATAGATACTATACATCAGATGTGTGATCCTTTAGTTATGCTAATACACCAAATAGAACCCCTCGGCTAGAGGGAAGAATGTTCCATTGCCCCTCCTGCTGCTTTGAGTACTTTGTATATTATCTGTTTTACAGATTAGGTAAATAAGCACAGGGAGCTAGTCAGTTGCACCAAATCACTCTGCCCTGCTAAGCTCAAAGCTAAAAACTGCCCCCGAATCCCCAGCAATCATGCTGCTCATTGAACCATGAACAGCTGCATTCTAGAATTTGATCAGATTTCTATTATGGACTTGCCAGAGGTGGAGACTTATTACCACCTTTCAGATAAGAAGTCTTGTGAAGTTTGTAAAGAGGCTTCTCCTAATTCACATTAATCCTCTTCATTCCACTGCTATAAAAAGCCCAAGTATGAGTCCTGATCATTAGTCATGTAGTTTGGTCTTTTTTTTTTTATATATATAGATTTCTTTGGGCATTCAAGAGGAGATCCAGGTATTCATTAAGTTTAGTACTTGAGATTTTTCTGTGTTGCAGTAACTAAGCAACAGTTAAGACGTTTTAACTTAGCATGTCCTGTGTTGGCAAGTTTAAAAAAAGAACTGTCAAGCCATACTTGGCAGAACCTCCCTTGGACTCCCCCACCCTCTGTGCAGTTCGTGTACATATTGGCTGCTCATCTACTACCAACAGAGACCGCTTTTGTCTCTGCCCCTCTGACAGCCTTGTCCAAGCCTTTCCCACTTCAGGGCAGTTGGATAATCAGGGTCTTCAATAGTCATTAGGGCAGAAATGAGGGACTTGATCATCTAGTACCTTTTATAACAATTCTCATATCCATTTTTTAACCTTCTCCTGGCTGCTACACCTTGAATATTATTTTTGTTTTTGAAAATACAACTAAGTTAGCAGTTTGAGAACTGTGCCTATTCACCCAACTCTAAGGATATGCATTTCAAACAGTAGTTTTTTTGTTTGTCTTTGTCTTTTTGCCTTTTGAGGGCTGCTCCTGCAGCATATGGATGTTCCCAGGCTAGGGGTTGAATCGGAGCTGTAGCCACCGGCCACAGCCACAGCAACGTGGGATCTGAGCTGCATCTTTGATCTACACCACAGCTCACAGCAATGCCAGATCCTTAACCTACTGAGCAAGGCAAGGGATCGAACCCGCAACCTCATGGTTCCTAGTCGGATTCGTTAACCACTGAGCCACGACGGACATTCCTCAAACACTAGCTTTTTAAAGTGAACAGCCAGTCAAACTAATTCACTGGCACAAAATGTGTGAAAAGTCTGCTACCTAGCATTCAATAAATGTTAGATGGACTTGGCTTTCCAGGTGTACAATTTTTGAAGAAGTATAGCACCAAGGCAACCATATCAGACATGGGTAAGATAGAGAACCTGTTGTCCTTACCCCGTGCTGCAGCACGGTGGAACAAAGCAAAGCTGCGCCATCAGTCACACCTAGGGTTCTAATCTCAGCTCCATAACACACCAGCTATGTGAGCTCTACCTCTTAGCCTCAGTCTCATCATCTTTAATGTAAAATGGGGATTAAGAACTGTCCTGGTTTTAGAGGTTGGTTGTGAGGCTTAATTGGAACAGTGCACGTAAACTGCCAACTGGACTCACTTCTGTCTCCTCCTAGATTGTATGGTGTTAAGAATTCAATGAGCTAACCCACTGTGCTGGGCTGGGGACTGAACCTGTGCAGTGACATGGACCACTTCAATTGGATTCTTAACTCATTGCACCACAGCAGAAACTCCTGTTTAATTTCTTTTTAAAGATTTCCTTATCACTAAAAAAGGCTTTTTAATATACCTCTCTTTAGGGAATGCTAATCTAAATGACCGTCCTAAAAAAAGAGGCCTAAAACAATACAAGACAGAGCAAAATCTTCCTCTTTTCCTGTGTGACACTAACACTTTGTAAGCAGAGCTTAGAATTCTAGATGGATATTCTATTACACCTGTGGATATGACTGATTTTAGCAAACCTCGACTGGGAGATGTTGTCATTTATAAGTTTTAAAAATTTAAAAGCAGTAAAACTTAAGTCCTAACCCACAGTGTGATGGTATCTGGAGATGGGGCTTCTATGATGGGATTAGTGTCTGTGTAAGAGACAACTAAAAGCTTGCTTCTTCTCTCACCACATGAGAAGAAACAGTAAGAAGGTGGCAAGCCAGGAAGAGCTTTCATCAGGGAACTGAAATGAACTGAATTGGCATGCCCTTGATTGTGGATTTCCTAGCCTCCGGAACTGTAAGAACTTCTACTGTTTAAACCACTCAGTCTGTATTCTGTACTGGCAGCCCAAAGTGACTGATACACTAACTAAAACACATACAATGTAATTGGCAAATTGCTCTAGAGAAAGCAAGCAAGCAGAGAGGAAGTAGGCTTAACCGGACTACTCTGTCTCCTCCTCATTCCTAGAACCCCAGAGAACTACAAAATATATTGTTTGGAGTTTCCTGGTGCCTTAGTGGGCTTAGGATCTGGTGTCCCTGCTATGATGCTGCTTCGATCCATGGCCTGGGAATTTGTGCATGCCTCGGGTGTGGCCAAAAAAAAAATTGTTTAGGAGTTCCCGTTGTGGCGCAGTGGTTAACGAATCTGACTAGGAACCATGAGGTTGCGGGTTCGATCCCTGCCGTTGCTCAGTGGGTTAACAATCCGGCGTTGCCATGAGCTGTGGTGTAGGTTGCAGACGCGGCTCGGATCCCGCGTTGCTGTGGCTCTGGCGTAGGCCGGTGGCTACAGCTCCGATTCGACCCCTAGCCTGGGAACCTCCATATGCCGCAGGAGCGGCCCAAGAAATAGCAAAAAGACACACACACACACAACTCTTCAGTGCATCAACATAAAAGCCTTCCCTTAACAAGAATAATGTTCAAATGCTATAGGATCAAACCACAGACCACCATAGAGATGGTCCAAATTCTCTTTTGGTATTAGAATTCTATCACATTGTCTTATCTAAAATAAGTGACCATGGCCCAGCAGAAACAAATCTTACTAGTATCCATGAGGTTGCAGGTTTGATCCTGGCCTCATTCAGTGGGTTAAGGATCTGGCATTGCTGTGAGCTGTGGGTTAAGCTGCAGACTCGGCTCAGATCTGGCGTTGCTGTGGCTGTGGTATAGGCCAGCAGCTACAGCTCTGATTTGACCCCTAGCCTGGGAACCTCCATATGCCTAGGGTGCGGCCCTAAAAAGACAAAAAATATAAGTGATCTTATATTTAGGATTCTATTTTGCTTCAGAGATCTGTTACAAAATGATTAGTGCTAAGTTTTGGAGATATGAATGAGGACATCAAATGCAATTTTAAAAACTTGTTGCTGGAGTTCCTGTCGTGGTACAGTGGTTAACGAATCCGACTAGGAACCATGAGGTTGCGGGTTCGGTCCCTGCCCTTGCTCAGTGGGTTAATGATCCGGCGTTGCCGTGAGCTATGGTGTAGGTTGCAGACGCGGCTCGGATCCAGCGTTGCTGTGGCTCTGGTGTAGACTGGTGACTACAGCTCCGATTCGACCCCTGGCCTGGGAACCTCCACATGCCGCAGGAGCAGCCCAAGAAATAGCAAAAAAAGACAAAACAACAACAACAAAAAAACAACAAAAAAAAACTTGTTGCATTTTGTCCAGTTACAAGGCAAAAACATAAATCCTTTTCAGAAGTAGAATATAGTATAAATTATTCGGTCATTTATAGCCCGACTTACACTGGGTTTCAGGAAAGGCTAGTAACCCCCCCTGTGGGAAGGGAATGGCAACTATACATCAAGTTGAATAATGTGACCCTTATCTACCACAGGCAGAGCAGATCTTTCATACAAGAAAGCGGGGATGGTGGCAGCAGGGGCAGCTAGGGAAGGTTGCCGAGCTTCATGTGTACAGATAACCTTGTTACAGAGAATAGCCTTGAAGGGAGAAGAACAAGTCCTCACAATGGACACTTCATTGCTGAATGATGGTTTGTGGAGGAAGGGTTGTTCCCAGGCAGCCTATTTATTCGCCATAGTGAACGCAGGCCACATACAGATGGATGTCTCAGGCCCTTTTTTCCCTTTCTTTATGATAACAGATTTGCAGTTAATTAGGTTCCAAACTTATTCTAGAAAGTCAAGAATTGGGCCTAATTAATAAAATTGGTAGAAAAGCTGTGAAACCATGAAAATACACTTTAAAAAAAGTTTCCAGGTATAATACACAAAAGCAAACGTTTATCTTAAAAAATATCAAGTATCACATCCATAGACTATTCCTAATTATAATTACATCTTAAAGCAACATTTGTCTTTGTTTACAAATACAGCAGCAGGTGATAAAACCTAACATCTTAAACAGACTGCTTACAGTTCATAATACAAATGTTTATGTCTCAAATCACATTGTAGGCAGTTTAACTTAAAATGCATAGACAATTACATACATTAAATTTGTCATTATTGAGTCAATGAAAAAAAAATCACAATACCAAGAAAAAAAATCTTTATAGAGCACACATCAGAAGTCAAGCTTACTTAATGGCAACAAATCAGTATCTGCTAATCAGTGACAGGCAGGAAAGTGCCTTTATCCAGGGGAAAAATATCCCATTACTTCGCATGCTTGAATAGTTGCACTGACAATACAGTCCTGAAAAGCATTTTCTTACTTTTAAATGCCCAAAGGCTGGTCTCTAATTTCTACCAGCAGCAATACTAGAATGTTTATCCAGGTAACTAATACTGGGGGTACTAATCAACTTTGCAATGCTTCCCCTGGGCTGTAAGTCTCTGAAGGACAGGCATTCTTTCATCTCTGTATCTCTGGCATCTGGCAAAGCACCTGGATCATAGACATTTAAATGTCTGCTGAATGAATGCAGTTTTCAGATGTTTTCTATTGCCAGAAGCTTGCATGGCACTTCTTTAATACTGATTATTTTATTGGCATTTTTTGTTTTACTTGGCAGAATTCTGAAACATAAAAAGAACAGTATCTGTCTTCAATACTAAATATTGCTTTATTAAGATTATAGTCTTCCCTGAAAGCCACCCACCACTTTCTATGCATAGTACAGTGTATCAGTGTGATTCATCTGAATTAAACCTTATGCTTCTCAAAAACGTGAACACTTGAAGGTCTGTGCTTAGGTTTAATTTCCAAGGTTTATAAACCAGGCATTTTATAAATCTAGCACTAGATTATTCAGGGTGAGGAAGGAAGACACTGGCATGAATCATTTAGAAGTGTAGGCAACTGACTGATATGCAAACTAGGCACGGTATTTAAATTGAAACTCTGAGTAGAGCTATGCTGATGTACACAAATAATTTCAAAAACTGTACATCTGAGTACAATAGGTAGCTCAAATTATTTGTGAGGTAAAAGTATGAGGGGCAAAACCAACTTCTTTCCTAGAAAGTGAGGACCAAGGCCAAAAACTCACCTCTTTCTTCTCTGCCTTTTTGTTATTCTCTACTGAAAACAATAACTGTAAATGACAAAGAAGGAAAGCCTTTGGGGAATTAAAAAATGTATTGTCTATGCCCAAATAATCAATATCATACTTTACAGAAAACAGGCCTGTGGAGTCAGAGCTGTAAATAGCCATCTTCAAAAGCGCAAAAGTGTCGGGCGGAGTCCAGTAGACAGGACAGGCATTGTAAGTACTCCTTTCAGGAGTCCTGATTCCTGAGGACTGAGTGTGTGAATGAGGACCTACGGTCTCTATTTGAATTTTCTGTTGTTATTTTTAGGTTCAATATTTCAAACTCTAAGTAAAGTCCTAATTCCAGAAACACTATTCCTCAACATATCTCAACTATCTCCATTGCATTTATCTTAAAATTCTTGCTCTGAAAGTCCAAATGCCAGCATATTCCATACTTCGAATTCCCTTAAGACCAAACATACTTTCTAACAAGCAGTCTCTTCTACAAACCAATCTCAGCCTAGCACAACTTGTTTTAAAAGCAGTGTTATTCCCTTGTAAAGATAAAAACCTTCTTAGATGCTTTCTTCCATTCCGCCCTTAAAACTCCGCCCTGAACCTAAAAATACTTTTTGCCCGAGTACCCACAAGAATTGAGTTGCCCCTTCTCCAAGTTGAGAAATGATGCTTAAAAGAATTAAAAATAATGTAAAAGCAAACTTATTCCCTCTGATTTCCACTCTTACATTAAAAAAAAAAAAAAAAACCAACCAAACCCAAATATTACTTAGAAGATACTTGAAATGCAAAATTTAAAATGGCAGTGTCCTCTAGGGCACACTGGCAGTATGGGTCGCCAGCAAAGTTAATATACTTATAAGGGATAGTAATTCCAAATCTTGTAGTCATGGCCCTTCAAGTCCTTGAGCAGAAGATTTTCTCCAATCATAAATGGACTCCACAATTACAGATTCCCAAACTCATTACCTCTTTTTCTTAGTCAAACATTATCCTCTCTAGTGTTACATTAATTATTTTATTTAAAGCCAGAGTTGTCCACTTATCGCAATGTGGGGCAACCAAAATAACCAAAAGGAGAGATATCTCTGCTGCCATCTCACTGTTCCTATCACCCCTCCAGAGTTAGCTGACATTATGATAGACATTATGAAACAGATGGAAAATTTAAGCTCTGACACCTTCTTAGGCTACTACCTTATAAACTGAAGGATACTTTGACAACAGATTCCAAGAGTGTTGTAGATAGCTGCCACTTGTCCCAGCAGAGAAGTGCAAGAAAAAAAGACTGCCACTATGAAAGAGAAGGCTAACATTCCCCAGTCTGAAAATATCTAAACAAATTAGTTTCAATTCTGAAAGCTTGAATTTGTCATCCACTTAAAAGGGAGGCCTAAACTGAATATTTCTCTCAAAGGTGGCAATCTTGCTTTCTTAAAAAGGAGGTAGCTGTCAAACCATTAACTTGGCAGCATTTGGCATTCTTGACATTTTTAACTATAAGGGAAATAAACTACTAAATTATTTTATTTCTAAGCAAAAATAAGAGCTCCAGCATAAAGCTCTCATATACTGCTCAAGAAATTCACATTTTAGTAACCCAATGGATACATTCAAAATTTCAAAATGTTATTTGACAAATAACATGGTCAGTTACATCCCAAATCTAAAAATGTGATTTTAAGGTAAGGTGCCAAAAAGCTACTTTGAAGGTTACAAACAACACTTATTTTTAAGTAACAGTCACAATGCTTTAAACTCAATTGCAGAGATCTACACTTTATTATTACTGTTAGAGCTAGAGAATAATTTTTAAGGATGGCACTTATTCTTCTACCTATTTACCTGTCAAAAAATACAGAACTGAACTGTTAGCCATAAGCACTTTACAAACAGATCCAGGAAACTATGCAATTGACAACGACATAGCTTAACCAGACTCTGAGAGACATACATATTTCAATTGCTCGTCTGTATGACGAAGGTTCTCTAAACATTAACATCTGTGTGTTTGTGACAGACCCCTAGAGTGTGCCAGTTTTCCGTATCAGGGATGAATCAAAGGTTGTGCTCCTTCTAAAGAACTGAGGAAGAGGGGGCTACAGGGAAGGTCCTGTAGAAGAGTGTCCTGTGGGAATGCAAATTATTTGTTACCATAAAGCAACTCTCAGGGTCTCCTCTACTTGTAGATTCAGATAAAGGAGAATTAGTTTCTTCCTTGAGCTCTTCCCAAAGTAATATGGACATCTCAAAATAATCTGTTCTAAGTGATACAAAGAGATCACCAATGCTCTTAGAATATAATTGACATACATGCTGGCTTGCATTGAGGAAAAAAGTTAGCTTCCATCAAGGGCAGATTTTAGAGTTGTTACAACCCATCTGGCTAAAAATAAAACAAATCAGGTGGAAGTCAAAATGAAGGAAAAGTTCTTACTAAAAGCTCAAGGATAAAAATGAACTCAACATCTGACAATAATTACCAATAGTATTAAAATCTATATCCAAAATATAACCTCAAGAGGACCAGGTTATTTATCCTATAGATAGAGCAGCTCAAGATGTTGAGAGGCATCATTTGTTTAAATTATGACAATGTGATTGTTTTCAAAGTGTGTTTATTTACGGGAAAAAGTGATTATATAAGTGTTCAGTTTCATAATTTAAACAAATCGAAAATTTCTTTTAAACAACTGTATCAAAGAGCTATTCAATATACTTATTAACTTTAACTTTCCATAAAAACCGAATAAAAATCACATTTGAATGATTTACTTTTACATTTTTATCTGATTATATCCATCAGATGTACTAAACATCCAAGCACAAGAGGCAGATATCTTCTGAGAGGTGCAAGAGGTGTTCTTTCATGAATGCCCTCTAAGAATAGTGAAACAGCAATTTTTATATATGCATTCATGTGCATATATATATGTACTTCAAAAAGCAAAGCGTCATCTCTTCGTCCATTGTTAACTTAATGGTAAGACTGCAACAGAAAAAAGAAAAAGTAAACTTCTAGATTTTGTAAATGGAGTTTACTAACTCCTTGCTGTGGCTTAAAATAAAATTTATTTATTGCTTAATAAATCCAAACGGCAAATCATCACTTATTCTGGCATATAATTTAGAAAAAAAATTTTTAAAGACTATGTAATAGCAACTTAAACTAATGAAAAGAAGTTTGAGGGCCCTTTAAGATTCTTTTCCATTATAGTTCAGGTGGATGACTGATTAATATGGTTGGAGATATGATTCATTCTTTGTTAAGAATAAATAGATTTTTTTTCCCCCCTAAGAATCTGGCTTGGCTCAGTTCATGGGGAAACAGGGTGCTTTTCTATTTGGTCATATGTTTGAGACAGGGTCCTCCACTAAGGTATCAACCCTACTCTAGGCTGGCTGACAGTAAAGCATACGGCATTATATATAACTGGCAAAGCAGAAGAGTGGTATAACCTGGAGCTCAACGCTGCTAAGGATCTAACAAAACCTTGACCGAGAAACACTATAGGCAGTTGTATCAAAGAAGGGCGACATCACACATTCACTGCCTTGGATTCTCTTTAAAAAAAAAACAAACAAACTACCTCTATATCCAGCCAGAATGGCAGAGATTACTTTTATTGAACTTTGTGCTTTGCTGTGATACTATAAAACATTACTCAGAAATGTTATAATTTTAAAAAGTCCAATGAAATACATCTGAGTTTACCTGATGAATGCTATTTGAGGACATTGCTCACTACAGTACAGTCTTTGGGGAAGTTTCTTATTTTTAGTATCAGGAATGTGTAACTTGTGCTTTCATCCTTTTAAATGTTTTACCCAAAGTTGATCTGAAGCTTGAAATTTACTCTTACTTTATATACAGTTTTTTTTTTTTTTTTTTAAAAAAGGTTAAAAAGCTTTCTAATCTTCCATCCCAAACTGGAGACAATCTGTCATTTGTGCTTATGGGACTATTAGTACATGTTAAATAACAAATTAAACACTCACATGGGGGCCCCCAGGCATCGGTGGAGCACCAGAAGGTCCTGAAGGCACTTGAAAAGGATTACTGGGAGCAGGATAGAGTCCTGGTGAGGGATATGATCCTGCAGGGGCAGGATATGGCCCTGGTGGTCCCCAGGCTCCTGGGGGAACAGTGCCCCATGGAACAGGAGGTGCTGCCCCTGGTGCTTGGGGAGGAGCAGGATATGGCCCTGGAGCTGGATATGGCATATTAGGGGTAGGATACTGCCCTCCCATTCCTGGTGCCCAAGGTCCAGAAGACATGGATCCCCATGGACCTAAAGGACCAGCTGCAGCTGGATCTGTGGGTGCACCATATGGTCTTGGAAGCTCTGGAAAGGGGATATTTGGTGTAGGATAAGGCCCTGTGGGGCCAGGGCCTGGCACAGCTGGGGCTGGATAAGGACCACCAGGTGGGGGGCATGATGGTCCAGAAGGAGGAAAGGGTGCTGGGGGTCCTGGAGGTGGTCCAGTGGGAGGCACAGAGGGATACATTCCTGTTGGTGCTGGTCCAAAAGGCACAGTGGAGGGTGTTGCACTTGGTGGGAGTCCAGATGGCACAGAAGGTGGAGCACTTGGGTTATTCCAAGGGCTGGAACCTGGCCAGCCTTGAGGAGGCTGGCCAGGTTTTGTATTGCTCACAGCAGAGGTTTTGGCAGGGGAGTGATCAGGTAGTGCATCTGCCAACTGGAATACAAAACAAGCATGTCTTACTCATCTCATTCAGGGACAAGTAATCCCAAACATGAATATAAACCCATAAAGGACAGTAACCTATAGGTTTAGGGATTCTTCAAAAGCCAATTTAAAAACAACTTATTTAATACAAAATTTGAGGAGTTACCTTGAATTTCAGTTTTACAGTGCAAATTCCACAGAGAAACTCAAGTTTGCTAAATACAGCTGATCAGCATAGTGTGAGCTGAATCCTGGTTTTAGTTCAAATAAGTTATATACCCTTTCTGAGCTTTGGGTTTCCTCATTTTCAAAACAGTATCTTAGGGCTAACCTGATGCTTAACAAGATAACTCATGTAATGCACTTAATACAGTGCCTGGTATATAATTTTCAACAGATGTTGGCTATTATTAACATCAGGATAAGAGGACAGACTTAACAGTTTAAGGAGTTATAAAGAAATAAACAGTACAGAATGCATTTTCAAACATATTAAAGCTAAGTAAATTAAGGCAAATCATCTATCAAAATCACACACACACACACACAAAAATCCAAGGATCACAAAAGCTATTTCTCTTAAACTTATGGCCCACAATCAGGACCACGCCTTTTTTTCCTAAGAGCCAAAAACCTATGAAGAATAAATACATCAACTTACCGAAAATTCATCAGACATTTTCCTAAAACAAAACAAAAACAAAAAAAGGAATATTTCAAAACCAGTGTTTACCATTTCTTGTATATTCTTTAAGTAACTTTCTATCATTTTAACTTAAATGGAATCTTAATCACTTATAATTTCTATAATAGTTCATTCATACAGCTCTATGAACTTCATCTCTTTTTAATGGCTGCACATCACATAAAAGTGATCCATAATTCAGTTTACACTCAATTTGGTGGCAGTTTAGGTTGTTCACATTTTGAATTGTTTTAAATAACAACACAATGAACATCTCTCAACACATCTTTCTGAGTCTATTATCAGGGAAACGTACTAGAGGTGAAATATATAATCGACAGGTAAGGTCATCTAAAATCCATCTCAAAAAGCCCATGCCAGTTTACACTATCTTTTTTATTCTTTTTTTTTTTTTTTGGTTTTTAGGGCCACACCCTCGAAATCTGGAAGTTTCCAGGCTAGGGGTTGAATCATAGCTGTTGCCACCAGCCCACACCACAGCCAAGCCAGATCCAAGCCTCGTCTTTGACCTACACCACAACTCATGGCAATGCCGGATCCTTAACCTGCTGAGCAGAGGCTAGGGATTGAGCCCTCATCCTTGTGGATCCTAGTTGGGTTCGATAACCACTGAACCACAAAGGGAACTCCTACACTATCTTTTTAAAATTCCCCTTCACCACCGGATGTTATTAAATTTGTAAGTCATTTTCAATTACGATAGGTTAAAAAAAACTGGCATCTTGTTGTTTTAACTTACATAATTAAGTGGAAAGCAGAGCATCATTTATATTTAATACCTCATTTAGACTTCTTTTTCTGTGAATATGCTCATGGCCTTGGATTATGTTTTTCAGTCTTTAAAACTCAAGTACAGGAGTTCCCGTCATGGCGCAGTGGTTAACGATCCGGTGTTGCCGTGAGCTGTGGTGTAGGTTGCAGACGCGGCTCGGATCTCGCGTTGCTGTGGCTCTGGCGTAGGTCGATCTCTGATCGACCCCTAGCCTGGGAACCTCCATATGCCGCGGGAGAGGCCCAAAGAAATAGCAAAAAGACAATAAATAAATAAATAAAAATAAATAAATAAAACTCAAGTACAGGAGTTCCCATCATGGCTCAGTGGTTAATGACTCTGCCTAGGAACCATGAGGTTGCAGGTTTGATCCCTGTCCTTGCTCAGTGGGTTAAGGATCCAGAGTTGCCGTGAGCTGTGGTGTAGGTCACAGACGTGGCTCAGATCCTGCATTGCTGTGGCTCTGGTGTAGGCCGGAGGCTACAGCTCCGATTCGACCCTAGCCTGGGAACATCCATATGCCACAGGACTGGCCCTAGAAAAGGCAAAAAGACAAAAACAAACAAACAAAAAAACCTTAAGTACAATTAACTCCCAATAAAATGCATGGATTAGTGTTCAGGTCAGTAAGCTCTGACAGTTGTAAATTCCCCTATAACCATCTGAGATATGGAACATTCCCCTCACTCCACAAGGTTTGCACAGGCTACTTTCAAATCAATTCCCTCTTCCAACTCAATAATCACTTTCTTAGTTTTTGCTTGTTCCTTGATTTCATAATAAATTAGACAGCAATATACTTTTTTTTTTACTTTGATCATTTTACTACTTAGTAGTACATCTTTTTTAGTGCTTTCTAAGACATTAAGGAAATTAGCTATCTGTCATTTATGAGAGAAAAAAAGTTCACCTATGCTTTCTAATAGTATTTATATGGTTTAACTTATTTAAAATCTTTCTTTCGGAGTTCCCGTCGTGGCGCAGTGGTTAACGAATCTGACTGGGAACCATGAGGTTGCGGGTTTGGTCCCTGCCCTTGCTCAGTGGGTTAACGATCCGGCGTTGCAGTGAGCTGTGGTGTAGGTTGCAGACGCGGCTCGGATCCCGCGTTGCTGTGGCTCTGGCATAGGCTGGTGGCTACAGCTCCGATTCGACCCCTAGCCTGGGAACCTCCATATGCTGCGGGAGCGGCCCAAGAAATAGCAACAAAAACAACAACGACAAAAAAAAAAGGACAAAAAAAAAACCTTTCTTTCCAATAATAATTACTGAATAATCTATCTTTTCTCAATTGACATGACAAGCTACCTTTAACACATTCTACACCTGCTACTGACAACAAATACTGAATATCATGGAACAGGTACCGTTAAGTGTGTTAGGTACATAATCTCATTTAGCAGCTGCAGATTCTATCATCATACCCAGTTGACAGCTGTAGAAAAGGAAGCTTAGCAAGTTAACTTGTTTAAGGTCACAGAGCTAGGGACAAGCAGAGAAGCGACTTAAACTCAAGTATAATCTGACTCCAGAGCCAAGGCTCTTAGCCACCAGACTGTAGAGCCCCCATCATTTCCGATAGGTATTGTGAGCTTTATTCTTTTCTAATTCACACTATAACATGTCATCTTATTAGGGCAGCTTTATATTTTTAACAGATTTTATGACCTAGTATTGCTCTTTCCAGATTTTCCTGAAAATTCTCATGCTTATTTTTTCCAGATTATTTTGTTTAAAAAAAGAATCTGTTAGTGTTCTAGTTGAAACTGCATTAAATTTACAGATTAATTTAGGGGAAATTTGATACATTTAAAATATAAAATATTCTCATTCAAGAATAAGGTATGTCTTCCTAGTCCCAACATTATCATTTATTACTCAGTGGTTTTTAAAATCAAGTCTCCTACAAATTTTTTTGAGTCAAATTTCTAAATGGTATACTTTCTCTCTTTTTTTCTTTTTTCTTTTCAGGGCAGTACCCACCCTTTGGAAGTTCCAAGGCTAGGGGCTGAATAGGAGCTGCAGGCCTCGCCACAGCCAAGCAACACCAGATTGCCTTGTTTGTGAACTACACCACAACTCATGGCAACGCCAGATCCTTAACCCACTGACAGAGGTCAGGGATGGAACCCTGGATACTAGTTGGGTTCGTAAGCTGCTGAGCCACAACAGGAACTCCTCTTTTGATCTCTGTGGATCTTTAAAAGATGTATAGGAGTTTCCATTGTGGCTCAGCAGTAATGAATCTGACTAGTATCCATGAAGGCTTGGGTTCAATCCCTGGCCCTGCTCAGTGGGTTAAGAACCCAGTGCCATGAGCTGCAGCACAGGCTGAAGATGTGGCTTGGGTCCCGTGTTGCTGTGGGTGTAGTGTAGGCCGGCAGCTATAGTTCCTATTTGACCCTAGTCTGGTAACTTCCATATGTCATTGATGCAGCCCTAAAAAGAAAGAAAGAAGGAAGGAAGGAAGGAAGAAAGATGTATAGACCTCTGATGTTTCTTTCGGTATACTTTTTCCTGTGGTTATAAGTTGGCTCCTCCATTATATTTTCTTATTGGTTGTTCATATATGGGAAAAGGCTTTTAAATTTTAGTGTGTTACTTCTGTAAGGAGTGACATTATTGAATTATTTTATTTGAGTCAGTTGATTCTCTCAAATCTGCAGGTAAAGAATTATGCCATTAGCAAAAAATAATTTTACCTTCTCTTTCTAATATTTACACTTCATTCCTCTTTTGCATAAACTAGGACTTAACAATGAAATGCTAGGAGTTCCTGTCATGGCTCAATAGAAGTGAATCTGACTAGTAACCATGAGGATTCGGGTTCGATCCCTGGCCTTACTCAGTGGGTTGAGGATCTGGCATTGCCGTGAGCTGTGGTATAGGTTGCAGACACAGCTAGGATCCTGCGTTGTTGTGGCTGTGGTGTAGGCAGGCAGCTGCTGCGCTCTGATTCGACCCCTAGCCTGGGGACTTCCATGTGCCATGGGTGAGGCCCTAAAAAGACAAAAGACAAAAAATGATGAAATGTTAAATAGTGATAATGTAAGCACAGCAGTCTTATTCTCAACTCTCTTGGCAATGCTTCTAATGTTTAAGTATAATTCTCATTTGTAGATTTAAGATTTTAAAAAAATCACAGTAAGCAAGTTTCTTATGCCCATGTTGCTAGATTTATTTATTCCTATTTTGCTGGTTAAAAAAAGGGACACTAAATTTCTTTAGAAGATTTTCTTAGCATCTAATGAGTTAATCTCAGTTTTTCTCCTTTGACCTATCAATACACAATACAGATTATATATATGTGTGTACACACACACATTTATACCCACAAGCATATATATGTAGCTTAATAGTGAGCCATTCTTACATTCACAAAATTTTATTAAATATGATTTGGTTATCATGGAGAATGATAAAGAAAATAAACTCAAAGTCCACCGTAACAACTGCTATAACCTTGCACTTAATTTATATGTTAAAAAACACATCACGAATTATAGCAAATACAATTATTCACTCATTCCTATTAAGTTTTGTTTTATGCTAAAATGTCCCATCACACAATAGTAAATTTTTAGGACTAACTTCCGAAGAAAGTTTATCAGTGCACAATTTTAAAGTCTACATAAGACTAATAACATTGTTTTCAAACAGGGAGAACCCCTCTGAAACAGAAAATTGTTCTGTATCAAAGTTCATATTACTTCTGAAAGAGAAAACATAACAAAGCAACACATTCAATTTCACATGGTCTTTGAGTTCAGGTTTTCAGAATTACTCTTTCTTTCTTAGTTTTTGAAAAACTATAGTTAATTAATCATAGCATTACATTAAAATGTTATTCCATTAGTTAAATAATGTTAACTGAGTCTTGCTTCCAAAAATTTACATTCAAAATCAAATCCTGGAAGATGGAGGAAATAATATGCCTGACTAAAGGGATTAGAAACAGGCTACTTCCTGTTCTACGGCATTGCACAGTAAAGCGACCTGCTCTCCGTGCCTAGAATAAAGTGTTCATATTAATTGAAAACATCCCAATTTACTCTTTGGGGAATACTTTATCATAAAAAGGTTTAAAAAATAGTGTTGGTGATCCAATACGAGAAGAACTGCAGAATGTAAAAAAACAAAAACCAAAAACCAAAAACCTTAGATCTTCTAAAAAACAATTCCAAAACACATGGATTATGCCAACTAAGATGAGGCCAATGTAACCTTGAACTAGGAAAAAAAAAAAAAACTGTTTAAAATCAAGGGAAGATCTTCGTTTTTCTTTTTGGAATAATCTAAAGCTATTACTTCCAGAATTTTTCATTAACACTTTATGGCAGTATACATCATGTGAAAAATAATCATTGTATTTTATGAAGAGTAGGAGTAATTTTAAACTAGAGTACAAAATTTCTTTTACATGCACTAGGAAAAGGAAAACATTTCTGTAATGCCTGTGGCCTTTAAAGTAAAAACAGTAATTCATGGGGAGGTTTTAAAAAGTTGAACTCCAGGAGTTCCATTTGTGGCTCAGCAGTTAACGAACCTGACTAGCATCCATGAGGATGCGGGTTCGATCCCTGGCCTCACTCAGGGGGTTAAGGATCCAGTGTTGCCATGAGCTGTGGTACTGGTTGCAGACGAGGCTCGGATCTGGTGTGGCTGCGGTACAGGCCAGTGGCTATAGCTCCGATTTGACCCTTAGCCTGGGAACTTCCATATGCTGAAGGTGCGGCCCTAAAAAGCAAAAAAAGAAAAAAAAAAGAAAAAAGTTGAACTCCATAAATTACTATTCACTGCTGTATAAGGAACATTTCAAAGGATTTCAAACTGTGGTGGAGTCGGTAACAGTACGGAGCCATACTGTTATGAAACGTGGACATCAATCCTCTTGTCTGAATCTGTTGACAAAGGCAAGCTTTTTAACCAGAGACCATTTTCTCATCAGCAAAACAGTTGTAATTCTTGACCACATGTTAGTAAAATATCTAATAATCTGTAACATGTTATAAACAAGTAAGATATTTATTAAGAATCACTAAGAGAGATCAGGATTTTTGCATTGTTTTGTTTAGTATGGGGACAAGAGGATAATGGTAATATATTGTACTGAGAAAAAAAAAATATATATATATTTTTACTATTTTAGGGCCACACCCATGGCATATGGAGGTTCCCAGGCTAGGGGTCAAATTGGAGCTACAGCTGCCGGCCCACCCCACAACCACAGCAACGAAGGATCCAAGCTGGTCTGTGACCTATACCACAGCTCATAGCAATGCCAGATTCTTAATCTGCTGAGCGAGGCCAGGGATTGAACCCACAATCTCATGGTTCCTAGTCAGATTTGTTTCCGTTGCTCTACAACAGGAACTTTCATGAAAATGTATTTTTTGAATTAGCATATTTGAAAGTTGTGTTAGCTTTTATCAGATGAGCTCTGTATTTGGGCAACTCCAGAAATTAGGGATTTGCAACATTTCAGACATTTTAAGTTACTTAAAAACATATAATTAAAAAAATAGTATTTCCAGCAACCTCACATCAGCCATATTTTCTACATTCAGATACTTACTGGAACATATGTGCCAGGTACTGTGTTGGGCCTTGGGGAAATGAACAGCATTGCATGGAATAAAGGCTTGAAGTGTTGCTTGTCTGTCAGAGATCTAGCATCTAAACTGTAGCTACCTGACTGCAGGTAAGCACAGGGCACTATAGGGGTACCCTGAAGAGCTCCCAAAGGAGTCAAGGAAAGGGTATCAGGGGAGGAATCCTGAGGAGTGGTGCCTGTGCAGTCTGGAAGAACAATGAGGAAAGAGCTGGGAGTAGGGGATGGTGGGACAGGCTCTACGGAGAGGAGAAGTCTGAAAAAGCTGCGAGAAATGAAAGATGTGGGAAGGATATGTAAGCAGTTCAGAATGGTGGGAACATAGAAAGGGGAAGACGTAAGCCTTAGCAGTATCCAGACCAAGGTGCGAATGTCTCAGTCAGCTCATCCGAATGAACCTGTTACTTCAACTAAAAGAATGGGCTGGTAATGTGACAGACTAAATAGGACTGGTAAATCCAGTGCCTATAACAAAAGTGCTTGGAAAATAGATATACTATCTTGCGTTCCGTGGTACATGGGCGAATTCCGTATGGTTAAAACACAAGTATGACTGACTAGATAACATTGCAGTTCTCCCCTGGCAGGTTCTGGACAAGCTGAACTTTGCAAACCTAAGAGGTGAAAGCAGACTGGAATAGCGCCCACTCTCACTCAGATTTATTGAGACCTGCATAATAAACACACCTCTTGGTCACTGTCTGGCACATAGCAAAACTCAGCTTTTACAACTGCTACCATAGGTCCACAAACCTTTATCTGTAGTTCTCAATTCAGAAACCTCTAAAAATGAAAGAAATGCTCCCAAGTTCGGTGTACACCTTACTTGGTGGCAAAAATCTGACCTGACGTTATTTCTCATTTGCATTAATTCCTACATATATCTGCACAAATGTTAATAATGGATTAGGGTGCTGCCCAGACTCTGCTGGAGTGATCTCTCATCTATGCACCTTACTGTCTTTCTAAATTCTAAAGATAAAAATCCAAAGATTTCTGAATTCCAAAACATACTGATCCCAAAGATTTCGATTAGGCGATTGGCTCTGTTCCTCCTGGAAAGAGGAAAAGAACACGCCGGTATATACAAGTTGGAGACAAACTAGTTATGACCAGGAGGTTCAGAAATGCCAGCAGCAAGGAAAATTTCTATTCTTCCTGCCCCATGAACACTCCTGAACAAAAGAACTTTTGTAAGATTTCTTAAGGCTACCTTCGCATGTAATGAGAGTTAGTTTTCAAAACAGGCGCTCAGAACCACTAGGTGTCTGAGTGTGTATTTCTTTACTAGCAATGCTAGAAACTTTTTTCCGGTCAGGTGGGTACGGTTTGATTCTTCAACAGTAGAATCTATATTTATTAAAAGTATTACTCTTGGTTTTTAAAAGAAAACGGTCCAAAGCTACCAAGAGCTCCTAAATCCTAAAAATGGGGAGTATTACAGAACTGAGCACTTCTCATAGTTTCTGTCACGGGTGTTCTTCTAATTGCTATCAATTGCTCTAGAAATACCGACCAGAATGTTACACTGCGAATAATCTCAATTGGCGCCAAAGACGCCTCCAAGAATCAGGCCTACCTCTCCCTTTCAGTAGAAGTAATGAATGAGGGAGGCGGGCTGGGCCAAGGGGCTCGAGGCCCGCAGCCCTTTAGGGCCAGACGAACAAAAGGAGTCCGGGATCAACCGGAGCTAACCGGCTAGCGAGCGGGTCGTGCCCGCCCGGGAAGGGATGGGGGAGGGGTCGTGCCCGCCCGGGAAGGGGTGGGGGAGGGGCCGGGCCCGCTCCCCGCCCCGCCCCCCAGCCAAGCCTGACGTCAAGCACAGAGAAACCCGTCCCGAGCGACGTCACCCGCCTCCCACACCTCCTCCCGGGGGGCGATCCGGAGATCAGCCCGCTGCCGGGAGCAAGATGACGGGGAGAAACCCTTAGCCCTCCATCCCCCAAGAAGCTACTGCAGTCACCTCCGTTACCGCTCCCGCCTCCCGCTTGGGCGTGATCCCTCGCTCTCCTCCGCGATTCCTCTAGTGCCCGAGCAGTCTCACCCGACAAGATCCGAGCCCGCGGAAAGGTCTAGAAGTGGCGATGGGTCCGCAGGAACTTGGCGCTGAAGAACCGAGCGCAACCCTACTGACGGCAGCGGAGACAGCGGCGGGGGCGGCAGCACCAGCAGCACCAGCAGCGCGCGGCTTCTCCTGGCGCCGGAACAGGAAGCGTCGAGCTCCAAGCGCGTAGCCTCCGCCCGCGCTCCGCCTTCCCTCGGGTCGGCTCGGCTGGGACGGGCCGGCCGCGCGCGCCCCCTTCAGGGCCCCGGTGGCACTGCGGCCGTCCAGGCCCCCGCGGCCCCCTGCCCCTTGTGCTCGCCCTAGGGCGGCTCTTTCCTCCAGTTGGGCTAGAGGAAAGCTCTGGGTTTTCCGGAGTTTTGGGCAATCTGGAGGAAACGCCAGGGGCCGGTCACCTTCTGAGCAGTCCGGCTGAAATTGCTAACTTGTCTCCTGGAGAGGCTTGAAGGCAGGTTCTGGATTCCCTACAGCTGGTGGTCTCTAGAGCCTCAGCTGGCTAGGTGTGAAAGCAGCCTAATCTCTGGACATGGGATCATTTGACCAAAACTGGGGAGAGCTAAAGCAACCATACAGGAAGGGGAAGACAAAAAAAATTTTGTTTATAAATAGCTTGACAAATTGATATTAACTACAGAAACAACGGATGTCTTTGTAGATTTTTCTCATTTAGTATTGTCCTTTTTTTTTTTTTTTTTTTTTTTTGCCACGCCTGGCATGTGGAAGTTCCTGGGCCAGGGGTAGAACCTGCTGAGCCAGAGCAGCGACCTAAGCAGCAGCATTGACAATGCCGGTTCCTTAACCCGCTGCTACGCGGAGAGAACTCCACTTGTCCACTTTCGAATATACCTTTAAATACCTACTCTGTCACACCCAAAAGATGATTGACACGTGGCCCCACCATCAAGGAACCTGCTAGCTAGCTGGTAATGAATATTACCAGCTATATATAGCTATGTGGTATATATATATAGCTATGTGGTAATAATTTTGCATAACTATGGGCAAAACACATATAAAACGTACATGTATTTTACATGTAAAAATTACAAGTATGCGATATTTTTACAACTTTTTGCTTCTTTGCATAAGATGTTGATGGGACATTTTACTGTAAATTTCTTTCTTTTTTTTTTGTCTTTTTGCCTTTTCTAGGGCCGCTCCCGCGGCATATGAAGGTTCCCAGGCTAGGGGTCGAATCGGAGCTGTAGCCGCCGGCCTACACTACAGCCACAGCAATGCGGGGGCCTATACCACAGCCATAGCAATGCGGGATCGGAGCCGCGTCCGCAACCAACACCACAGCTCATGGCAACGCCGGATCATTAACCCACTGGGCAAGGCGGGCAAGGCCAGGGACCAAACCAGCAACCTCACGGTTCCTAGTCCGATTCGTTAACCACTGCACTTGGAAGGGAACTCCTACTGTAAATTTCTTTTCTTTTTCTTTTTGTCTTTTTGCCATTTCTTGGGCCGCTCCTGCGGCATATGGAGGTTCCCAGGCTAGGGGTCGAATCGGAGCTGTAGCCACCGGCCTACGCCAGGGCCACAGCAACGCGGGATCCGAGCCGCGTCTGCAACCTACACCACAGCTCACGGCAACGCCGGACGGTTAACCCACTGAGCAAGGGCAAGGATGGAACCTGCAACCTCATGGTTCCTAGTCGGATTCGTTAACCACTGCGCCACAACAGGAACTCAATAAATTTCTTGAAAACTTCATCTCTAGGTTTGCTCCATAGC